>NC_051079.1:63807792-64142792 GCF_004664715.2 Peromyscus leucopus | reverse complement strand
AATATAAAAACTGTTGAGGAAACAAACAGAAAATGAAATATGTCTAGGTTTCCATAATCAGAAAAAGAACTCTGACTTGGAAAAATGCCTGTTTCTCAACTATTAAACACCATCAGATTGGCTATTTTAAAAACTTTGACAATACACTGGAACTAATAATTTGGGCAAAAAGAGTCAGTCTCAAATGTTATTGGTGGATATATACTACCATTTTGAAAACTGCAAATATATATCAATTTTTCAATATGTCAAATATAATCTTTGAGAAATATATATAAAGAATATGCTTTTTGAAACTGTGTATCTAAAAAGTATTCTCTATATACAGACATAGTTACTTATGTGGACAAGAACACAATAGTATATAAAGACAGTCACTTAAAATATCTTAAATGTCTTATAGAAAATTCTTTTTCAGTCACAGGGTGTCCATGCTACAAAATGTTCTATAGCTACAAAAAATGATGAAGACAATGTGACAATACTACATACTTAAGATGAAACTAAAGAGAAATCTTTACATGACATCTACTATCTGTCAGCAAATAGTCTAGAAGCTTTATAAGTTTCTATGCAGTTTTGTGTTTTGAGTATATTTCTACATACTCAACTGATTTGTGATAATCCTATAACATGCCAGGCATCACTATTATTCTCCCCATCTTACAGATGAGGAAAGCAAGTCCCCTCAGAGTTAAGTCATTTATCCATTATGAATATGCATTTCTTTCAATGACATTTCTCTCCGTTTCAAAGTGAATATTTACTTTGAATATATTTTATAGTTCTTATATTTTCTCTTCATTATATATGATTCACCGAGTTCTTAATATTGGTTTATGTATTTTTATAGTTTTTGGTATTTGCAACTGGGTCTTTGTTCTCCACCAAAATGATCAATCTTTTTAATTCTTTGGCCATTGTATCCTTTCTGATTTAAGATCCAACTCCAATAACCGCACTCCCTGAATCAATTTCTAATGTCTGTTGTTTATTGTGGGTTTTTACGCTGGCCTGTCTTGTCATCTTGTATATCTGGTTATTTTTTGTGAGTGTCAGGCTTCATGAAAACTGATTTGGTCCTGGATGATGTTGTCTTCTTCCGGCGAGGATTTGGTTTTGCTTTGGCCTGACAGCTAGAGAAGAGGCACTAGCAATTCAAAGCACCTTAGTTCAACCAAAAAGAGCAATAACTGTTTTCAGAGTTGCTGGAGCTAGAGCCTGAGCCTTGCCACTGGTCCTCAACAAGCCCATTAAAGAGACCGAAACAGAGAATGGAGATTCATTCAATATGGTCACATTGGGAAATGAACGAACAGGCCTGGTGGGTCCCCCATAATACACATGCATACTCCAAGTCTGTCTTTGGGCCCTGACATGAGGTTTAGGTTTACATAGATAACTAAGCAGGTCCTCCGGAGTCTGGTCCTGCCAATCATGGACCATCATTGCCTCACTCTAGTCTCTCTGAAGAAGGTGACAAGTTGTGAAAACTATGTTGGTTGGAAGCTTCTTAGTGCCCATCCATCAGATACTGTATATGTGTAGACATGTTTCTGTGTACGTGTTTATGCATAAATATATGTAGGTATGTGTACATGCATGCATGTGGAGGCCAAAGGACCACCTCAGATGACATCTGGTTCTTTTTTTTTAAGTATTTATTTTATATGTGTGGTTGCTTTGCCTGTATGTGTGTGTGTGCATCACCTGTGTGCTATGGAGGCTAGAAGAGAGAACTAAATCCCCTGGAACCTGAGTTAGATGGTTGTAACCTGCCATGTAGATGCTGGGAATTAAACCCAGGTCCTCTGGAAGAGCAGCTAGTGCTCCTCTTAACTGTTGATCATCTCTCAAGACCTCTTGTTTTAGAGACAGGGTCTCCTGATGGCCTGAAGCTCACTGAGTGGACGAGGTTAGCTGACTGGTGAGCCTAGGGGTCCACTTGTCTCTACCCATGCAGCGCTGAGATGACACGCTCAGGCCACCGTGCCCAGAATTTTTTATGTGGGTTCTGGGGGTGAAAGTCAGGTAGGTCTTTGTGTTTGCAGGGCAAATACTTTGCCAACTGAACTACCTCCTTCGCCCCACCTGATATTGTTTTAAGTATGTGCGTTGGGGGAAGGAGGTAAGGAAAGAATCCAGCCTCTAAAACTTCCCAAGTTAGATGATTTAATAGAGCAACTGAACATAAGACATCATCTGGAGGGTGTGGATAAGCTAAAGGAACAACTAGGAAACAGGGAAGGGACCTAGACATCAAGACTATCAATATAGATGGAGAGAGGAGATGAAATGATCAGCGCGCAGGAGCCAGAGACCAAATTTATCAGGAAGCCAGTGACTACAGGAGCTTGGCCAAAGAGGAAGGAATCTGAGACCCAGTGCACTGGCGAGTGGCCACAGCAGGCATCTTTAGAACGACACCCAAGAACCTGTTACCATGGTTGCTTGTGCAGTAACAGGAGGATAGGATATAGGATGTGCACATGTCCCATATTAACAATCCACACACACCAGTGACAAGCCAAATCAGACCCTCCAGTGACCTTCCTAAGCCACAACCCACTGTCCTGGAGGCACAGATCACCTCACGAGTGAATAGTCCAGGGTGGTCCATAGAAACCACCCTGTAACAACCATCTCCAGTGATTTAGGCATGGTCGGTCTAGGTGGAAGGCACTTGGGAAATGGTGGGACAGACGCAAGCCACTTCAGAATGACTACATGTCCATTCCTGCCATGTGAGACCATTTCCCCCTGGAAACGCTCCCTATCATGAAGGGCAAAGGTTAGATCTGGCAGCTCCCCTGCCTCTAATCTTTCTGCACAGTTCCACCCCCCACTCCACCCCACCCCCGCCAAATGTCCTAGCAATTTGTTCTAATAATACAGTTGCATCTGAGAACTGAGGACTTCTTTGATTTCTATTAAATCCTCGGACTGTCTTGCCCAGCACCTGGCACGAGGAGGGCCCCAGTGCAAGTTGGCAAAATTGACTGTCCTGAGGCTCCCAGAGAAAGAGAGAATCTGAGCTGGCTGAGATGACCAAGAAGGGCTTCCCAGAGGGGAAATCACCCTAGACAAGCTGAGAAAATGCATTTCAGGCTGGGGAAGGGGGAAACACCAAGGTACTAAAGGCAGGCAGGCTCATTTCTATTAGTGAGCAAGCGTGGCAATGAATATAAAGTGCTTTGGTGTCTTTTTTGCCCTGTAAGACATATTCCCTAAACCCACACTGGGTAGGTCATGTATACCCCCTATCTGGGGCCATCTCTTCCCCGGATGTTAATGAGTGCTTCTAGCATTGATCGCGGGGAGAGACCCCCACAGCTTTATAAAACATGCAGATGACTGATTTTTAACGAATGCAAAATGTCAAACAAAAGCAGCCTCACAGGCCAGTTACTCATGCATAGTAAAGTTCTTAGTGGGGAAAAAAAAAGGATCAAATAAGTAGGGAAAAAAGGCCTTGGCTGGGACCATTCCTAATAGGCAATGGACAATTGGGAACAGCAGGGGTCTGCAGGGATGCGGGAGCAAATAGCAAATACATTTGGAAGATCTCAGAGACAGCAAGATCAAGGCGACATCAAATGGCCCCCTGGTTTTAGTTTCTATTAGGGTAGAGAACTGGGCTCCAGCCCTTCCCTGTAGAAAGGCACAGCTTTAAGCTTTCAATTGTGTGTCTGTTTGTTTGTTGGATGGGTGGGTGGGCTGTGTCGGATGATAAACGGAGAATCAGATACAAGCTCGGGGGAAAAGGAGGTGGTTTTAGAAGTGGTTATTATTAAATAGGACTTCTGCACGACCCATCTCAAACCGAACGCCGTAGACTCACACCTTGTCCTCCAATGTGGACAGGACTTAACTTGTCTGCACCTTGTATCTCATGCAGACTCCAATTTAGGGTTTTCTTAGTACTTCCCAAGGCAACAGTCACATGCAAAGTCACTGTCTTTGTTCGTGTAGGTGTGTGTGCTGAAGAGAATAGTTTGTTGAACGGGAAACAGCTTCTGTAGCCTTGTTTTGGACACGTCGTCCTTTTTAAGGAACAGTCTTAAATCCTGAGTACCACCCTGGCCTCGTCTGCTGGACCTGCTTTCCACTTGGATGGTGCCAGCGGCATGATCTCCAGAGCACCAGGAGGGCCTCTACCCTCCATCCACAGCCAGCTCGGGCTGGCTTAATGATGCTCGGAATCCTTTGTCAGGGAGCACTGTTGTTCTTTCCATACTGAGAAATGAGCCTTAAGTTGCACACTCTCCAGAGAGGAGAGCAGCCCAGCCTCGCAGTGGCTTGGAGGTGTCCTGCGGCTTGGAGGAGTCCTGCGCCTTGGAGGTGTCCCAGGAGCCACCTTCCTTAGAGCAGTGGA
The DNA here is from genome assembly GCF_004664715.2 of Peromyscus leucopus. Classification (NCBI taxonomy): domain Eukaryota; kingdom Metazoa; phylum Chordata; class Mammalia; order Rodentia; family Cricetidae; genus Peromyscus; species Peromyscus leucopus. The sequence goes on along the minus strand of NC_051079.1, from coordinate 64,138,417 downwards.
CCTCTCCCACTTCACCGAGATAGGAACAGCAGGAAAGGCCATTTGGCTGGTCTGCTGGGTTCTACAAGGGCTGCCACCATGGGCAAAGCCTGCCAAGTGTGGCAAGTTGTCTTCTGGTGTCCTGCCAACATGTGGTTCTTTCTCATCACAACACACACACACACACACACATACACACACACACACACACACACACACACACTAGTTTTTTTTGTTTTTGTCTTTGAATGCTCTTTTTGAGACAGACATGTCTACAGTCTTCCTGTCAGGAGTTCCAACTACAGATGGCAAACCGCTGTTATTTACTGGGCATGGGCCTAGGCCACAGAGAACTGCCATGGCTGAGGTTATGCCCCCTCATGGGGCGTTGCAGCAAGTGGCTGGCTAATATGAAAATGTAAAAACCCTGTGTAGGGTGACTGAATGGGCTATCTCTGTCGGATAAGCTAAGTCCTTACTTTTTGCCTTCCCATCTAACAAACCATGGCTTCCTCTGCTTCCCCCGCCTCCCCAGCCTCTGTCAGGAGCACCCTCTAGTCAGCCCTTGCATGCCATCCTGTACTCCAAGGATTGATCTGCCACCCACACAGCTCGAGGCCCCAGAATTAGATCATAACGTGGGGCTGTGGAGAGCTGAGGATATCACTGTGTGACTGGCTGGCAAAGAGGATGCCATGGCACCCAGCTAGTGGTGCATGGCTAGCCCTGCTGTTCTGTACCAGTGCAGTGTCTGGGATTCTGATGGAAGACTACAGGTAGGCGGAAGTAAGTAACGTGTGGCGCTGAGGGGTACAAATGTGAGTGACTTAAATCTACAACAACGGGAAGCCGTTGCCAAGTGCCACTGACCTATTAAGGAAAGGTAATGTCAGGCTCGGGGTGATCAACCCCAAGCAAAGTGTGGAACTAGAGAGCTTCCTCATGGCGTGAGAGAATCATGAGCATCAGCAGGTGCACAAATGTGTAAATTCAGCCTCATAACTGGATGCCCAAATAGGACCAGGCTGCTGGGTTTACGAGCCCCACCCCTAACTGGGGAGTTACGGACAGGTGATGCCTTCTTAGGGATGAGGGACCATTAGTTTCCTTAGAGGATGTGACTCCTGGTAGGGTGACAGTGCTCTGGTGAATGGCCCCACATCCAGGAATGTAAGAATAACCCAAACTGGAATGGATTTGGGGGGTAGATAGGGAAATGGGGGAGCTCTGGGAGGAGCTAAAAAGAGGCATTGGGATGAATATTATCAAAATACACTGTATGACCGGCGGTGGTAGCGCACGCCTTTAATCCCAGCACTCGGGAGGCAGAGCTAGGTGGATCTCTGTGAGTTCCAGGCCAGCCTGGGCTACCAAGTGAGTTCCAGGAAAGGGGCAAAGCTACACAGAGAAACCCTGTCTCGAAAAACAAAAAAAAAACAAACAAAAAAAAATACACTGTATGAAATTCTCAAATAATTAATAAAAATATATTTTTTAAAAAAGAAAAGAAGTGGCTTTAAGACAGAGTCTGCTCCCCTGGGCAGATGTCTGGAAGGGCCCAGGAGGCTGACTTTAGTCTGAGGTTAAACACAATCTGGGTTTCACAGTCATACTTCAGAGAGAAATGAGAGCTTGTCCCTTCAGCCTGTGGTCAAAGCAGGGTGGTGACAGGTCTATGATCCTGACCCTGGGAAGAGCGAGCACGTCTGGACTCGGGGTGACCTGAGAACTGGCCAAGAAGCCAGGTACAAATGCTATTAGCACTTACACAGTGGTGAAAGAAAATACTTTTAAAATGGAGGAGGTGCTGCTAAGTAAATGAGTCACTTAAAGATGTCCTCATGGGACAGCTGAGAGAAATTAAAAGACAGATTAAAGCAACATCTGTATATTAGCACCCTCATAAAATGGAATGGTAATGGGAGAGCACACAATTATTATAAAACACGACCAGACCTGGCCAGTTCCTGCAGCACACTCCCCACACCTGTCCTCTAAGACAGTACTCAACTCTGACAAACACCCATCAAGTCCCACACTGGGACCTCGAATCAGGACGACCACCTGCTAAATGAATGATTGTCGCCAGTGATGATGGGTCAGAGGACAGGATAACTAAGTCTTCTCTCCCTGCCCTAGAAAGACAAAATGCTCATTTCATATGACCCAAACCCTTAGGAAATAACAAATTTCTTGAAGTATTAATAGCGAAAGTGGCAGTTATGCGGTGAACTCCAAGTTCAGTGAGACCTTATCTCAAAAAATAAGATGGAAAGCAATAGAGGAAGACACCTGACGCCAACTTCTGCCCACATACATACATACAGAGAGAGAGAGAGAGAGAGAGAGAGAGAGAGAGAGAGAAACACCAAATCATAAATTACAAAAAGTGAACTTTGTAATGTTTAACCCACTCTTCCACCCAGCCTGTGTCCTCATTCCAAAGGTGGCGTGAAGAGTTACCAGGTCAGAAGTTTACATGATTTGGTCAAGCACACCCAAAAAGATGTAGGTTCTGCTGCAAAGCCAGGCCCTACCCCTACCCCGCATTCTCTCTCTCTGGCCCTCCCAGCACCTCCTCCCATCCCCCATCCTCTGTCTCACTGTTTGCCAGTCAGTTAAAGGCCATCATCAATCAACTAACACCAGGAATTCCTTCCAGTGGCCTGAGCCCCTCCCTATGGGGCAGTTGGCATTTTCCTTAGAACTGATGTATTGATAAGTGCTCTGGGCTCTACATGTTCCTCTGGCCACCAGTTCAGCGCCCAGCCCCCTCCCACACTGAGGAAGTCTCCTCTGGTAACTCTTGAGTGAAGCAGGAACTATCTGAGTGGAAGGGACTCACATCTTCCCCTGGGGGGTCATTCCATTCTCCCACTTGCCCTCTAGTCTCAGATTTCTGGGTCCTAGAAAGCCTGCCCATGCCCCTGCTCTTCTGTGGATCTCTCCACCTTCCTCCCACTCATGTTTCTCTTGTCCCTAGTGGCTCCAGCCTTGGATCCCATGTTCTCCCTCATTCTGCAAAAGCGTTCCTCTGGGCTTTGTGCCCTCCTCCAGAGGCTGCCCATCCCTCTCTTCTGTTCATGGGAAGACATTGAATGCTGGAGATGGCATCTGAATTGTTTAGAGAACGTGGTGGTTGTTCTTGACTGTCAACTTGATTGGCTTGAGAAATACCTAGACGATGAGTGACGCTTGTCTCTGGGTTAGTCTGTGAGGCCATTTAATTCCGGAAACAATTAGATCATGCGGCTACCAACGCTTTAATCCATTGGAGGGTTTAAAATTTGAACAGAGTGTGAAAGGTGGCACAAGAAAGGAAGGTGAGCTCTTGCTGAAAAGAGTAGATCACTGGACATATCTGTGAAGGGCAAGTCTTGCTCTGGCTCCTTCCTGCTCTTCTCTTGCTTCCTGTCCACCTTGAGGTGAATTTCCTCTTCTGTCACATGCTTCTACCACCATGATGTCTTGTTCACAGTGCAGGCAGCTGTGTACTGGGCCCTTGGAAGCCATGAGCTGAAGCAATTCCTTAAGTTATGTTTGATCACAGACATGCAAAGGTAACTAGTTCAGAACACAGGCTCCTGGCCGCCCTGTGGTTATGTGGGATCTGTGTTTATAGTGGGCTCCCGGGACACTCAGACAAGCGCTAGATTGGGGAAGCCTCAATCCCCAGACCTCCACACAAACCCCAATTTCCGTAAGAGGTACTTACTGAATGATCAGAGAGGAAGGTCTTCACCTGTGTCAGACAGGACAACAAAGTAGAACCAGGTCTCAGAGACCCAAAATGCTGGGTGAGGAGCCAGGACTCAGCAAGAAAGCAAAAGTAGGAAAAGCAGACTTGAGAGACAATTGGAAAGTCCCCAACATTTAAAAATCTCACACAGACATGGCCACAAGCAATCAGAATGAAGCAATTCTCCAATGCAGTTTTCCTCTTCCCAGGTGACTCCAGGTTGTGTCGTCAACAATGAAAACTGATGAGGACATCACACTTGTAATTGATTGTTAAGGCAATGTTGTATATTTTGCTTGTGTTCTGACAAATAAAGCTTGCCTGGAGATCAGAGGGCAGAGCTACCACTAGTTAACCAAAGATGCCAGGTGGTGGTGGCTCACACTTTAATCCCAGCACACTCAGTGGGTGGTAGAGACAGGATCTGGGGTGGTGGGGCCCATTCGGTCTGAGGATTCATAGAGGTAAGAAGTCTGTAGTGGCTGCTGCTCTGCTTCTCTGATCTTTCAGGTTATTACCCACCCACCCCCATCCCCCACCGATATCTGACTCCTGGTTTTAATTGATAAGATTAATTAGGATTGTGCTTCATCATGCCACCTTCCATTCTAGTCTGTGAGCTCAATAAATGCAGATAGATTTTGTATGTATGTATTTCAGCATGCATCCACAGTATTAGAAGAAAGGGGTGACTCTACATTTGTGTGTGTGTACACTTGGGAGTGTATGTGTGTGTGCATGCATGTGCATGTGTTTGTATGTGTGTTAGTGTGGGCACTGTACAATACAACATCAACTTCTCATGGGTTCTTGCCTCTTTTAGTTTTTTTCCACCTCTTTATTCTCCTTCTGTTCCCAGTAGACTATTCTGTCTGGAGTGAGCATTCACTCCACATTGGATGACAATTTGTGGATTCCAAAAGAATCTGCAACATGGCAGCAACGATCCCACCTACATTGGTCTGGCTCTATATGATTTTAAGTGCCTTTGCATGAAGGATAGTTAATTGTCCATTTTTAGTACATTGTACATCTGAAAGCTTTTCAAATGCACATTAGTTAATATATGAAATAAGTTGGTAGACTGCTATTGTTTCTTGTAGAAAACTGGGAAGATGTTGTTCTTAATAGAGAGCAGCAGGTCTCCCTAAGAGCAGATGACTGTACTTGGAGCACTATGTGACAAACAGGGAACAGAAGAGAGACAGGTGACATGGGACCTCAGTTCTGTCACCTGTGAGTGACTGGCTCCCTTCATACAGCAGACTGTCCAGCTATGGTGATATTTTATTTGTATTAAAATATTATTTGTATGTTAATAAATAAAGTTGCCTGGGGAATCAGAGCTATTAGCAAGCCATATGAAAGCAGGGCAGTTGTGGCGCACGCTTGTAATTCCAGCACTTGGTAGGCAGAGCTAGGTAAGTCTCTGTGTGTTCAGGGATACAGCCAGTATTGGATACACGTGCCTTTAATCTCAATACCAACCATAGAAGACCTGGAGGTTTATACAGAAAGGCCGTGACAAGGCAGTCATGTGGTTGGGTTTACAACCAATGAGAAGGCAGAACAGAAACACTATAAAAAGACAGACACACAGGAAGTAGCTCTGGTTCGGAGAGGTAGGACCACTGCAGGAGGAAGGGTAAGGTTTTAGCTCTTAGCTCTGACCTCTTGGCTTTCTTCTTTGCATTGGTTCTGTATTTCTTATTTAATAAGATGGTTGGTTACATCTCTCCACCTAAAAAGTGCCATGGCATAACAACCTCACTCTTGGTTGACTATGGAAGTTGGGGAGATATCTGGACCTTGGTTGCCACATAGAAAGCATTCTGGGGCCGCAGACTCCACCCCTCCCTTCTCTCTCTGCCTTCCCTTCACCTCCTTCCTTGGGGGAAGTCTTTCTAGAAGAGTGAGATTGTAAAATCGGACAATGACCTAGCATGTACTCCCCTGCTGCTAGAGTTTTCCTGGTCCTGCCTGGCCCACAGTCAGGACAAATCTCTCTCACTCGCCAGTCCCACAGCTGCTCAGACCCAACCAAGTAAAAACAGAGACGTATATTGCTTACAAACTGTATGGCCATGGCAGGCTTCTTGCTAACTGTTCTTATATCTTAAATTAACCCATTTCTATTAACCTGTAAGTTGCCACGTGGCTGGTGGCTTACCGGTATCTTAACATCTGCTTCTCAACCTTCTCATCACGGCGGCTGGCAGTGTCTCTCGGCCTCAGCCTTCCACTTCCCAGAATTCTCCTCTCTCCTTGTCCCGCCTATACTTCCTGCCTGGCTACTGGCCAATCAGCACTTTATTTATCCATCAATCATCCACAGCACTCCCCTAGCTTCTACTCCTGAAAAAGCTTAAAGAAACACCACGGCCCACAAGATGGCTCAGCAGGTAGAGGCTTGCTGCTAAGCCTGACCACCTGAGTTCAATGATCAGAGTCCATATAATGGAAGGAGAGAATCAACTTCCTCAAGCTGTGCTCTAGCCTCCACGTGCATATCAAAGAGCATCTCACAGCACGTGTGTATGCTCGAGAACACACACACATAGACGGGCGGGCAGGCACACACACTGGTTCTCTCTTTCTCCCTAAATTAATTAGTTAATTAATTAAACAAACAAATACACCAAGACCATCTCCCCCTAACCTTCCCCCAGTGCACAGTCTCACGTCCCCTCTCCCCTGCTTATTGGTCCCATTTGGACTCTTGGGAAGGGATCACCCCCTCTGCTGTCTTTTCTGCAACACCTCTTTCAAAAGGCAAGGTTTTTATTTTGGGATAGGGTATCACCATGTAGGCCAAAGTGGCTTTGAGAACAAGTCTGGGAACCACATACACCACAATTCCAGGCCTGGTTGATGCTTGCAGAGGGGGAAATGTAACATTTAATCGGCAAAAAAAAAAAAAAAAAAAAAAAAAAAAAAAAAAAAAAAACCAGGAAAATTCGAACTCTGTTTCCTCTTCCCTTCCTTCTCCAGCAGAAATTAAACGACCTTTGCACACCACATGGTCTTCAGGAGAGGATGCTAATGACGTCCCCGATGCCTCTTCATCTGATCAAACTTTATTGTCTGTGTCAGACTGCCAATTAAGGTATGGCGCTCCTATTGCACAGACTTCCCGAGCTACCCCAAAGGTTAATTGAATCATGTACATGTGATGCTCCAGTGGACAGGGGGCCATAGAACTCCTTTCAGACAGTGGGTCTGTTGGGAGCACAGATAGAAAGACCAGAGTGGTGGTTATGCGGTTAAGGCAGAGGCCCCAGTCAGGAGGGAGTGCTCAGGGCCAGCTTCTCCCACTGGTCCCCAGCTCATGCCACCTCTTTTAAGTGCTGAGGAACCACCTCTTTTTCTGTTCTTCCCCGATGCTATTTGCTGATAAAGACAGAAATTACCAGAAACAGGTCCAGAGACTGAGTCTGCCTCAGATGGCCAGCCTTGGCTTGACCCCCAAGCAAGGCTGTGATGAAGACTTTCCATTTCATGGTACTTCAAGTGTGTGCATGGTGGGAAACGATACTGGGCCATGCATGGGACGGTCACTAAGAGATGTGATGAAGTTCTGGGCCTTTCCCAGTTAGAACTCGTCATCCAGACACAGAACAAACGTCTGTCTCCAGGATGGCCGTGTAACTGGGATCATGAAATCATGGACTGTTTGACCTGGGCAGATTCCCCCCAAGTCCCTTAGATCATGGTGGTGGCATGGTTTAGAAAGAAGTGTCACAAAAAAAACAAACGCAGCCCTCACTTTAAAGAGAATATGATACAGTTTATTCTGGAGACATTTTGAGAGACCACAGGCCAGAACGAAGACCAGAGCACCTCAAATGCCATGTTCCAATGTGGATGTAGTTTCCTGAAGTTTTATAGTTCCACAGAACGAAGTCGTATAAATCACAAATCAAAGCAAGTTTAAATACACCGGCGGCTGCATCAGAGATGTGGTTACAGGAAGATGGGGGAGCTTCCTTTCCTGTGGGCCTCGACTGTCTGATGACTTCTTAGCTTTGGACTGGTGGAAGCTAGTGGTCTGGGAAGTTAAGGAATTTCAGAAGGTTTTTATCAGCCACAAGATGTTAGTTCTGACACAGCGATGGAGTGGCAGTTGGGGGCTGGCTACTCTCAGATAAGGTCGTTAGCCTCTCCACAGCACTGCAGCTCCAGCCAGTCCATCATTCTTCCCAGGGATTTTCATTCACAGAACCATGGCTTTCCTGAGTACACAGGGACACTGAATTGAAGAAACTGTCATGGACTCTTGGTCTCCTGATGAAGGACGTTGTGGAGTTGAGACTGGAGTCATCCTAGCCTGTCTGTGCTTCGCTCTGTGCTCATGTACCGCCAGAACATCAACTCCTAAATAAACCCACTGGCTTGCTGGAAGAATGTCACCTACTCATTGTGTTGAGGCTGGGGGGTCTTTATCTGGAAGCATCTCTATTTTGAAGTAATATCTTTGATAAAAATGTGCTTTTCTTCCTCTGCCCAAATTTTGTTTCTGAAGATTCTTCCGTATGAATGAAGCCCACTGGTCAACAGACGTGGCTCTTCTTTTCAGTCAGATGAACCTTAAACTGTAGCTTCCTTCAAAAATGCAGTTGACTGGACTTTCCCAGAGGGTGGCCGGGATGATTTTGACAAGGAATCACAATGCAGGAGGCTCAGAGGTACGGACTCACAGGACCTTGGAGATGGACTGTCCTTGCCTGACTAACAACCAGCAAAGCCCCTGGTCCCTGATAAAAGAAGTGGTCAGTGCATGCAAACAGAATGAATGGAGGGGGCTGCTGAGGCGGCTGACAGTTAAAGACGCTGCCACGATGACATGAGACCCAGAACTGAAGCCTCAGAACCCACACGGTAGAAGAAAACTGACTCTCCAAAGCTGGCCTCTAACCTCCTATGAGCTATATGCATGCTATACATGCTATATGCATGCATGTACATATACACACAAAATCCATCAATCAATCAATGTTGAAAAAAAAGAATGATGGATGGATATATGGTTATGTTCACTCAACCTCTACCCTCTAGGGATGCAAATGTGATCGTTTACTCTTTTCTATTGTGAAATTATGATATAGCAAGCTGGCCTAGACCACTTGACTCATCTCTGACTACTAGAAAGCTCCTCTTTATGCTAAGACCAAGTCTTTCAAAGGCTAATAAAGTTTGGGGTCTCAGTTCTGTATAAAGAGCCGATTCAGAGTGAGTATTCCCCATTCTCCTGAGATGACCCATGTTACTCGATTACTTATAAACAGTACTGGGTATAGCCAAAGTTCCACTAACCATTCATCTTGTTGCACGTCTTATCTTCTGAGACTTGCAAGCATTCAACCGGGTTTCCCTTAAGCACTTAGCATACAGGAAGTAGTCAGTAAAAAGTAGATGCCATTATTGTTATTAAACTTTTTTATCTCAACTGCCCCATTAGCATAAAGAGACCTTTGTCTCAAAATAACTACTTGACAGCCCAGTGGTTAAGAGCACTGACTGATCTTCCAGAGGACTTGGGTTCAAATCCCAGCACCCACATGGAAGCTCACAACCATCTGTAATTCTAGCTCTGGAGGATGCAACACTCTCTTCTGGTCTCTTCAGGCAATGCATGCACATGGTGCACATGCAAGCAAAACATTCATACACATCAAATAAAATAAATAAATCTTTAAAAAATAACTGCATGAGGCTTTATTTATTAAATAAGCCAGCCTGAGCTATATGTCTCTGCTCCTTACCACACAGTGTGAGTGTTGCAGAAGTGGAGAGAAGACTTCTCATCAGCCCAAATTGATCGTATCCAGATGTTCCTGGAGGACTGTCTATCATTTGAAGGCGATGGCCTGGGGTGTGGGCTTGGTGATCACCTGGAAGAGGAGCAGCAGAGGCTTCTATGTGGCCAGGAAATGTTAAGGGATGATTGGTGACCTCTGGGACGGTCTGTCACTGCAGCTTGGGTGCTCTGGTTAATAGTGACTCACCTTTGAACCTTCACTTCTCTATAAATCTAGGCAAAGATCCTCAACTCTCCCTGGCGCCAGACAAGTCACACACATCTCACCGTTTCCACTACATGGGAGCTCACTAGTACAGTAGATAGCCACAGGTTTCTTTTCTGCCTGGAGGTGACTTCCTCTACTCAAAGAAATGGAAAAACACTGCTTGATTACTTCCCTGTCCGACCCTCAGCAGTCAGGACATAGGGGTGCCCCCACCAGAAACCTCCAGAATTCCTCAGTCTACACCATCTCCCCGTCCCTTGTTGGAACTTCCTGTCGTGTTAGCCACTGCTTCAGTACCGGCCACAGCTTCACATTCTCATCTCTGTTTCCTAAAGTAAGATTGTGGGTAAACATCATGAACCAAGGATGGTTTCGTACATGGAGCCTCCCTCCACGGAACTGCCCAAATAATTGAGAAGTACCTGTCTATTAACTGGCTGACTGATTTACAGAATAACACACTACTATTTAGACAGCTTCAGTTTGTGTGTGTGTATGTGTGTGAGTTTTGTGTGAATGTATGCCATGTGCATGCAGATACCTGCAGAGGTAAGAAGAAAGGGCCTTATCTCCTGGTCCTCCTCAACTTACAGGCAATTTGTGAGCCATACAATGTGGATGCTAGGAATTGAACTCTGGTCCCCCGAACCATCTCTCCAGTCTTTATTGTTTAGATTTTAGATTATTTAATGAATTGCATTGAATTTACAATGTATAGGATGGCATTGCTTCTCCTCCAAAGGAAGATATTTTTGAGATTTAAAGTTACAAACTGGGACTGTCCCAGATAAGCTAGAAGGTGTAGTCTCCCTGAAGATGAGCCAAGCACAGTTAGGTACTCACAACTACTTAGGCCCTGAACTAACCACATCCAGGTAAGAGTAAATATCATTATTCTTATTTGGCACCTGGGAACACCCGGCCTTGGAGAGGTTAATTAACTTGCCCTTCCAATCACACCACAGTTGGCTGGGTTCAGAGCTGGGAATCAGACCTGGGTCTTCAATACCAAGCTGCTACCTTTGCACAGACCTCTCAACCATGGAGCCCTCGGGACGTCTCCCCCAGCCCATCCTTTGCTTCTCTGCCTCCCATTCCATTTAAAACTGTGTTAATGATAATTTTAAGACATACAAAAAGGTACAGAGCTCACAAAGCCCTGCACGGTGTGACCCAGCTCAAGAGATACAAGACTGGAAAGTTCATCTGGATATTGCTTTCCGGTGTCCCCAAGAAGGCAGGAACCACCCTGAACGTGGTTTCACAATGAGACACAAGCCTTTGTACCACAGATGCTCACAAAGGAACCACTGCCAAGTGCTACAGGCTTCTAAACTTTTATACATGGCAGAATGCTAAACGGGATGTGGTGGCGCATACCCGTAATCCCAGCACCCTGGGGGCAGGAGGGGCAGGAGCTGAGCCAGCCTGAGCTACATAGTGACCTCCAAGGCCGAGGGCGCTAAGGGGATCTGGTCCTAAAACGTACTTTTCTGGATGCTCAGGATCATCTTGTACCACTCCCGCTGTCACTCAGGAGCCAGCAAGGGCGGGTTCTCTCGCATCTGTACTGCTGTGCAGTGCTGTGCTGCTCAGTCTCTCTGGAAGAACAAGAGTCGTTTCAGCTGCTGTAGGCGGTGTCCTGAGCCTCTTGTCCACTGGTTGCGTTGATGTATTGTGTCCCCCAATATTCTGTGTCCCCCAATAAAATTTACCTGAAAGATCAGAGGAATAGGAAAAGCCACAAGCTAACCTCATCTCACCAACACCTCAGTCTCCAAAGAGACCTACTTCCTGTCTACCCAAGCCTATATGCCTTTCTGTTCTGCTATATCATTTGCTCTCTCTGTCCAGCTATATCACTTCCTCTTCCTGCCCAGCTCTGTCACTTTCCTATCTGTCTGTACAGACCTCCAGAACTCTATGGTTAGTACTGGGATTAAAGGCATGTGTCACCACGCTTGGCTCTGTTCCCAGTGTGGCTTTGAACTCACAGAGATCCAGACAGATCCCTGCCTCCCAAATGATAGGATTAAAGGTGTGTGCTACCATTGCCTGACTTCTATGTTTGCTACAGTGGCTGGCTTTTCCCTCTGGTCCTCAGATAAATTTTATTGGGGGACACAGTATATTGGGGGACACAATACATCACCACAACTGGTCCTCCTGTACAATCTACAAATGCCTCTGCAGGGTGCAAACCCAGACAATGAGTTGTTGGGTATCTCCATCTTTACTGAACTTTTCCAGGTCCCTCTCCAGAGTGGCTTTGGCAGTTTTCCTTCTCTTCAGCAGTGTTCCTGAGTTATCACGGTTTGATATCCTCACCCAGCACCGACCCAAGCAGACTTCCTTGAGATGATGCCTTGACTGCTTTGAGCTCTCATCGGACTATGGTTTTATTTCCAGTCCTCTGCATCTCTCTGACCCCCATAGATGCAGTTTTCTCTTCCTGTGCTGAGGGATGTATGGACCCTCTCCTTCCAGAAGCAACCACTGTCTCCTTTCATCTCTTCACTCTGCTGTCACTCCAGGCTCATCTCATAAGAAGGTACCTTTGCTAGAGAAAGTCATTCTTTCTTAGCAACTCACAGCAACTCCCAGGATTCCTTTGGATTTAAGGGTTATGCTGCTAACTGCGCTGGGAAAGGTGACAAATGGCATAGATAACAGACCCAGGGATGCTGCAAATGGCCTACAGTCTTACACGGTCCTTGCCTCTAAACTTCCACTTCTTGGGATGAAGAGATGGCTCAGGCGCTAGGAGTTTGTACCAGTTTTGGTTCCCAGCACCCATGTTAGATGGCTCATAACCATGCATAACTCCAGTTCCCAGAGACCCAGTGGGTCTGACTGCTGTGGGCACCTACACGTGCATCTGCACACACTCTCACACATACACACAATTTAAAAAATCTGCAAAATCCAATTAAAAAATAGGGTACGGATCTAAACAGAGAATTCCCAAAAGAAGAATCTCAAATGGCCAAAAGACATTTAAGGACTTGGTCAACATCCTTAGTCATCAGGGAAATGCAAATCAAAATGACTCTGAGATACCATCTTACACCTGTCAGAATGGCTAAGATCAAAAACACTGATGACAGCTTATGTTGGGAAAGATATGGAGTAAGGGGAACACTCCTCCATTGCTGGTGGGAATGCAAACTTGTACAGCCACTTTGGAAATCAGTATGGTGGTTTCTCAGAAAATCAGGAATCAAGCTACCTCAAGAACCAGCAATACCACTCTTGGGCATATACCTAAAGGTTGTGCAATCATCCCACAAGGACACTTGCTCAACTATGTTCATAGCAGGATTATTCATAATAGCCAGAACCGAGAAACAACCTAGATGCCCCTCAACTGAAGAATGGATAAGAAAAATGTGGTACATTTATATAATGGAGTATTATTCAAACAGTAAAAAACAATGACATCATGAAATTTGCAGGCAAATGGATAGAACTAGAAAAAGTCATTCTGAGTGAGGTAACCCAGACCCAGAAAGACAAACATGGTATGTACTCACTCATAAGTGAATATTAGATGTAAAGCAAAAGATAACCAGGCTACAATCCACAGCCCCAGAGAAGCTAGGTAGCAAGGAGGACCCTAAGAGAGACACGTATGGATTGCCCTAGGAAGGGGAAATAGATAAGATATCCTGGGTAAACTGGGGGCAGGTGGGGAAAGGGGAAGGCTTGGGGGATGAGAACATGAGGGATCAGGATGGTTGAGTTGGGGGAGGGACAGAGAAGGAGAGCAATGAAAGAGATATTTTGATAGATGGAGCCATTATGGGATTAGGGAGAAACCTTGTGCTAGGGAAATCCCAGGAGTCCACAAGGATGACCCCAGCTAAGACTCCTAGCAATAGTGGAGAAGGTGCCTGAACTGGCCTTCTCCTGTAATCAGATTGGTGACTACCCTAATTGTCATCATAGAACCTTCATCCAGTAACTGATGGAAGCAGATGCAGAGACCCACAGCCAAGCACTGTGTTGAGCTCCTGGGGTACAGTTGATGAGAGGGAGAGGGATTCTATGAGCAAGGGGGGGTCAAGATTATGATGGGGAAACCCACGGAGACAGTTGACCTGAGCTAGTGGGTACTCACTGACTCTGGACTGACAGCTGGGGAGCCTGCATGGGACCAAACTAGGCCCTCTGAATGTGGGTGACAGTTGTGTGGCTTGGTCTGTTTGTAGGGCCCTTAGCAGTGGGACCAGGATTGATCCCTGGTGTGTGAACTGGCTTTTTGGAGCCCATTCCCTAGGGTGGGAGACCTGCTCAGCCTTGATGCAGGGGGAGGGGCTTGGTCCTGCCTCAACTTGATATGCCATGCTTTGTTGACTCCCCATGGGAGGCCTTACACCATTGGAGGTGGGGTAGGGGTGATGTGGGAGGAGGAGAGGAAGGAGGAACTGTGGTTGATAAGTGAAATGAAAAATATAAAATAAAAAAGGGGAAAAAAAGCAAATAGTACATGAATTTGATGGCAGGAGACAATCATGGAAGAGCTGAGAGGAGAAGCTGGGGTGAATATGACCAAGACACACTGTATAAAATTCTCTAAGAATTAAGAACAATATTTTTAAAGGGCTAGAGAGATGCCTTGGCTGTTATAGAGCTGATGCTTAATGTTGTTGCAGAGGACCCAGGTTCTGTTCCCAGCACCCACAGGGTGGCTCGCAACTGTCTGTAACTCCAGTTCCAGGAGATCTGATCCCTTCTCGGACTTGAGCACCAGGCACACATGTGATGCACATACTTACATGCAGACAAAAATTCACACACATAAAATAAAGACTTTTTGAGATTAAAAAAGAAATCTGGAAAATCTTCACTTCTGTGCCCGGCCTTGGTAACAAGCTTGTAATCCTAGCAACTTCAAAGGCTGAGGCAGGAGGATCACAAGTCCAAGGCCTAGCTTGGCAACAGAGCGAGTGTAAGGCCAGCCTGGGTAACTTAATAGGATCTTGGCTCAAAATTAAAAAGTAAAGAGTGTTCAACTACCGCCGAGTGATGGAACATATGGGAATGTATTTCCAGCACATTTGAGGCACTAGGTTTAAACCAGAGTGCAATTCCCCACTCTGGTCTTGGGATGGGTATAGTCTTGGGGACATTCCTGCTGTGCTCTGATGTTCCCTAGGAGAGCATTTTTTTTTAGTTTTCATTCTACATATAATCTTAAAATTGTATTAACAGAAAAGCATTTTTCTGAGCTATCTTACTTGCTACCATACGATCAAAGCAGCTGTTTTTCTGACTTGCAGGCAGTTTGCTACTGAAAGATACCTCTAAAAGAAGCCAGGCCTAATACAGGAAGGCTCTGGTAACGTATCCACCTAAAAGTGGCTTTAAAATGTATCAGTAAGCCTGCAGGTATGTAGTTCCAGGGCTGGTTCTGAGAGACAATGTTACCCTCAAGGGTCCAGGTTATCTCTATCCTGCACTGTATAAACACAGCATTGTGCCCTCATTGTCCCTTGAGAACATCCCTGTGACCTAGGCTCCTGTCCTCAGACAACCATGTTAGTCATGAGGCAAAATAGGTTGTGGCAGTGTTCAATCAGGGTAAAGGGAAATCTTCCCAGCATATTTTTCTTTATACAGTAGTCCTCTGTCCACAGTTTTACAGCCTGAGGTTTCAGTTACCAATGGCCCAAAGCATTCTAAACTATAAACATTCCAGAAATATCTCATTCATGAGTTTTATGCTGCGCACTCTCTAAGGTCCTGTGCCTGCTCAGGTTGTCAATCATCGCCTAGAACAGTGTACTCTTGCTGTGTATGCTACCCTCCTGTTAGTAACTTTGTAACCATCCCAGCTATCAGTTTGACTGTTTGTAGTCTTACCACATTTGTGTTCAATAACCTTATGCAATGTGTCAGTGACCCCCCCCCCCAAACACAAAAATGATGCCACAATTCAGATGTGCCAGAGACAAACTCCAAGCAAAAAGGTAGAACTAGTAAGTAAAAGAACAAACTGTGTATTTAAGCAGGCAGGATCGACAGTAGAAAAACATCTCTTGGGTAAAGCTGTGAAGAGGGAAACTGTGTGCTGGGTCTGCTGCCACAGCTCAAGCTACCAAAGCAGGGGCCACGTCATGTAACAAGTGCTAAACCAAGGCAGGAGCGGCACTCAGCAGGTACAGCTTCAAGCACCCCTTGGGGACCTGGGAGCAGCCTCACAGAGGGTGGAACACTGTACTGAAGGGGGTCACTAGGCCACCCCCAGCCGCAAGGAAAGTAATACTTCTGTGGAAGAAGTGAGTTCTGTCAGCCTGGAGGTGGGGAGAAGAATGGCTTCTGGGTTATGGAAAGGATGCCTTCATGCCAAGAGGTCGACCCACGTTGTAGAAGTGAATGTTTTGCAGATGAAGAAAAAGGGAAGTTGTGAAAGAAACCCAATCATCATCCACTACATACCACAGGCAGGCAAAGCCACGTGGGGCACTGTGCCTGCTTCAAAGAAATGTCACCTGCTTCTTCCCCTGCCCACCCCCAATACTCACAGACCCAGCATAAGGCATACTTTAAGACCGTGTGTGTGTGTGTGTGTGTGTGTGTGTGTGTGTGTGTGTGTGTCCACTTCCAGATACTTCCTGTGTGCCTCAGCTCAGCTCAGTTCTCTGGCCTCTTCCACCCCAGTTCCATGCACATCCTTCCAGCAAATCTAATTCTTTTCTTTCTGTTGCTGCTGAGTATGTCTTCCTGAGGGCTTTGTATTCTGCCCTTCCATACATCATAACCCATATTTCACAATAGCAGCAGGGCTAAATGTCACAAAGCGTCCATAACTCTGGATTCAGGCAGAATTGTGTTGAAATCCCACCTCCAATATTATAGACACCAATTGAGGTGACATTAGAGCAATTTTATGTCAATAAATCCAACAATTTAGATGAGATAGAAAAAAAGGGCCTCATGTCTACTAAAGAAATTAGTTAATACCTTTAAATACCAATCACGGCTTTCCCACCAAATAATACCAAGAAGAAATAACACTGTTCTCCCCACAAAGTCTCTTAGAAAATGGGAAGGAAATATATTTGCCAAACCAACCATGAAGAGACCCTCATCTTGTAACCAAAACCAAATATATTGCAAGAAAAGAAAACTATGGGTTACCCTTTCTTTTTCATATATAATCACAAAATTTGCTGACATAGTATTAGTAAGTCCCATCCAGTAACACAAAAATAGAAACACACCGTACTAAGTGACACTCATATCAGAAGTCTAATGCTCTCTTAACAGTCAAGAATCAATAGATAAAACTGTCATACTGGTGAAATAAAAAGAATGCTTATGTTTATATAAATAGACACAGAAAATATACTGACAAAATTCAACACGCAATTGTGATTTTTTTTAACATGTTCTCAGCAAACCAGAAAACTGATGAAGGGTACCTGGGAAGAATGTAGGGTAAGGGTCACAGTGAGGGGTGAAATATTATAGGCTTTTCTCTTAATATTAGAAACACCACAATGATCTTCCTTATCAGTCTGTGCAACATCATATTTAGAGGTCTTTGCTATTGCAATAAGGCAAGAAAAAGAAATAAACAGCTTTCAGTTTAGAAATAAACAAGAATGTTCTTATTTGTAGAGGGCATGACCATATTTTGAGAAATATATAAGAAAGACACATATTCATCAAAAAACCCTGTACACACTATAAAACTAATTATTTTCAAAACTGAAAAAAAGCATAAAAGTCCATCAAAAGGTAAATGGCTAGGCAAATATTCAATTAAGGAAGAGACAAGCAGCTGATACTTGTAAGAACATGGATAGGTAGGTACATAGATATAAATACATATGTATATGCACAATGTACTTTACCTTCTGTGAAATGTTAAGAGATACAAATATAACTAATTATGAATAATGATTTTTTCCCTTGAGGATGGAGTGGAGACAGGGAAAATCTTTAGGACTCAGATAAGACTCATGTCTTGCAGTTAGATGGATGTATTCATTTGTCAAAACTTATCACATACTGTACACTTAAATATTTGTGTTCGGTTTTTGCAAAATGCATTCCAGTAAATTTTATGCATAAGCAAAAGTCTGTCCTTTTCATTTACAGAACAGCCTGGATTTGCTCGCTGTCTCCGTAATCTCAACTTCATGAAATGAGAGTAGTTATTTGCTTTGCAGGTTTTGTTTTGATAATCTAAGTGTGACAGTGATCTACTCAAGTCTGGCTCTTAGAACAGAGTGTACAAGTGCTTAGTAAAAGAAAAAAAAAACGATTACTAAGTGCAGTCCAAAGACTACAGAGAGAAAGCCTAGTGTTAGGACCTTAGATGTTAGGACAACAGACTGAGAAAACACTTGAGGACAAGAACTCTGCGTCAGAGCTTCCTAAGCTGGCCGTTTCTTCTTAGCCCTGTAAGCCAGCCTTGTGCTGGGAACTTAGATTCTATCTTACGTGATAAAGCAACTTCCTCAGATCCACGTTTGTAAGTATGTAAATCCTAAACCATAGGACTCGAGGTACAGAAAAGGGACTTGCTCAAGCCACCAAGCCTAAACTACAATGACCTAGAATGATCTAATGCAGTAGCTCTCAAACTGCTGAACGCTGTCTCCATTTAATACAGTTCCTCGTGCTGCAGTGACCCCCAACCATAAAATTATTTTCGTTGATCCTTCATAACTGTAATTTTGCTACTGTTATGAATTGTACTGTAAATATCAGATATACAGGATGGTCTTAGGCGACCCCTGTGAAAGGGTCTTTCAACTCCCAAGGGGGTCTCGAAACCACAGGTTGAGAAACGCTCATCGAATGTATCATCCTGCACGGGTTGGAGAGTGTTCGAGAGCAGTGCTCTGCTTTTGTGAGCATCGGAGCAATCATTGTGTGCAGAACTTTCCTCAAGAGCTCACAGAGAAAGTTGCTGGCAGAGTGAGGCTCAGCCTTGGGTGTTCTTCCTGTATTCCTAGACTTCCTCCCAGTGCTGCCCTGGATCTTCAGGAGGGCTTAAGAGTACAAGATGATCTCTTCTGTGCATTTGTGGTCCTTCAAGGCCCTCTATTTGTCTTGCACACTCTCTCCAAGACGAACAGCTAGGAATGATGAAGGTCGGTGAACAGGTAGCTCAGCCCTCTGACCTGGGAGGACATCTCAACTCCAGGCTGCTCAGGAGGAGCAGGAGGGGTGGAGTAATTAATTTCTATGCATATCATTGCCAAGATCACTTACCGATTCAAGGAAGGAGATTAGAGATGTCACCCTGTAAATTGAGTCAGAGACTTCACCCCGGTGCTTGGCTGGCAGGTTTACACTGTGCCTGACATGGTAACAAGAGCAGGGCACACACCAGCAGCAGCTCCCCTGGGTGATGGACAGGGGGAATTGGCCCAATAAATTGTTCCCTGTAAAAAGCCGTGTTTCTCTCATTAAAAGGCAGTGAAATCTCTATTGCTTTTCATTAGCTCTGGCCTTGGTAGACAGGAGGGTGTAATTGACAGTGTGGTTACAGGAGGTGGACCCTGAGGTCAAGAAGACAAAGGAGCCAAAAGAGATTCTTATTTATTAAGGTGGAGGTGGCAGGCGGCTGCTTAATAAGTTTTGGATGTGGGGGCCAGGAAGTTGGAGACAACTCGGGTCCTCTGAGGGCTAGTCCAAGGGCACTCACTGCACCCAGGGAAGAGAGGGTTGGTGGAGATGTCACATCCCCACTAAGCAGAGGCACGCTCAGAAGTGGCGGGCAGGTGGGTCATGAGCACTCAACCAGAGTCACAGGGTGCCCAGGCTCACAGACTAGTTATCAAGCAGTCTGGAAAATAACCCTAATTCTTCCTGAGTTTTCGTTTCTCCATCCAGAAAAGGGAGGGGGAAGTAAAAGCCCCTTTTTTGGAAGGGCACTTGCAGAACAAGTTTGATTCTTAGGGACACCTCTCCCTCCACCACCCCACCACCACCCCCCACCCCCGCCTCAACATTTAAACTAAGTTTTAATATAAACATTCACATCATGACAAATGACAAAGCCCTGATCCCTGCACTCTCTCAATCTCCACCATCTCCATTTGGACCCAGGCATGCTTATTTACCCAGCATGTGTGTGTGTGTGTGTGTGTGTGTGTGTGTGTGTGTGTGTGTATGTATATGTATGTATGTATGTATGTATGTATGTATGTATGTATGTCATCTTGATGCTCCCATTTCCCCAGAAACAGCATCTGGGACATCCAGGCTGGCTCCTGTGTCTCCTAACAAGTTCTCTGGGAGCCTTTCCAGAATGTAAAATGTTTTGGGCTAATTGAGTGCAGCCATACTTCCAGCCCTGGCTCTCTCAGAAGCCGCTACTGAACATTAAGACACTCGGCACAGACCAGTCATTTCAGACACTTCAGGGGTCTGCCTTGGACAAGGAAGAACTGAAACTACATGGTGAGCCAGCCCCACACCATGGCACAGGCAGAAAGGGTTCCTCGCAGCATGTCTAGGGAGAAGAGCCGCAAGCATACCACACCCCAGGATCTGGGACACACTGGGCTGGTGGGTGGCACATGCAAAAGCCACCTTAAGACAAGAGGCAGCGGACTCTCCCAGTAAGGAGAAGGCGGGGTCACCTGACCACTTTGCAGCCTTCTGTGCTCCCCTGGGGGAGGTATGGGTCAACAAGGTGGGTGAGGTCCTTCTCAGTCCTGCCCCAGAAGACTGTGGAGGGGTAAGGTGAGCAGAGTAGGGAGCAAGGATGTCTAGGGAGGGTGGAAGGGCACAAAGGGCTCCCTGGGGACCTTCAAGAATACCACCTAAGAACGTCAGCCCTTAGAGCAAGTCAGGGTTGAAAGTTTCTAGACAGGTGGAAGTAAATCCTCCTGATTTGGGCCTGGAACAAGAACAAACCTTCCACTGCCTCTTCCCATTATGGATGAGAAAGCCCATAGCCCATAGGCCAGAGGGAATGTGTGTGTGGCAGGGGAGGGGGTGTTGGAGAAACCGAACTCCACCTGCACCTCCAATCCACACCGCCAGAGCTCCCTGGGCTGTGGAAGGGGAAAGATCTGGACTATTTTAACATGATTTTACCAGACATTTTAATTACTAGCAAGAGATCATCCCTCTGATTGAGTGGAACTAGAGACCACTGTTTGCTTGTTTGTTTAACAGGTGAGCTGGGGGGCCTCTGAGATTCCACCTAGGAGGTGATGGCTTTGAGCCCCCACAGAGCAGATGTGTACCTATAAGGAGGTAAAGGCAGTGTGGAGAACGCAATTACTTTTTTTCCCCTGAAGTCTAGTGAACTCGTTTCCTGGGGCTTCCATAACAGAATGCCCCAGGCTGAATGACTTAAGCAATAAAAAGTTACTATCTCACCACTCTGAGGTCTGAGAATCCCAAATCAAGGTGCTGACTGACAGGGTGTGGTCCCTCAGGAGGCTCTAGGGCGGGGTGTATGCCAGGTTTCTCTCCTGGGTTCTTACAGCTTCGGGTATTCCTTGGCTAGCAAGAGGCTGTTTTCTCTCTGGTCTTTTCCTTCCATCTCACTCCCAGAGTGTGTCTTCTCTGAGTTCAAATTTCTTCTTCTTATAAAGATACGACTCACAGGTCAGGGCGTACACTAAGAACCTCCGAAACTTGACCACCTGCAAAGACTATTTCCAAATAACATCGTATTCACGGGTACTGGAGTTGGGGTTTCAGCATCTTTGGAGAGTGCATGATTAAATGTACTTGATCAACAAACCCACCTCACCTGAGAACCTGCTATGTGTCCTATGCTCTGATGGGCACTTGAGATGCTGAAGATGTGACCCAGAGTGACCTGGGTTATGGGGACCACAGCAGGAGAGAGATTGCATTTGGCACATGGGCTTCTGTATCTATGAGGAACTCCTCTCTCTGGAGGAAGTGAGAAATTGAATCTTGAACATCACATTGACTGAAGCTTGGCAGAAATGAATGGGTAGACAGGCCAGGATGACGAGAACCTAACTGTCCTGGTTTTCACAGGGTAAGGAGGGTTCTGAGAATGTGGGAGTTTCCAGTGCTCAAACTGGGAAATGTCCAGGCAAACTGGGAAGAGCTGGTCACCGTAAACTAGGAGACACCAAACGTCCACACACCGAGAAGTGGATCTGAGTGACGCGGAAGGTGAGGCACAAAGTCTATGCCGAGTCCTTCAGCGCAGTAGCAGAGGCGCTGGTGGCTTGCGTGTCTTCCAAGACTTGAAGTGGTCTGTAAAGCAAACGGGGCCTGTGATGGTGGGGAGGTTGGAATGAGTGGGAGCGAGGCTTCTCCAGAAGAGGAGGGGGAACATCGTGCGCAGAAGACCATGTCTGGTGGGCGTGGGGTGGGGGGCTTCGGTTGAACAGCAAAGTGCAGTTTCTGGTGCAGGAAGCAGGAAGACAGAACTGTGCTCACGAGGGGCCACGTCAGGAAGGCAGGTGGTAAAACTACACCAGACAAGAGAGAACTTTAATCCAGGCTTACACACGGGAGCCTGCAGGAAATGGTGGGCCCCTGGGCTTCTAAGCTGCAGATCCCTGGGAAATGTCCCTCTCCACTCCTATAGGAAACCAGGAATAAGGCTGTGGGCCCCTGAGAAAGGACCTTTTCTTTCTCCTTGCTGACTTTCTTCACCTTTCTCTCCATCATCTGGCAATTAGAAGATTCCAGGCCATGTGCTGAGGGCCAGGAACATGGGCCGTTTGTGAAAAAGACCTGTAGTTTAAAGGGACAACATAAAATGAATCAAGCGAGTGTGATGTCACAATAAGATGAGTATAGCGAGGATGAGAGCCGAGGGTCCCATTGGCAGTGTAACGACATGATGTGACTGGGCCCGGAAAGCCGGGAAGTAGGGTCTGCCCAGCATGGCTCCAGCAGAGAAAAAGACCAAAAATAAACCTGAGAACTGATGAGCAGATCAGAGAGGGTGGAAGTGGAAAAGTCAGGCCTCACCTGTCCAGGTAAGGGATTTACTACAACCCCAGGGCTCTCAAGGCTGAATACCCCACACTTCATTGGGCTTTTTTCCTCAACAATTAATTTGTCCCCCTCCCACTTGGCTGTCCAGATAATTGGGGGAGCCGAAGAAATTGGATCGAATACCATTTCCCCATAATAAAGAGCTTGGTTCTGCTCACCAGCACGCTGGTTTTCTGAATTTCCCCTACCCCTCCTCTGTGAGCCTTCACCAAGAGGCTTGCGGCGACCAGTCCGGCTGCCTGGCACTCCATGCCTTGTTGTCCTCAGAAGAAATACGGGCAAAAAGGGAGCCTTAAAATTAAATAGCATGGAGTGTCCAATAATTAATTTGATTTTTATACCCATTGTTTATTTAATACAACTTTAAGACTACATTAAGAAGGCGCAACTGAGCAGTGTAGCATGAAAATGAGCTGGAAGCTTTCCAGATGGAGGCCAGGAACTAGCAAATTGGTCAGATGTGTGGGATGGTGCCAACTAAGATGCAATCAAGAAGCCACATCCCCACATGGCTCAGCAGCAAGAGATAGCCCCTAAGTATTTGAGCTCCTAATCCCCGGTCTATAGAATAGCCCACGGCCCCTCAACTGGCTGGACAATGTTGGGAGTGAGGGCAGTATTCACCGTAAGCCTCTAGGAGGCTGGGCTATGGCATCCAGTAGTGACGCAGGGTGGCAGAAGCTGTGTAGCCTCCCCAACCAAAGGCTACTTGCCATAGAATACTTGCTGCCATCTGGAAGAATCTTCAGAAACCACTCTGGACAGCCTCTGCCTCCCCAGAGGTGAGCTGGATCTTCTAGACAGCATCATGTCCCTCAGTGAGGAAGCAGGGTCTGTGCCAGGTCTGTCTGTCTGTTGCTGTCTCTCTCCATTGAGTCTCTGAGGCTTCCTTGGGTCTGACCATCCTGTGTTGGTCCTGACCATCCCACCAGCAACCTAACCTGCCTCTCTCTTGTCCCCAGGACTTCCTGGGAAACAGCCCACAGGCCTCATCAGCATAACACCCACTGCCTGTGGCATCCAGTCATTACCTTCATCCTGAGCCTTGATGTCCAATCTCCCTCCTTGTACCTTGGCTTCCTGGCTTATTCTGCATGTTAGCAACCAGGTAAGCTGAGTCCAGTCCATTGTATGTTCATGTGATTCAAAGGCCTCAGCTCTACCCCATGCCTAGCTCCCTCCTACTTGGCCTCCTACACCTCACTCTCAATGTGTCTTTCTCCATTTCTTTCCTTCCTGGCTCATTATTGATATGGCTGGTGTCTTCCCAGACCGTCATGGTGCTCGAGACCCTCTGGTTGAATCACTGGGCCGAAGCTTGAGCTTGCTGCCCTTTTGCTGGGCTGAGTTTCCAGAGGCTCAGCTCTTATGTGAGCCATACCCTACATCCCACCCCTCCCCTGGCTGTCCTGGTGAGAACAGCACAGTACTCCTCAACCTAATACCGCCTTCTCCTGGCGGGTGTGGCTGGAATGCAGTCCTCTCCCCAGGCCTTCCATCGAGGCAGAGGCCTTGAGGCCCAGGCTCTGCCAGTTAAAATGAACAGGACAATAATATTTAATCAAAACAGTCTTTTGTAATGGGCAATTTCCATGTCATTGATCAATAAGAATATAGTATTGAGCTGAGCTGATGGAAAAATGTTGCAGAGAACAACTGGCCCATTGATTTTCCCTGTGTTATGATTAGAGAACAATGGGAGGCTACATTTTCTCAGGGACTAGATTCTGTGGTAAGGACTCGCTGGCAGGAGATGAGTGGGTGTGGGCAGGAGGGAATCCTGGGGGCTTTATCTCGCCAATTAGAGACAGGGTATTCAGTCTAGGTTTGTTTGTTTGTTGTTGTTGTTGTTTTTGTTATTTTCATATATGAAATGGGACTAATATTATTGACTCCTACAAGGATGTGAAATTAAAGAAAGTTTTATACAAATTTACATATTAACTCATCAATCATTTAAATACGTATTGAGTGTCTTCTGTATCTCAGGCAAGGCATTGGGCACAGAAGTTATGAAGATGAATAAGACACAGTAGCTCAAAAACTTGCAATACACAGAAGACGACGACGACGACAACACTCAAAGGATTATTGGTGCTCAGTGTGATGACAGAGACATGCAAAGGCCATTCTGGGAGCATACAGGAGGCTGTGGGGAGCAGAGATGATGCAAGGCTTTTCAGAGAGGAGAAGCATGAGCAGCTGGGAAAGGAACAGCTTGGACAGGGAGAGGGAAAGGGAGAGGGAGGGAGAGGGAGAGGGAGAGGGAGAGGGAGAGGGAGAGGGAGAGGGAGAGGGAGAGGGAGAGAGAGAGAGAGAGAGAGAGAGAGAGAGAGAGAGAGAGAGAGAGAGAGAAAGATCAGAGTTCTTAGAACACGAGATTAAAGGCAAAAAAACAATGAGAAATGTCTAAACATGTGTGGAGTCCTCTATGGCTTAAGGCAATCAGGCTCAGTTGACAAAGTGTTTATCTCAAAAGGATGATGACATGAGTCAGAAACCCAGAACTCACATAAAAGCCAACCTTGTAAGCCCATTGCTTGGGGGGCAGAGACAAGAGGGTCCCTAAGGCTTGCTGGCCAGCCAGCCTAACCATAAGAGAGCTACAGACCAATGAGATCCTGTCTCAAAGCAGATGGATAGCATTTCTGAGGATGGGTATCCCAAGGTGCACACACATGCACACATATACCCATCCCCACACAAGTGTATGCACCTACACATACATGGTTAAAAAAAAAAAAGAACAACTATAATCAGGGCTGGAGAGATGGCTCAGCAGTTAAGAGCACTGCTGCTCTTATAGAGGACCCAAGTTCAGCACCCACATAGTGACTCACAACCACTGTAACTCCAGTCCCAGGGGATCTGCCACCTTCTCGCCTCTGTGGGCACCAGTAATGCACATGGTGCATGATGGGAGAATGTCTTTTTTGTAGGCTATGAAAATATGTTGCTCTAATTGGTTGATAAATAAAGCTGTTTGGCCAATGGTGAGGTAGAATAGGGTTAGGCAGGACATTCTAACTAGAGAGGAGGAAGGAGAAAGGCAGAGCAAAGGAGATGCTGCCAGTCACCGCCATGAGAAGCAAGATGTAAAGATACCAGTAAGCCACGAGCCACATGGCAAAGTATAGATTTACAGAATGGGTTAATTTAAGATGTAAGATCTAGCTAGTGAGACGCCTGAGCCAATAGGCCATATAGTTCATAATTAATATAAAGCCTCCGTGTGTTCATTGGGGTCTGAGCAGCTGCGGGAATGCAAGGATGCAGGAGCAGGTGGGCACAGGAAATCTTTCAACTACAGGTACACATAATGCAGATACAAAAATAAATGCATATATATGTACTTAAAATGTGTGTGTGTGTGTGTGTGTGTGTGTGTGTGTGTGTATTTGAAGTGTGTTCTCTAGAGTTCATGTGCTGCTAGGAGCTTGGGTGGTGTGGTAATGAGGTGGTGGAACCTTTAACTGCTATGTCCTAGGCCAAGATGAACAGATAATGAGGATACACAGGTCAGAAAGGACTGTCGGTAGCCTTGCGTAACCAAGTGAGTTCTGATGAGAACGGATTGTTACAAAGTGAGTTTGGTGCCTCACCCTCTGGCTTCCTCTCTTACCATATGATCTCCTCTGTGCACTCTTACACTGTGATGTCATCTGCCATGAGATGCTCACCAAAGCCAAACTTTTCAATACTCAGAGCTTTTAAATATCCAGAGCAATTAGCTAAATAAGTCTCTTTTCTTTATTAAGTATCCAGTCTTGGGTATTTTGTTATGACAACATAAAATGGACTGAAGTCAACTCTAAGTCACATATGAAGAAGTTGGAAATTAACTCCGTGGGACATGAAAAATTCTTACATATTCTTTGAGACAAGATCTCATTATATAATCCTGGCTGGCCTTGAACTCACAGAGATCCTCCTGCCTTTGCCTCCTGGAATAAAGGCATGTAATACCATACCTGGCTAAAGATAAAACTTTTTTTTTTTTTTTTGATGCAGGGTCTCACTCTCAACCTTGGGTGCCCTGAGGCTATAGCACCTTGAATTCACAGAGATCCTCCTGCCTCTGCCTCATGGGTGTTGGGACCAAAGGTGTTTGCCACCATGCCTGGGAGGACTTGCATTTTTTAAGCTGATGAGTGACACAATCAGAGTTACAGGAAGTTCTTGGGGGCTTAAAGAAGGAAAGAAGGAGGAGAGGAGAGCAAGCCTGGGAAGATGGAGGCTGAGTCGGGCTGAGGAGGACAGCATGGGAGGAGTCAGGAGTCAGGTAAGGGTCTGAGTTACTACTGGTTACAGGTAACAAGATGACTCAGAGACAGGAAGATAAAAAAGCAGAGAACATGGAAGTCATGTGGGACATGGTGATAAAATTAGCTCCACTGTAGACCACCAGGGCCCAGAACATCTTTAAAAACAGTTTTAAAAAAAAATACAGAAATATTGCCTCTAACAGCAGCAGGAAGACTTATTGCCAACTTGCTCACAGAAATAATGGATGCCTGGAGACAGGGAAAAACGCATTCAGGTCCTGGAAGAAACAGCTGCCAATACTGAATTCTTACAAGAAACGTATCCTTCAAAGCATTTGGCAAAGGCCAAAAGGGTCTGCTGCCCCTGATTGTGATGCAGCAGCAGCGGGATTCACATCAGCTCTCCTGCCAAGAGCTAGAAGGGCTAGGGCAATGGAGAAATGGTTCCTTTGGAGCTGACTTCTGCAGTCTGTCCAGTGGGGGAGGGGACGTACCAGTGGCTCTGCTGGAGACCAGAGAGAGTGGCAGGGTTCTCGTGGTGATGTGGGGCTGCTAGCTTTGTGGTCTTTTCTCTGGAGTAAAAAACCTCGCACCCAGGACTTTCTGGCCTGCTGTCTCTACATAACGTGTGGGTGACATAAGGCCTCAGCTTCCTGGTCCTTGGGATGTTAGGATGGTACTCTTCAGCTCCCCAGTGAGTGTCCCAGCCCAGGCAGTGTGCCACAGGACTGCATCCTGCCTTCAGTCCTGGGCATCTTTCCCTAGAGCTCAGGGGACATTAGTCCTGGAATCCCTTCAAGATGGCACAGGTTTAATGAAGGTCAGAATCAGGCTGCGGCAAGGGGGAGAGGTGAGTGCAGAGATGGGCCACAACCCAGAGAAGACCATTGGTTAGGAAAATCCAGGAGCCTGCCTTGCCCCCACAGCAGCCTCCCGTGTGTGTGTGTGTGTGTGTGTGTGTGTGTGTGTGTGTGTGTGTGTTTCTTGCTTCTTACTTGCTATCCCTTCTTCCTGCCAGCTGGATCCTTCCAAACCTAATTTTCCTCTGCCCATTAGCCAGTATTTCTCCTGCAAACTTGACCACCACCCAGTACCTACCACAGACGGCATAGCTCCGGTCACAGGCTCCTCTGCCAGGTTGGCACTCACCTCAACCCTGACATTGGTAGTTCCCAACTACCCCTGCAAACTATAGGCTACTTAAGGGAAGAGGCCCGCCCCCAAAAGGCAGCCAACAGGAGCCAACGGGTGCCTGAATGCAAGGACAGACAGTAACTACAGCACTGTGAAGAGGACAAACACCAATATGCCAAAGGTCGGAGCAGGACAAGAGTCTTTGGAGGCAAAGACCTCTTGTTTCCGAACTTCCAGCCTTCTCAGTCCCCAGAGTTGAGCTCACAGAAAGTGAAAGCTGAATTAAAACGTGAAGCAATATGAGGCTGGAGAAATGGCCGGGTCTTGAAGAACACTGGCTGCTTTTCCGGAGGTCCTGAGTTCAATTCCTAGCAAGTACATGGTGGCTCACGGCCATTGCTAATGAGATCGGATGCCCTCTTCTGGCGTGCACATATACATGCAGATGCAGTGCTCATACATAAAATACATTAACAGGTTTTTTTGTTGTTGTTGTTGTTTTAATGGAGCAATACTTTCCAGGTTTCTTTATGAATAGACTAGTCAGGGTCCTTCAACCCCTCCCCCCCATTTTAATACCAGTTGAAAAGAGTACCTGGCCCTAACTTTGTAATGTGGACTCCTTTAAGAACCTTTACTATCTTTCTCTTTCTCTCTTTTTTTTTTTTTTTTTTTCTGGTTTTTTGAGACAGGGTTTCTCTGTGCTCTGTGTAGCTTTCGCATCTTTCCTGGAACTCACTCTGTAGCCCAGGCTGGCCTCAAACTCACAGAGATCCGCCTGCCTCTGCCTCCCGAGTACTGGGATTAAAGGCATGTACCACCACTGACCGATACCATCTTTCTTAAAAAATAAGAACAAAGTACATCTACATTCAACAAAAACAAACAAACAAACAAAACAACAACAAACCACATAGCAAGCAAATTTTGGAGGTTCATGGGGCACTCTCACCCTAACTCAGGTTGTGAGTCTTAACACCGTGTTCAGCAGACTGGGTGGGGGCTGTTGTGGAGATGGAATTCCATCAGAGATGGGTTTGACCCCAGCACACTCAGGTGCCACCTCTGTCTAAATGGCCAGCCTCAACCCTCCTGGGCAAATCACTGGGCCTGCTTCCATGTGTACAAAGACATGGACCCTAATCCCTGGGACCTGTGAATGGGATAGAACATGGTAAAATGGACTTTGCAGGTGTGATTAAGGGTGATTGCTTTAAGGGTGGTTAAATCTGATTGATGCCTACAAGCTTCATACAAACACAAGTACAAGCCCTTACACTCCTCTAGGTCAGATACTCAACACAAACTCCCTGAACAAGGTCAAAGTACTGACAGGCCAAGCTTGCTCTCAGAGAGAATGTGCCAGAGAATTTCTTTCTTCCTTCCTCCCTTCCTGCTGGTTTTTTGCTGCAAACCCGGCAAATGCTAACAAGAGTTTTATCAAAGAGAAAAAGGAACAAAAGAAGATGTGCTCAGGCCTGTGGAAAACGTCTGAAAAAAGAGAGGGGAGGGGAGGGGCCGCCTTTTAAGGACTAGCCTGCGCATGCGCACTCGGGTCCACGTGCCTACTCCACACATGCGCATAAACTATATGGTCATGCTGCAGGCAAATTACGTGACTGTGGACCTGTTTACTGGGTTTTCATAGGGCGTATGATCCGGAAATGACTGGGCAGAAATGAGTGTCCTGCCAGAGCATGCGTGATCACTGGGGTGTGACTATCCCTTCCTTCCTTCCTTCCTTCCTTCCTTCCTTCCTTCCTTCCTTCCTTCCTTCCTTCCTTCCTTTTTTCCTGCATCCTTTTCTGCTTCTAAAGATCATCTGATTTCTTTGGCTAATGGCCCATCCTTCAAACCCAAGACCTCTTCACACCGTCAATGCACGCTGAGAGTGTGGGGAACAGAGTGAGGATTTGTGTGCAAAAAAACCCAGCACTCTAGAAAGAGCCAATGGCAGAGTTTAGGAGTCAAATGCACAAAGGATTCTGGATGCCAGCCCGAGGAAGGATGGCACCATACAGACAAAAGAGATCTGGGCACGACTTGATGCAATGTGACTCAGTAGTTCCCTGAATGGTCTCACTTAGTTCTTTGACCTTCTCTCCTTTGGAATCCTGGGAGGAAATGTGCTCCTGGGCATCATATGGGCATTTGGGAGGCTGGCATAGGTAGATCAATCATTCCAAAACAGCAGGACACTGACAACAGAGAGGAGGTGGGAAGAGCTGGAAGAAAGGACCTGGGAGAGGATGGTGTTTAACCCATTCGCAGCTTGCTCTCACCTTTTAATTCCCATTGAAGAGACCTGATTCCCGTCTTGATAGGAAACATGCCCGTCGCATGGTTCAGAAGGCTATAGAATTGAGAGCTATTAAATACTAAAAAGACAAGGTGAGAAACAATTTGCAAAATCTCCTCTTTTTATAGACTGCAGCGATTGAGAAAAATTGAGTAAATTCCCCAGCTGCCTCAACTGCAGTCTGTTTCAAGATTCCATCAATTTTTTACGGTACAATCAATATTTATGAATCCCCAAAGAAATGTCGCAAAGAGAAACACCAGCACAACGTTTTCTCAGTGGTTTGCAGAGATGTAACAGGGGGACCTAAATAACTTTTAAAATAATCTCAATGACAATCAAAGACTCTTCCATAGCCAATATGGTTTAATGTCGGTGTTTATATTAGCCTTGGTCTGCAGAGTGCAGGGGGTGGGGAAGGGGAAATCCTGCAGTTTAATCTGTCCAAAAGGTGACGCAGGCTATAATAACTACACCGTGATATGGTGCTTAAAAATTCAAAGGAAGTGCTATATTAAAAAGTCCCTAGGTTATATATATATATATATATATATATATATATATACATTAAAATACCCTCATCGGTTAAGCAATAGATTTTTTCAGTCAGCTGGAAAGAAAAGATTTCTGGGGAAAAAATAGGCAAACAAATCCACGTTGCTTTAATGGCTACTTTAGGTTTAATATCTAAACTTATTTAAATAACTCTGAGCCCTCCTGCTGAGAAATATTGAAACTAATGGATTCCTTTGTGCGTAATCTCCATTTAAATGTAGAGTTTAATTTCCCTTTCGGCTAAACCTGTGTGAAACTAGTCTTGAAATGTCCCTCTAAAAAACAGAAAACCCCATATAGAATATTTAGGGGGACTTCTTCATTTTATTTAAAATTGGTTTTGGGCATTAAAACTAAATAGCCAGCCACAAGTGAGCCCACAGACCCCATAAGTTTATACCTGGAATCTGTGGTGGGTACTGGGTGCCCGCTGTGCCCACGTGCACAGACACCCACGTGCACAGCCAATTCCTACATGCACAGACACTCACATGCACAGTCAATTCCCACATGCACAGACACCCATGTGCACAGCTTCCTGTAAGCACACGCCAGACAACCCAGGGATGCTTCCACGCCCGGGCGTTTGGCATCTCTCTTAGCTCCCAACACTGTCCTCCTCTTTCTCATAATGATACCTTCGAGTTTCTTCTGCTCCTGAGTTCTTCTGTGTGGCTGAAGTCTTTGATTTCTGTTCCATGCAAATTTCCCCAGGCAGAGTCCTACTTCCCTGTGGCTGAGGCCATTTTGTGCGCATGAATATGCAAAGAAGTGCTGTGATGTCCAAATGGGAACCAAGGAATAGAAAGCAACAACTACTGCCCTTTAGCTCTGCAGGTAATGAAACTGGGCCGGGAGAGGGAGGGAGAGTCACCAGGATAGAGTCAGAGCAGGGTAAGATGCCTCCTCCGGCAAGAGCTCCTGCATGTTCCCATGTTACTTCATGTTCTGTCATGCTTGCCCTTTGAGTATAAAGCACATGTGTAAACATGCTGATAGAGAGGGCTTCTTGCATCCACAAGAGAATAGCAGGATGCTCAGATGAGTCTTTCCGAAGTCCTTTCTTATTGTGTGAAAAAAAAAAAATACAAGTTATAAAGAAGAGATGCATGCAACTTTCCGCAACACCTCACTGCATAAAACAAGCCACAGTGGATGTGTTTGCCCAGGGATAGGCTTTGATCTCAGCCAGGAAAACCCCTGCTCCTGACTAAGTTGGACAAAGAAAAGAGAGATGACTGTCTTTCAGATGATAGGGCAGAGGCCTGGGCTCCTTCTCTTGCCTTGACTAGGAACTAGATGAGACCTATAGACCCTCTGAGCATCATTTGCCCCTTTTTAAACACGGGTGGTGACAGCAGCTTAGGAGACCAAAGGCTGCACCTCAGTCGGGTGACTTAGGGATTCCTCGGAGGATAGGATTTGATGTCCTAAGCTAAGGATAAAGGCAGCATGTTGGGGTCTAGTTCTAGCATGAGTGCACACCTGCTCACACGTGTACACCAGCTCGGAAGTCAAGCTCAACATCTCGGATTTGCACATTACAGGGGACTTAGAAAACATGAGACTGAAAACAGGAGCCTGAGTGGTTCTGCTAGTGTAAACTCTCTGGCCTCTCCAAGACCATCTGTAGAATACCCTAGAATGCTGAAGGAAGTGTGATTTAAGGGTCACCATGAACTCCATGGTCTAAAAGTTTTCTCCCCACCAGCCCGTGTCTTAAAGCAATGGTAGTCATTCCTGTGGATAAGAACACTAAAACGCATAAGAGCATTCAGGAGAGAGTTGTTATTAATCATTAACAGCTCAGTTAGAGTCAATGAATTTGTCACCTAACAGGGCCTTGGGAATACAAAAAGTTTCACTAGAGGAAGGAAGAAGCATGAGACAGACTATAGGTAATATCTAGAGAAGGAAAGAGCCAGTCTGGAGTGCCAGCAGGGTCTCTGGAAAGACAGGTAACAGGAGGATACCTTAGAGCTCCCCAGGGGAATTCTGCAAGCCACTTGCGTGCTTCATTCAAAGCATCCTCAAAGCTGGCCAGCATTCCTGGGGGTCGTGGACAGCTGCCATGCTGCTACTGGGGCCTCTGGGAGCATCTGAGAAGAGGAAGAGATGACCCAGGCTTTCTTCTAGGGCTCTGAACATAAGCAATGTCAGTTCCAGCAAGGACTGTGTGACATTTCGGGGTTAGCATACAGTCAGGAGCATGGGCACTCTACACAGAGGAGGTGTGGAGGAGAAATGCTTCATGGAGGGGAGACTAGCTGCAGAAAGGCGGGGACTAGTCCAGCAGATGAGTACAGAGTGAGAAGTGAGAGAAGCCATAATCGGGAGACGGGAACCTGGGCTCACAGCACAGCACCGTGAGTGTCGCGTGGCTCAGAGCTGCCTTCTGGACTGAAGTGCTCTGCAGATCATGGGCCAGGCTCAGCCCACCCACTGAAGCCGGAGTCCAAATCGCACGCAGGTGATGGCAAAGCTGCTCCGTCTCCTGAGTCCAGGGGCAACTGAGTCCTCTTAGCTGTGTCCTCAGCCCATTCAGATCCCCTGTGCAGCGCTGGAGCCAGGGAGTGCTTGGAGCTCTCCTCCATAGGTCTTACTTTTGAGTTTACAACTCCTTTAAGGATCTACGACAGCCATAGACCAACTCTCTGGTGGAGGACAGGACAGAAGATAGGAAATTGGGGAACAGGTATTTTTAAGTGAGGGTGTAGCACAAGTCTCTTGGAAGCAGAAACGGCCGATTCATTATCCTGTCAATCTGACCCCAAGGTGGAATTCCTGTTTGTGGGGTTACTTTCCAATGCATGGGGCCTGTGTTGATAATGTTGAAGTGCTTCTTAATTAAGAATCTTTTTTTTTCTATCTTATGCGTAAATTAATCAAGGTAATTATTGTAGCATTATTATTGTTACATTGTATGAGTAGTTTATAGATTTTTTTAATCTAATGAACTCTGGTAGTCTCTAGACAAGGTGGAGAGCAGAGAAAGGATTATCACACTGCAGATGGAGAAAATGGGTCAAGCAAGGAGTGAAGGGGGCGGGCAGGGTGCTGCCCAGCAACCTGAAACCGCTCACTGTGCCCTCTGTGACGATATGAAGGGCAGAGGAGAAGGGGGCCTCTCGAGTTGTGGTACTGGACTCCTGAGCCTATGGAAGTCCCATCCAGGTGGCACACTTGGAACCAGAGTGGAGCAAAGCCTGGATCCATGGGTTACTTCTCATCATCGTCTTTACCATCTACCTGCCCTAAGGGCTGACCAAGCCTATATCAGGGCTCCTCTGTGGAGCCAGAAGCAGAGACACAAGAACCGAGTGGGTAGATCACTCCACATGCAACACCCTAATACTGTGACTCTACCATACCTGCCTCCCTCACACTCCCTACGTATGAGGCCCTGCCCTCAGAAGGGGTTCAGGTGATTCTGCGGTTCCTCTTTGATACTACCAACAAGAGCGTTTTCATGAAAGCCAGAGTGTGGCCCGACTCTGCTCTCCTTTCTTCCCAAAGACATGATTGATCCTTCTTTCGCGTATTCCCACCACTGTCACCTGACATGATGTGCCAGGAAGCTGGCAGGGCCCTCGTTAGAGCTGAGCCGACGTAGGTTCCATGCCCTCCAAAACTGTGAGTTTAAGAAACCGCTCTTCTTCACAAAGGTAGCCACCTCAGGAACTTCACTGGAGTGGTGAAGGCTGACTAACTCAGAGCTAAGAGAAGGAGTGATCGTGTCCGGTGATTCTGAAAGTTCAAATAAGTGAGGACTTGGGAACCGGCAGGTTTAGAAGGATGGAGACTTGACATTAAGTGTTAATAGAAAAGAAGGGCCAGGGCTAGAGAGATGGCTCATCGGTTAAGAACATCTGGCTGCTCTTCCAGAGGTCCTGAGTTCAATTCCCAGCAACCACATGGTGGCTCACAACCATCTGTAATGAGATCTAGCGCCCTCTTCTGGTGTGCAGGCATACATGCAAACACAACAAACACTGTATACATAATAAATAAATAAAATCTTTAAAAAAAGGGCGGGGGGGGACCAAGACCTCTGTGAGGCTTGTTCAAGTGAGGAGAGAAACAACGGATAAAGAGGAAGGATCCAGCATTTTGCAAAAAAGAACACAGTGTGAAAAGGGGAAGGGGAAGGGGCTGAAGCCTGAGAGCATCCCCTTGGCTGGCTATGTGTCCCTCCTCTGGGTTCATACCTTAACCCTGTGTGTCAATATCCTCAAACACACTATGAGATCTCAGGGACAAGAGACATGCCTGGGTCATCTCTGCATCCTAAGGATGTGCCTAACACGTAATAGCATTCAGAAAATATTTGCCAAACTTAATTGAATACAGACTTGCACAGACAAATTCATTCACGAGAAGTAAAAATTGATTTCAAAGATTCAATAATACATCAACACACATCTCTGAAATAAATTTCACATGAGGAAAACAAAATACTCAACAAGCTGTCTACACAGAATCTAACTCAGGTCCTGGCCTTGGGATCTGCTTTAGGATTGAGAGACCTTTAAATCTTTAATAATGGTGCGTGGGAAGAATGGTTCTCTCAGCTCTGTTCCTTTGCACTTAACCCTCCTCCCTCTGCCATGACCAAGAGAGAGTCACACAGCCCATCAAGCCTGTGCCACAGGTGGGCACACATCATACGCCAGCAGGGTTAAACTCCGAAGTCGGCAACAACACTATCCAAGACCAGATCCATCAGCCAAATTCAAGTCAAGGGTTTGAACTTGAATTCAAGTATCTAATAGGACTGCTGGTTCTGCTTAATTTCTTGGCTTCCTGTCATTTGCATGGTAATTTGTAGACAATAGATACCCAGACAGAAATCAATTTCGTTTCTTTTCCCACCTTATAGCAAGAAGCAGACAGCAAGCACCCCCCTCTAGAAGCCTGAATGCAATAATGCTTAATGTCCCCTGGGCTGAGTGACAACTTGACAGCTGACTCTGAACTCTTCACCAAGCACTGTAGTAAAGCCTTTTACGTGTGTTAACTCATCTAGTCCTTCCCATGCCTTTACGAAATGGATCTTATTATTAGCTCTCTTCTCCACAGGAGAAATTAAAGCACAAGTTATATTAATGTATCTATGGGTATGATGACTATGGGGGTGGGATGCTGGCACTAGTGTCCGTGGCTGTGAAGCCTGTGGGAGGTGAGCTGGCTCCAGTATCTATGGGTATGAAGCCTACAGGGAATGGGCTGCCTCCAGTGTCCATGGGTAAGATGCCAATGGGAGGTGACCTGGCTCCAGTATCCATGAGTATGAAACCTAATGAAAGGTGGGCTGGCTCCAGTGTCCATGGGTATGAAGCCTACAGGGAATAGGCTGGCTCCAGGGTCCATGAGTATGATGCCTATGGGGGATGGGCTGGCTCCAGTGCCCATGGGTATGATGCCTATGGGGGATGGGCTGGCTCCATTGTCCATGGGTATGATGCCTATGAGAGGTGAGCTGGTGGGTATGAAGCCTATGGGGGATGGGCTGGCTCCAGTGTCCCTGCTCTGATCCTTCCTTTTCCTCCTCCAAAAGCTCTATGCTCTCCCAGAAAGGCAACAAAATCCACTTCTGTTCCTGTCTGGTGAGCTAGTGTTCTCTGTGTAAAAATCCACTTAAGTAAAGAATCAGCTCTGGTTTCACCTTTGAAAGTCAAAGGCTGTTCTTCAGAAAATGAACTCTCCATCCCAGGCATGGAGGTAAGGTATTAATGCAATTCACCAAGCCTTAGTTCCTAGTGCAGCTGAAGGTCTCATTCTAACTGGCAGTACATGATGGTACTGGACCCACATGCATGCCCAAGGATGCACTAGAAGTATGCCGAAGGCCCCATTCATTTTTTTATGAACTGAGTGCATTACAATCTCTTCTGAATTGGAGTTCATTTTTTCTGTTTGTATTTGGTTTGGTTCTTAGATGGGGTCTCATGTAGCCCATGCTGGCCACGAACTGTCTATATAGCCACAGGTGACATTGAGATCCTGATCCTCTGTTGGTACCTCCTGGGGGATAGGGGTAAGAATCAAAGCCTGCACCTCATGCATGCAAGGCAAACATTCTATTAACCGAACTACGTCTTCAGTCCCCAAATTAGAGTTCTGATAACTCGGGAAGAAATCTGGCGTTTATGGAGGGTCCAGCAATGCAGGAGGAATTCTTCTAGTGAACAGCACTCAATAATCTAGACACTTTAAGAGAACAGCTCGCTCCCTTATGATTACACAATTCAAAGTTCTTCTAACTGGTGTGCCAGGAGAGTTACTATATTAACTGTGGCTGTGAACCCTCTCTGGTATTAAAAGTGGGCATCCTATTTGTATTTCAATCTTCATAAGATATCAGTTTCTTGATTCCACCAAAACTGTGGCCAAGGGCTTGACTTATGACACTGTCCTTCTAGGATGTCCCATTTGTCTCCTCAGCAGGCTCTGACTCTCCTCTTCTCTCCCCATGTTCCAGTCATAAAACAGCAACTTGACTCCTTGGCCTTCACTTTTTAATCTGTTCCACAGCTCTATATGGTCATCTTTCATTTGCAGTCTCTTGTTGGTTGTTTTTGCTCTTTTAGGGGGCTCACCACCCAGCTCCCAAATAAATCACACACACACACAAACACACACACACACACACACACACACACACACTCACACATGGAGGCTTGCTATTTCTTATAAATGCCCAGCCTTAGCTTGGCTTGTTTCCAGCCAGCTTTTCTTAAATTACCCCTGCCTATCTTTTGCCTCTGGGCTTTTACCTTTCTCTATTTCTGTATACCTTTTCTTTCCTTCGTACTCCGTGTCTGGCTGTGTGGCTGGGTGGTCCATCCCCGAAGCCCTCCTCTCCTTGTGCTCTTGCTTCTTCTTCTTTTCCTCCCAGGTTTCTCCTTCTGTTTATTCTCTCTGCCTGTCAGCCTCACCTATCCTTTCTCCTGCCTTGCTATTGGCCATTCAGTTCTTTATTAGACCAATCAGGTGTTTTAGACAGGCACAGTAACACAGCTTCACAGAGTGAAACAAATGCAACACAACTTTGCATCATTAAACACATGTTCCAGAACATAAACAAATAAACACATCTTAAAACAATATTCCGCAACAGCAGTCTGTCCAGGAAGGTATGGTTCTGCCAAGATGTGCACCACAATAAATGTAACACCCACTTGGTCACTCCCATAGAGGTGGACATCTTCCAAAACAGATGAAGCCATCTTGCCATGGCAGGATGCATGTGAGTTAGGCTTTTTATTTAGTGTCTGGACTCATAAAACACAGGATACCAGGCTGGAGAGATGGCTCAGAGGTTAAGAGCACTGGCTATTCTTCCAGAGGTCCTGAGTTTGATTCCCAGCAACCACATGGTGGCTCACAACCATCTGTAATGAGATCTGGTGCCCTCTTCTGGCGTACAGATACTGCATGCATAATAAATAAACAAATAAATAAATCTTTTTAAAACACACACACACACACACACACACACACACACACACACACACACACGATACCTGGCATGGGAATGCAAGTATGTCTGTGCTGCTGTAACAAGGTACTCGAGACTGTGTTAAATTATATAAGGAATAGAGATTTGTTTCCCCACCAGTCTGGAGGCCGGGGAGTCTAAGGTTAAAGCACAGCAGGTTCGGTGTGTGGTGGGTCTGCTTTAGCAGCAGCAGCAGCTCCTAGTGGCCTGGTCACATGGCGGCAAAGAGAGGGGTGAAGAGGGGACAACCCTGTGTCCTCACAATGGGGGGAGGTAGGTTCTTCTCGAAGGTACTAGTCAGGGCCAAGTCACCACCTAAAGGCCCCTTCCCTTCAGATAACCTCAGCAGGAGTGAAGTCTCAGCCTGAGTTTTTCAGGAAATGTACTAGAACCACAGTCATGATCTTCCCACGCAGATGCTAAATATTTGTAGAACTCCACATCTAGGATGCCTTGGCGCTCACCCAACAAAGTATCTCTTCCTTCACGTTGGCTCTTGTTTTTCATTGACTGTCCTTTGAATGAATTGGTGAATAAGTGACTTCATGCTGAATGGTGTAGATGTAACCAACCGTTTTATTAAAATAAGAAACACTGCACCAATATAAAAGAGAAAGCCAAGAGGTCAGAGCTCAGAGCTAAAATCTTACCTCCTGCAGTGCTCCTAGCTTCCCCAAGAGAGAGCTACTTCCTGTTTGTCTGTCTTTAAATAGTCTTTCTGTTCTGCCTTCTCATTGGTTGTAAATCCAAACACATGACTGCCTCGTCACTGCCTGTAAGTACTGCCCTCCAGGTCTTAAAGGCGTATGTCTCCAATGCTGGCTGTATCCCTGAACACACAGAGATCTACCTAGCTCTTCCACCAAGTTGCTATGGCTCTAATAGCTCTGACCCCTGAGCAATTTTATTTATTAACATACAATGAAAATCACATTTCAGTACAAATAAAATACCACCATAGAATGGGATGCATTAGCTCTCTCCCTCCAAAGCCCAGGGCCTGGCTAAGGCTGGTTACCACTCTGTTCATCTCAGCCCACCATGCATCTGTGAGTTCATGGGTGCTTTTGGTCTGTGGCCCCCACCCTTCTTCAGTATGCTTCTCCGAGCACATTTTACCCCTGTCCTGCCTGCCTCGGGCAGCAACCTCTCTTTCCATTCCACCCCTCTTCATCTGTTGGTTGTCCAAAACCCAGCTGTCCTAGTAGTCTCTGTGTTGCTGTGATAAACACCACGATCAAAGAGCAACATGGGCAGAAAAGGTGTAAATGAACGGTCTTATTAAATAAGAAGCACAGAGCCAAATGCAGAGTTAATAGCTCAAGAGGTCAGAGCAGTAGCTAAGAGCTAAAAACCTTACCCTTCAACTTTCGCTGCTGTCCTTCCTCTCCGCAAGGGTTTATGTAGCTGACAGAGTCTCATGAAGGGGTATCAGAGCAGGAACTCAAAGCAGGATCCTGAAGGCAGGAACTAAAGCAGGGGCCCTGGAGGATGCTGCTTCCTGGCTCCCTTCCACTGCTCATGCTCAGCCTGCTTTCTCACACAGCCCAGGGTGGCCTGAGCCCACCCACATCAATCATCAATAAAGACCATGCCCCACAGACATGCCTGGAAGCCAGGAGACAATTCTTCAGTTGAGCTTCCCTCTTCCTAGGTGTGTCAAGTTGACCACCCAAACCAGCCATCACATTAGATAACCGGTCCTCCTTCCATGGGGCAAGAAGAGCTAGCCAAACACTAGCCAAACCCTGAGATGAGGCCCAAGTCCTGTAAGATGACAAAGGGCTTGGATTTTGTACGTTGTAGGTGAAACCCACTTCAGCTGGGGCTCACCATATGCTCACTCCTTAATTCTGGGCACATTTGGGGTCATCTAAACCTCTAAAAGTGAGACAGATCTGATGGCCATAAAACCCAGCCCTCTCTGCCTTGCTCGGTAGGATATAGATAGATGTTTAGAGGTCCTTGGTCATATTGCCAGCTTTGAAATCCAGTTGCAGAGAGGGGAAAAAAGAACATTTTTAACTCTAAGATTTTATAATTGTGTTTAAGATTCCATTTCTGAAGATTCTTTTTTGATGCTAATTGCTTCCAAGGTATAAATCGAACTTGCTTTTGGAACCTTATCAATCAGGCAGAAACTGGGGCTTAATTAACATCTCTGATTGTTGATATTTCCAGTCAAGATTCTCTGCCTCACCACATCACCAAGATGTAGTTTCTAAAAAAAAAAAAAAAAAATTCTAGGGTCCTAGACTCAAGCACTTTCTTCCCAGGACTTTGCATTTTTGCATTCCAAACGTGGTCGTGAGTTTGGGGCGAGACTTAAGTCTCTGCAGATGCCAGTGCCACTACCTGAAGTCAGTCGTCTTCGGCTCCTGTGCCTGCTGTCTCGTGGTGACTTCAATAGAGTTACACCTGATTTCTAAATATATCAACGTGCAAAGACAGTTAACTAGGACTTATTTGTGCTTTGGGAATTAAAAAAAAGTAATTAACTGGTATTTTTAACGCATCTGCTCTTTACAGGATGATCTAGTTAAATGGTTCACTTATAAGATCAGGGAATTTGGTACTTTTCAAAATAGTCCATCTTAAATGGTTCCAAAGTTATCTTAACGGGCTGATCACTTGAGCTTTGCTTCCTGGAGAAGCTAAGAGGGGACAGAGGGGACCTGAGACACATGTAGAGAAGGCTCAAGGACAGGGGCCACAGAGGCTCACCCAGGCCCAAGAAAGTATTTAGAAGATTGTTGCCAGACTACAACATATTTTTCCTCCTGTCATGAAAGCAATGATAACATCTAATTTGCAATGGTTTTTTTATTTATTTTATTTTACAATACCATTCAGTTCTACATATCAGCCACGGGTTCCCCTATTCTCCCCCCTCCCACACCCTCCCCTTACCCCCAGCCTACCCCCCATTCCCACTTCCTCCAGGGCAAATCCTCCCCTGAGGACTGTGATCAACCTGGTAGACAGAGTCCAGGCAGGTCCAGTCCCTTCCTCCCAGACTGAGCCAAGCGTCCCTGCATAAGCTCCAGGTTTCAAACAGCCAACTCCTGCAATGAGCACAGGACTTGGTCCCACTGCCTAGTTGCCTCCCAAACTGATCAAGCCATTCAACTGTCTCACCTATTCAGAGGGCCTGATCCAGCTGGGGGCCCCTCAGCCTTTGGTTCATAGTTCATGTGTTTCCATTCATTTGGCTATTTTTTTCAATAATTGAGTAGAACCGAAATTTATTATAAGCCACAGTCGTCCTAGGGACCTCCATGCTATATATATAGCCTCTATGGTTCTATGGGTTGTGGTCTGATTGTTCTTTATTTTATATCTAGAATCCACTTATGAGTGAGTACATACCATGACTGTCTTTCTGGGTTTGGGTTACCTCACTCAGGACGATTTTTTCTAGATCCATCCATTTGCCTGCAAATTTCATGCTTTCATTGTTTTTCTCTGCTGAGTAGTACTCCATTGTGTATATGTACCACATTTTTTCCATCCATTCTTCTGTTGATGGGCATCTAGGTTGTTTCCAGGTTCTGGCTATTACAAATAGTCTAATTTGCAACATTTAAGGGATGGAGAGACCCTAATTTCCTCATGCATCAGTTTACCATTCTCCATTTGAGTCTATTGTTCAGCTTACATTGTCAGCTCGGGAGTCAGAAGATCTCCGAGTAAAGCACACTGCTCACCGGTCTATAGGATGTATGAGATGTGTACCATGCTGACTCGGTAGTATGTACCCATAATCCTAGCACCCTGAAGGTTGAGGCAGGAGGAGCTCAAGTTTGAAGGAAGCAGAAAATGACGTAGTAGCAAAAGGAGACACTGACAAAATTGGTGAACCGTTCCCAATGTGTGACTCAGTGGACCTCCAAGAATCATACTCTGAGCATGTTCGGCAACATCCAGTTGACCAGCCATTACAGGTGAGATTTGGTAGGCTACAGGAGACCAGTTGAACATGGGTTCACCCTGCTCACCCCATTCACCCCTCCAGCAGCAGTCCAGGGCAGAGGGGGCCATGGCTGCCTTCACCACAGATGCCCCTGAGCACCCTGAGAGCTGGTGTTTGGACTGCAGCTGTGGTCCACACCCCCAAGGTGTCTGTCTGTCCACCAGGTGCCCTGTAACATTCGTCAAACCCTGAGAGTAATTACTCTGACCTTGGTTCCTCCTCCAGGTCTGACCCAAGTGTACCCAGTGGTCAGAATCCTGCTCAGACAGAGCCCCAGCTGTCGGGAGGCCGTGGGAACGTAAGTTTAGCTTTGAAAACTCTGACTTTCAGAATGGTCCATCACAACCTATGCCCAATGCAGAGTCACCATTTTCAAATTTATTTTTTTACGCGTAGGTGTTTCGCCTTCCCATATTTCTGTGCATCACATAGGGGCTTAGCTGTTTAAAAGTGACTGGAGCCTGATCGACTCATGGTAGGATGCCATTATTGAGAGGTATAGTGAAAAGCTGGAGAGGTAACTAGTTGGAGAAAACAGGCTATGAGGGAAGGGTGCCTTGGAAAGATATATCTCAGCCCCTCCTCCCCTTCCCCGTGTTCTTTCTGCTTCCTGTCTGCTGAGAGGTGAGGTGCTCTGCTCCCACCACAATATTCAGCCTCACCACACAGCAATGCAGCCACCCAACAGCAGGCTGAAACCATGAGCCAAATAAAGCTTCTTTCCCAGTTTCTGTCAGCTGTTTTTTTGTTTGTTTTTTAGATTTATTTATTTAATATGTATACAGTGCTCTGTCTGCACATTTGCCTGCATGCCAGAAGGTGGCGCCAGATCTCATTACAGATGGTTGTGAGCCAACATGTGGTTGTTGGGGACTGAACTTGGGACCTCTGAAAGGACAGCCAGTGCTCTTAACTACAGAGCCATCTCTTCAGCCCCCCCATCAGGTGTTTCTGATAGCAGTAAAAGGTCTGACTAACAGACATGAATCCCGTTCGGCAGGATTCCAGTGTCATGACCCATCACCTCCTGAAAACCCCATCTTCTAATAGCATCACCTTGAGAATTAGGATTTCGACATATGAACCCACCAATGTTCAGATCACAGTGAGGAGTAAGAATCAGATGCAAAACATTCTATGCACAGAGGTCCTTGCTTCACACCCACCTTCCAAGACAGAGGCTCAGCTTCACCAACGGTGCTAGGGTGGTCCAGACAGCAAGAGCCACAGCTCAGATCCTTTCCCGGGCACCCATTAATGTGTAAAACTAAGCGAGCCTCCCAGTCTCCCTGTCCCTGGCTGTGCCATCCCTCGAGTCGTGAACTGGATTAGCTATGCACCATGAGGACCAGTGTTCAGGATCGCAGAATAGCCAATAAGGAGGTAGAACGAGGCTGAGACTTCTGCCACCCCTCATCATACCCTTGGGCCGAGGACGGGGACCCTTTGAGAGCCGACCAAACAAGGACAGTCAATATAAGGTAGGTTCCCATCAGGTTACACACCTGAGACAAGAGCTCACTTGAGACCTGAACATCCAGAGGAAGGGGGGGGGCTCTTGCTCTGAAGATGGCCTTAGGTGGTCCTTC
The DNA here is from genome assembly GCF_004664715.2 of Peromyscus leucopus. Taxonomy (NCBI): domain Eukaryota; kingdom Metazoa; phylum Chordata; class Mammalia; order Rodentia; family Cricetidae; genus Peromyscus; species Peromyscus leucopus. The sequence goes on along the minus strand of NC_051079.1, from coordinate 64,094,388 downwards.
TGGGTCTGTCCGTTGGCCCCTCGCCCTCCCAGATGAACGATTTCTTACCAATCATGTTATGAGGGGAGGGGCTCCATACAAACCAATGGGCAGTTGCCCCCCTCACCCCCGAAATTTGAAGCTGGGGCTCTCATCGGAGTTGAAGATGAGCCGTTCTCCAAAAGAGCACCTTGGGAGTCGCCAGGGGTTACACAGCGGGAGGGATTATCATTGAAATGGAGTTTCGACAGAGGTGGCACCATGCTTCCTTCCACTCTGATGAAATGTGTCATTAAATATAGAAATAGATCACACACCTTCCCACTGAGGTCCTCTGGAACTGAGTATCTAGGTGAGAAGCTGAGCATCCGTGAGAGCTCACACAATGTGAGGGGGGTGGGAGCAAAGCTCCCTCACCAGGGAGATGTGCTTAACTAGACTTATAAATAGCCCCATCATAGCTTGTTTGATTAATTTGGGGGAAAAGAGTAAGTGTTTAGCCAATTCATCAGATTTCATGTTTTCAAAGCAGTGGCTAATGTAAATATTAGCATCCAAAACGAGCAAATGGTCTCTGGTAATTAAATGCCCTAATTTACAGGTTCCATTAGCAGCGAACAAAGATAATTTCCCCCTTAAATTAACTTTTCTCCCCTTGTCCCTTACCCTGTCTTAACTTGCTATCAGGCATCGGGTGGATGGTGCTTGCAGAGGGACTGAATGAGAGTGAGCTCTCTCGTGCTGAATGCAGGGGAAGGAGTTGGTAGTCTCTGAAGACAGAGCTCAGAAGAGGAGAGCCAGAGCCTTGCCCGGGAGAGGTGGCCCTCCAGTGTGGTAGCAGAACAGAGCAGGACCTGAGGTGCGATCAGGAGCTCTCCCAGTCCTGGGTCCAGAGGCTGGTGAGTGCGAGCCTCTCCCTTACATTACCTCTTTTTTAAACATTAACACCTTTTTCATTTATTTTACATACCCACCACAGCTTTCCCTCCCTCCTCTCCTCCTGTTCCCTCCCCCAACTCCCATCTACCCCCCCCCTCCCCATCCACTCCTCCTCCATCTCCATTCAGGAAGGGGCAGGCCTCCCATGGGCTTGAACAAAGCATGGCACATCAAGTTGAGGTAGAACCAAGCTCCTCCCCCTGCATAAAGGCTGGGTGAGACATCTTGATGGGGTGGGGGGTGGATTTGGGGGTTAGGGAGAAACCTGGTGCCAGGGAAACTCCCAGGAATCCATAAGGATGACCCCAGCAAAGACTCCTAGCAACAGTGGAGAGGGTGCCTGAACTGGTCATCTACATTACCTCTTATCCTACAGAATTCCTTTAAAGTGCTATGAGTTGAGCTACATCTTATTGTACAAACTAAGATGAGACTAGGCTCCTTGAAGTACTGGCTGGTAGCTACTGAACAAAGGCCAGTACTGATATATCCACATTCTCATGGGGAACTATAGAATCCGAAAGCCAACACCAGACAAACACATCAAGGTTAAGTGAGTACCCATCCCCTGCCATGTGCTAGGAAAGGTATTCAGACAGATAGGCCAAGATTCACCCATTGGCTCCCACCTGATCTATTCTGCTTTATTTATTCAAATGGCAGCCCTGTGTGGTGATATATTGTGTACCCCAATAAAGCTTGCCTAGGGATCAGAGGACAAAGCCAGCCACATTATTAAACAGAGAGGTCAGGCAGTGGTAGCACATGCCTTTAATCCTAGCATTCAGGAGGCAAAGATCCATCCGATCTCTGTGAGTTCAAAGCCACACTGGGACAGAGCCAGGCATGGTGGCACACGCCTTTAATCCCAGCACTAGGAAGGAAGGAAGATGGCAGGGCACAGAAAGGTATATAAGGCGTGAGTAAACAGGAAGTCTCTCTCTGGAGGCTGAGGATTTTGTAGAGGTAAGAACATGGCTGGCTTGTTCTGTTTCTCTGATCTTTCAGCTTTCACCCCAATATCTGGCTCTGGTTTTTTTTTTTTTTTTTTTTTTTTTTTTTTTTAATTAATAAGACCTTTTAAGAGTCATGTTACAGCTCTGAACCTCCTTCTGTGTCCTCATAGCACTGAGACTAGGAGAGGGGAGGGGAGCATTGGGGTGTGTTAGAGGGGTAATCTGAACAGCTCCAACAGTGAGCTCCTGTTCAAACCTGCACCCTAGGCGTCTTATTGGCCTTCCCCTAGTTCTGGCCCTGCCAATCATTTTTCTACTAGGAATACCCTAGCTAGACTCTGGCTTTTCAGGTTAGGTAAGACCTGAAGAGCTCCTCTGGTCCAGCCCTGTGTCATTTGGGGACAAGGCAGATAAGAGTGTGTAGACCTGGCTGGGATACCATGGAGGAACATTGATGGGACTTAAGAATGGGGTTGGTGGCTGGGCCCTTTGCTCTTTAGTAACCATCCACAGCCCTGGAGTGTACACAAAAGCAAGATCCTCCCACTATCCTCCCAGCACATGGATAGAGAGGGAAAACCACAGATAATAGCTTTGAGAGGAAACTGGTTATAAGACAGTAGAGAGGGTTGGGGAAGGAGCCATCAGAGCACATGACTTGGGATCTCAGTGAAATATCCTCAACTGGAAGAGAAAGAAAAGCAACGATCACGAACTAGGCAGGTGCTTCCATAGTAAGAATCTTCTATGTGCTGAAGCAGGTCTAAGGCTAGGGAAGCGGGCAAGCCTAAGCACACAGCTTGTCATCAAGGCATTGGCATGGCAGTCAGTCAGAGAAAAAGGAACATGAGACAAGTCAGTTGACCATGGTAGACCCAGGAGAGGGTCCTGGCAAGAGGAAATGCTTTAAGGTTAGCTGAGCAGGTGCATAAAGTCAGAACAGGCTCTGTCATGCTGGAATAACAAACAAGCCCACACTCTTTGGGAGTGGCACACGACAATAACAAGTTTTATCCCATTGGTTTTGAACTTGCTCAACCCGGGGCAGCAGCTGGTGGCATCTTTGTTTGGGAACCCACACTGACAGAACATCTCGATGGGCACAAGAAAAGAGAAAGGAGAAATGCATACGGGCATGGTCCTTGTCACATCTTCTCCCATCTTACTGGGTGACTTCCACACTGAGTGTCATTGATATGACCCAAACAAGCCACACACTCAAGCAGTAGGTACAAGCCTCCTCTGAGGACAGAACATATTTGTGAGTAACAATCCAACCTCCTATAGCAGGGGGGGCTTCCTGGAGGAGACCACGTGATATGGGTGTCTCTCAAGACAAATACAGTCAAGAGACTGTGCTCATCCAGCAAGACTGCACATTCTGTGAATGAAAAGCTTGGGCTTTGGAGGAGACTCTGGAGGGAGATGATTCCACCTCAGTTTTCTCCTCTGCTGTTTGGGTATACTAATAAAATATACTTGGTAGGCTTGCTGGGAAGCTGAATAGAGTAACACGCATAGCTGCTTTGGAATGGTAAATAGAACATGGCAAAAAAATATATCAATAAAAATATGCTAGATAAATACCAGCTTTCATTGTTATTTTAGGTGTCATTTAAGCCCAAAGAACTAAATAGTCGAAGCTTATTTGGAGAAAATACTGTAGAAAGTATTCTAACGAACACCAAGGAGTTCTGGTAGATGAGCGTAGCAGATCAGAAACCAAATAAAGCAGAGTCAATTAAGGAGACCACAGGTGCCCTTATATATAAAGATTTCCCTCTCAGTGGTCACCTAGCAGTCACCTGGCACTTCCCTTGAGGACCAGACCAACCTTCCCACCAGAAATGGCAGCTCTACCACAGTGGCACAGCCCAATTACTACACTCCAGCTCTTTCTCAGACTGTCTGGGTGACCCTGGGCAAATCCCTTCACCAGTCTGAGTCCTGGGTCTCCTCTTCTCTGAAAGGAGAGGTGGGTTTGAGGGTGTGTCCCTGTCAATGGTGCCCAAACTTTCTTCTGTAGCATGAATCTTAAAAGGTCTTATTAATAAAAACAAATCCGGAGCCAGTTATTGGGGTGAATGCTGGAAGATCAGAGAAGCCACAGCCACCTCACCTTGACAATTCCTCAGCTGATTCTGTTTCCTCAGACTGAAAGCCTCTGAGTCCTTATCCAAATGGATCTCAGCTGAACTGCTGCTAGAAGCCTAAAAGCTTAACCAGGCTCTAGTTCCTCATCTTCATGCCTTATATACCTTTCTACTTTCTGCCATCACTTCCTGGGATTAAGGGTATGAGTCACCATGCCTTGCTGTTTCCAGTGTGGCTTTGAACTCACGGAGATCCAGGCAGATCTCTGCCTCTGGAATGCTAGGATTAAAGGCATGTGCTACCACTGCCTACCCTCTATGTTTAATATTGTGACTGTTCTGTTCTCTGACCCCAGATAAGTTTATTAGGGTGCACAATATTTTGGGGAACACAATACCACAACATTCTTCTACTCTTTCTCCAGTCCACAGTGATCCTGGAGCACTCAGGGCTTCCATTACATCTCATCTTACAACATTTTAGCCCCCCCCACACAACCCTAGCTCTGGTCCTTCCCAACCCTCTCTTCAGCTCCAACACTCTAAATTTCTTGTTTCCCATGAAACCTGGTTTTCACCAACAGCTCCAGAGGATAAAAAGTCTAAGTGAGCCCCAACCCTGACTCTTCTCACTGGAGCCAGAGGAACTAGACAGTATCTGATTAGTTTGCAACAATATTACATATCTTATAGATCTTTTAATCCATTTAATAAGAAGAAGTTAAAATGTACACACAACTAACCAGCTAACAATGGCCCCAATTTGTGTTTTGTCTTACTGGGACTAACATTCATGTCTACATGAGGATGGCATGTAATTAACATGTCATAATCAAAATGACTAAGTTTGACACATTATAATCACTGCATGGAGATTATAGCATAGCCAGGGGCGATCCACAGAGCCTATCTTAATATCATTTGCATAATGAAAGCATGGTGGCGGTAATAGCTTTTTTCTCTTGTTATCATAATTTCACCCAGGGCTGCAAGGGGCTCCCGCACTGTCAGATGCTGCCTGTTAAAAGTCATTGTGACTTGAGGAAGGCAGCAGAGTGACCCAGAGCCCTCCCCTTGGAACAACAGTTCTAGGGAAGACCCCTAGTGTACCGAGTGGGACAGTGTGAGGACAAGCCTGCAGGAGAGTCTCCTGCAGACACGTGCCCAGCAGGCACCCGCACAGCCTGCCTGCCCTAGGCCTCTGGCTTGCGATAGATAAGAGACTGCCTTCTGATCAATAGTAGTTTCTGACATTCTTAGACACCCCCCACCCCCTCCAAAGAAATGTGACCAGATAGTATGAATACACACCGAAATATACCCCTGACAATTAAATGGGCTTCTTGTCTATCTACGGTCACGGTGCTGACCATGAAATCAAAGCCATGATCTGAAATCTAGCTATGGTCTAGCAAACCAGTCATTCTGCTAGCCACAGACCATGCCGCCCCCCCCCCCCCCCAGCACCACCACCACCACCACCACCACCACCACCACCACCCCGTTTCAGTGAGTGCCTCCTTGAGGCAATAAGATGAAACAGAGTGTAAGAGAACACCCATTCACACGCAGGAATTCACCCATTCCTCCCCAATTCACTCTACATCTGGTGAAAACCATCTTCCTTGCAGCTCCCTGATTGGCACCGCCCTGCTGTCCTATTCTTACCTCTCCTCCCTCTGTTCTAGCCCGTTCTCTGGCCTCTCAGAACTTCAGACAGAGACCCACCTACATATAACCTGTTGGTGCTTCTTAAGACCCACCACAGCCCCAGGGCACTGTGTATAATTATGTCATTCAAGACTCACTTAGGTACATGGTGGTCGGGGCGGTGGGGGGGGGGGGGGCCGCGTTGCTAGGACCTGGCACTAGGAGTAATATACCAACATACTTAAAAAATAAAAATGTGCACACTCCTGACCAATGAAAATGAGAAAGAGTACCTCCATGGTGGAAAAACAGGTCAGACATCACCCGAGCCAAGTGACCAAGGCCTATGTCACCAGTGACAAACCCTGCCAATACCACACATCCCTGACAGGATGAAAATGAAGCAGGAGCTAGTCTGAACAGAAAAGCCATTTGTGGGAAAACTAGGGAATCTAAATAAAGGCCATGATATGACTAATGTGCTCATACGAATGTTAACCTCTCAGTTCGGATAAAAGCAGCCAAGTCTGCCCGGGGTTAACACAGATAAAACTTGATGAAAGTTAACACTGGTAAGATGGGGGAAAGAATGGGTCCCTGTGCTATCTTTGCCATGTTTTTTATTAATAAAGTTGGAGGTTAAAAACTGAATTTATAAAATTTCATACACATACACACATCCTAAAATTGAGTAAGATCTCAAAAGCTTTTAGCAAATGTTCAAGGAATCCGATGTCTTTGTTCCCAATGACATTCCCCATGGTTTGACTAATTCTGCCCATCCCAGCCACTGACTCTTGACTTCAAGCCATAACTGCATTTTGGGCTGCACAGAAGAGTGTAGGAAGGTGAATGTGTATCTATGATCTTAAAGTCCCAAATGCAGATATATCTCATTCGAGGAAAGCCTATCAACCAAATGGCCTTGTTTTGCATCTCAGATGTGACATCATACAGGTAAAAATGAAAGTAAATTAATAGAGGTTAAACTGCATAAGAAGAAATAACTTCCCACAAGACCCCACAATAGAGATAAAAGAACTCTCTGGGACTTCGGTCCACCTCCACGGCTCAGGGTCCCGGGCCCAGAGAGATCTATGGGACTTCATAGATCTATCCCTCTATTTGTATATGAAGAAATATGGACTTAGTGAGCACAGCGATCTGCCTGGACTCTCACAGCAGGTTGGTAGAGAGATGGAAGTGGGACCCAGCTCTTCAAACTTTCAGCCGAGAGATTGGAGTAAAATCCTAGTTGCTCATGTCCGAAGGGTGCATCTATCTGGCTCTAGGGACAAAACAGCAACTCACATGTCAAAATCAGCCAGGAGCTCTGGCTAGCCACTCCTTCTATACTCAGTGTGGCTTCTTTTGGCATCGATGGTCTCCCCCAGTGGGCTCTGCTTTCCTAGGAATGTGCAAGCTGCTCTTCCCTGCCCAGAGATGCACTTTCTGGACACATTCTCTGGATGTGGCTGGATGCTATTCACATGGCCCCAAAGCTAAGAGCTTTGTTGCCAAGCCAGGGCTTGTTTCACCCTGCCACATCCTCTCCCTTGTGTGGAGGGCTTGTCATTCACTGTTGACTGCCAGTCATCAGGGTCCTGGGTAGGAAATGAGGCCAAGGAACTTGGGCACAGAGCCCCCTGCTTCGAGGGAACTGCTGACTCACAGCCAATGCATTTTAACACAGGGAAACTCCCAGGAAAGCCAGAGGGCTGTGCCTGGGTTCCCAGAAGCAGAGCTTTCTGCTCTTCTTCAGGCCAAGAATTAATGCCATTGTTTTTTTCCTAGGCCAGGAAACTATTCTCTCTCTCTCCCTCCCTCCCTCTCTCTCTCTCTCTCTCTCTCTCTCTCTCTCTCTCTCTCTCTCTCTCTCTCCTCTCTCCTTCTCCCCTCTCTCCCCTCTCTCCCTCTCTCCCCTCTCTCCCCTCTCTCCCCTCTCTCCCCTCTCTCCCCTCTCTCTCCTCTCTCCTCTCTCTCCTCTCTCCTCTCTCTCTCTCTTTCTCTTTCTCTCTCTCCTACAAGATGGAATCCTACACATCAGGGAGCCACTGCTGATACCTCACAAGAATCTCTGTACTCGAAAGACACTCAGAGTTAGTGACATTATTTGGAAAGTTGTAAAAGGCTCCTCTCTCACTGGCAAAGACATCTCCCACTATATCTCCTTCCCTTGTACCTGGATTCTTCCATTAGTTGTGGGATCCTTTGACTTCAGAAGAATTTTAGTTTTAGTTTTTTGAATCTCATTGCTGCTGTTGGCTGCAAGGGACTGAATCCATACCTGCTTCTCTAAGCAAAATGAGGATGCCAGTGGTTTAACTCTCAATACCCAACTAATGGCCTGAGAGCCTGGGCACAGTAGTGTAAGCCCTGAATGCAAAGACCAGAAAGATCAGAATTCTGATGTTCAAGGGCAGGAAAGGGGTGTCCCAGCTCTGGAAGAGAGATCTTTTGCTCCATCCTCCCTCCAGTCCCCCCTGCCACCCCACAAATGGCAGCCACTCACACTGAGGGCAGATCTTTCCCATCCAGTCCACTCCTTGGTCAGTCTCTGACATGCCCTCACAGTGCTTCTGAAAATGATGCTTTCCCAGCTCTCTAGGCATCCTTCAACCCAAGCAAGTTGACACCTAAAATTAGCCACCACACATGTTAAAGCTCCATCTACGGCTATGTCCTTTGGGATAGATAGGTAATATGTGATCCAAATGCTTGGGCACAGTGGCACTAAAATATTTTCACTCCAGCTAATTAGTTCCCTCTGTTTTCAGAGTGCACCTACCAGAAACCGTTTGTCTAGCTGAAATCATTTGTGTTTGCTATTTTCTCCCTTCTAAATTTAAATTCTATTTTATATCTATTGGTGTTTAACCTACGTGTATATGAATGTCTGGGGATACTGGAGGCCAGAAGAGGGCATCAGATCTAGAACTGGAGTTATAGATGGTTGTGAGCTGCCATGTGGATGCTGGGCATTTAATTCAGGTCCTTTGGAAGAGCAACCAGTGCTCTTAACCATTGAACCATCTCTCCAACTCTTGTGTTATCTTCAATGGCAGCTTTCCCAAGTCCTCAGTTCCCACCTAGCTGGGCATGGTCACATACACCTTTTGTCCTGATACTCAAAAGGGAGAGAGACACACATAGATCTCATAAACTGGACTACACAGTGAGTGTCATGGCTACATAGTGAGACCCAGTCTCAACAAAACAAAACAGAATGATGGAGAAGTAAAATGACGGAAAAGAGGTGAAACATGGTTGTTATAAAGTTGTTCATGGTGTTCATCTTTTTTAACTTAAACTTTTTTTTAAAAGTCCACTTCTAGTGCCCTCTGAGTTCACTCTCTGTGTCACCTTGGCTAGGCCATGGTATCCAGCCGGTCCATCAAATATGTCTAGATGTTGCTGTGAAGGTCATGTTCAGATGTGGTTAACATTTTGCACAATAGACTCTAAGTAAACAATTCTCCTTATGTGAATAAGTCTTGTCGAATGAGCTGCAGGCTTCCAGAGAAAACACTGAGTTCCTCAAGCAGGAAGAAACTATGTCCCTAGTTTACCCTTAAACATCAGTCGGCTTCTACTAGAATTTCCAGTACATTAGCCAGCTTTCATATTTCAGACTTGCTAACCTCTAAAAGAGTATAAGCCAAATTCTCAAAATCTCTCCATAAATGATGTAAGGAAAGAATGAAAAATAGGCAGATAGATGATAGATAGATAGATAGATAGATAGATAGATAGATAGATAGATAAAATAAGTGAGCTGTGCTCTGAGTATGTAATGTCCCTCACAGACTCTGCCCTGATTAGATTTTATTATCTAACTTGCAGAGCTCACAGGTGGATAAGACTGATGGTAAATGATAAGACTCTGGTAGTGTGCCTAGGTCCTCCTAGCTCTATGAAAGCTAGCTTGTAGGAACAAAGCTTCCAAGATGGTAACAGCTTGATTTCTCCATGACCTATCACTCAAGTGTGTGATACCTTCAGCAACAGGATCATACCATCAAATTCTAGAGGTCACCAGGAGCAATAGCCTGTAATGTTTGGGAGGGTCTATGGGACTCCACTGACCAACAACTTGAAAAGAGGTAACCCATACTTGGCACTTGCCTTCTTATATAGTAACCAACACTATCCGAAGGAGCCATTGTTCCTCCCTCATTACAGGCTAACACCATTAAACACACACGCGCACATACACAGGCACACGCAAACACACACACACACACACACACACACACACACACACACACACACACACACGGGCAGCAGGACGATGGTTCATAGCAGTAGGATTCCATGTGGTAGTTTCATAGGTCTTTAGTGTTAATTTTCCCCCTTCTGCCCTCCCTCCTCTACCCTGTCCTCCCTCCTCTACCCTCTCCACCCCTCCCTCCCATTCTCCCTCTTCCCCCTTCTTATTACCTGCCATCTATTCCCCTTTCCTTAAAGTCCACCCCACAATGCCCCCTCACTCTTTCCTGCCTCTCACGAGTACTCTAATGAAACACACAAATCTAAGGATTCAAAGCTAGCATCCATGTATGAAAGAGAAGCATACATGTGTGCCATCTGTCTTCCTGAGTTTAGGTTACCTCACTCAGAATGACTGTTATTTCAAAAGACCCAGGATACCCAAAACAAACCTGAACAATAAAAAAAAACACTGTCAGAGGTGCATTACTGATTTCAAGTTAGACCACAGAACTGTAGAAATAAAAACAGCATGGTACTGACATAAATACAGATACCCTGGTTGATAGAATAGAACTGAGGACCAGAAAAAAGTCACCGTTCTTATAGCCACCTGATTTTTGACAAAGAGGCCAAAACTACACACTGGAGAAGAAATGGCATCTTCCACAAATGGTGCCGGTCCGACTGGATAGCTACATTCCAAAGAATGCCACTAGCTCCTTACCTCTCACCCTGCACAAACCTCAACTCCAAATGGATTGAGGGCATCACCAATACTGGCCACCCCATCTGCCAGAAGGCAGGGAAACTGCAGCTAAGCATATTGCCACTTCCGATGTTGCAGAAGGATGTGCAGATCTGGAGAAAACAGAATGACTGGAGCCTAGACTGATAAACTTGTTCCACTATGTCAGTGGAGAACTGGGAGGAAAGAAGATGGAGGAGTGAGAGCGAGCCCAGGAAAAGTCTCATGCACGTGCTGAGAGTGTGGAAGGAAGGGTGAGGGGCACACAGCACAACTGGGATGTTCAGGTGCCCCCTCGCTGGCATGGATCGGAGGAAGATGATCTGGGAATTCTGTACCAGAAACAGCCTCTGGGAGCACATTATCGTGGCTCGGTTCAGACAGGACTCACCCAGTCTTACCTTGGGGCTTCAGTCTTGCCCTAAGCCAGCTGAGCTAGGCAGGTGAGGGTTGCTATTATGGACAACTCTCAAAAGTTGACGAATGGCTTTTTTTTAATTACTATTATTGATTGATTGTGGCTTTTCTTTTTTTTTTTAATGCCGATGGATGGCTTTGATGTCAAATGTAACCCTTCCTTTAGCAATGACCCAGTCACAAAGCTGCTTAGTATGTTCTTTGTACAGCCTTGTCCAGGCCAAACTCAAGCAGGGCCACACCCTGAAGACCAAATTTTTGTCTGAGAAAACACACCTTGGTTTTGAAGTCCAAGGCAGCTCTTGAGTCTACTCTGGCCTCTGTGATATGCACCTGGTGAATGACCAGCTGGTCCCGGCAGGAACCATCTGAGCTCTGCCATTCCCTCCTGTATCTCCTGTCCTCTGCCCTGGCTCCTGGCTCCTGGCTCCCAAAAGAATGAGGCACTGATTGACTGCCCCACGGACAATCTTTATCATTTTCCCCATTCCAGGTGGCTCACAAGACTGCCTCTGCAGAGAATTCCAGCCTCTCGGTGTCCAGGATAGTCACACTGACTTAGCCACAGCCAAAAGCAGCTTACTATATGACGAGCACCACACATAAGGAAGTCACAGATAACGTTCACTTTGCAGGTGCGCAGGGCTCCAAATAGTGCTTGCAGGGAGAAGATGAAGCCACCAAACCTGCTCCCCAAGAAGCCCAGAGGTGCAAACACCCACGGGTACAGCAAGGGAGCAAGACAGCCTTCCCAGAGGCAAAGGGGCCATGGTGTAACTTTTGACACATTCGGGGTTTCTGTGTAAAACTGGATTCCTTATCAATATATATATTTCGAGACAGGGTTTCTCTGTGTAGCTTTGCGCCTTTCCTGGAACTCACTTGGTAGCCCAGGCTGGCCTCGAACTCACAGAGATCCACCTGGCTCTGCCTCCCAAGTGCTGGGATTAAAGGCGTGCGCCACCACCGCCCGGCTCCTTATCAATATTTTTAAAGTAGGAAATTTCACAAGAAAACCTAGATTTTTTTTCCTTTTTTTCATTTTTAAAATTTATTTATTAAATTTAATTTTACATATCAGCCACAGATTCTCTTGTTCTCCCCCCTCCCACCCTACCCCCACCACCCGCCTTCCCCCAGCCCACCCCCATTTTCATCTCCTCCAGGGCAAAGACTCCCCCGAGGATTGAGTTCAACCTGGGAGACTCAGTCCAGGCAGATCCAGTCCCCTCCTCCCAGGCTGAGTCAAGTGTCCCTGCATAAGCCCCAGGTTCCAAACAGCCAGTTCATGCACTGAGGACAGGACCCGGTCCCACTGTCTGGATGCCTCCCAAGCAGATCAAGCCAATCAACTGTCTTATTTATCCGGAGGGCCGGATCCAGTTGGGGGCTCCTCAGCTATTGGTTCATAGTTCATGTGTTAAAAAAAATACAAGGGTCCCTGCACAGTGACAATATATCAGATCTGAGGAGTGGCTGGTCCTTACCGGTGGCTGCCAAGCCTTCAGCCATTCTCGGGACCTTCTGGACCTTAATGGCTTGGTCCAATGTGTCCCCGTCCTCCACCCCTGGAGAGTTCAAAGGAATGCCCAAGCGAAGAGGGGGCCTGCTCACCCAGGCAACGTGTAAAGCAAGAGGAACTGTGAAAACTGACGTGCGTGGGACTGGTGGACTCTCCCTTGGAGGCAGTTGAGGAGGGGACCAGGGCTAGGGAGGGAAGAAAAGATACAGGGGGAAAATTAGGTGGCAGCCACAGGGAAAACTTTAAGAACATAATGTATTATTATAAGAGGATTTTGTACAGTTCTGCAGTCTGGTAAATGATGTAACCCGTTTCCATTTTATTAAAATAGAGATGGAAGAAGGGGGTGGGTGGGGAGGAAGGACTTGTCTCACAGCCACACTGCTCTGCAGCACGCTGCTCCGTGGCCGTGCAGGCAGTGTGAGCGCATGGGGAAGAGTACAGTGCATGTGTGGATGGGTTTGATCATGTGCTAGGATTTAAAACCTTGTACTGTTCAATTCTGCACCTCTCTCTTCACTCACATTACACCCAAACCTCATGCCCCTCCTCCAAACAGCTCCTCCCTGGCCCAGGGCCTGGCACACAGCAGGCACTCAACAGACAAGCCGATCAACCAGCACATAGAAATAAAGAGACTGCCTATTGCCTCCAGTCCATAATCCCTTCTGGCCTCATGATGACCCCGAGCCTCCCCTCCAAGACCCATCTTTGAACTCCCTGGGTGAGTGGAGATTGAGAACAGGGTATCCCCTTCATTTGGGCAGCCTGCTTTATCCTCTGCACTCCCCTTGACTTGATGTCTTCATCCCAAAGATGAGGATGACCATAGGAAGCCCTCGAGGGACCATGTAGTTCATTCCCCAACAGCCAACACCCCTTCCACTCCTACCAGGCAAACCTGTGAGACTCAGAACTTCCTGACCTTTGGCACAAGGGAAAAGAAAGACCTAGCAGTAGATATTTAGGGTCAACTCTCCCTGACTATATATCCAAGCTTTCTGGTCACAACCAGGCTTCTGCTTCTCCATGACTTGTATAGCCTTGAACAGTAGAGAACTCAGGAGTCAGGAAGCCTGGAATTCTCTGCTCCATTCCCAGCTTTGCCCCCACCGCAAACTGCCTTCAGAGACACCAGCCACCAGCAGGAGGCAGTATGGAATCCACTTCAAACAATTCCACTGGTGGGCAAGTGCTCCATCATCTCTACTGCCACTGTGTTGTGGATGTTGACCAAGACGAGAGGAGCAGCGTGTGTGCACACAAGCTCACGTGCATCTTTGGTGCTGATTAAAGGTTTACGAGAAGAAGAAAATCGGATAGGATTTGGGCAGAATCCGACCAAGTTTTCTATCCCTAAGCCGTTAAGTCCTGACAAGCCCTTATTTCTGCCTTGATGTAGAAGGGAGCCTGGGTTAGGGAATGTAAATGACAGAGCCCAGAATGTTTGAGATGATTATCAGATTTGTGTAAGATGTACTCTGCTCTTTAAAAAAGGTCATCGCATACACACATACTCATACACACAAGTGCATGCACACCGCCCCTAGCACATACCTCTTATTAGCAAGCCCACCTTACAATGAGGATCCTAAGCAGTCAGGTACTGGTAGAACTCTACATTGGGGCAAGTGAACAGAACATTCCAGAAGTTCCCAGAAGTCTCAGAGGAAGCATGAATCTACCATTTAAATCTGGAATGTCTTCCTGGAACATGAATTCTACCCAAAGACTGACCCAGAAATGGAGGGCAGGAGAAATCATTTCCCTACAATATCAAAATGGAGTCTTTGTGTAGAAAGAATAAGATATAGCTTCCTGTAAGTTGGGGGAGGGGGAGACTTCAAACCTGGGAGCATTTTTTCTTTCTACTCCCAGATCCAAAGGGCATAGCTTTACAGAACTCAAGTCTGTATTCTAGAAGCTTGTCTCTAACACCTGCTTTTCTCCATCTTATGCCAGAAGGGTGAGGTGAATGTGGATCAAGCCCCTGGCACATTTGGGCAAGATGAGGATGAAAACAGACACATTGCCCTGCTGCTAATGTCTTTGGCTAAGCTGAATAAGTCTGGGAAGAAAATTTAACCATTTCTCTAAAACTGTATAAAGGAAGAAAAGAAAATCTTTAGCGATTCCCAGAGGAGCATGGCTGTTTCCAAAACAAAGTTTGATTAGAAATAATAAGAAGCTGGAGGTAGCTCTGAAAGCCATGGAGGTGGTCAGATAATTCCAGGAATTTAATCAGGCTTAGCAAGGTAGTGATAGAAATGCAAATGGGAGACCCCGGACTGCTGGGTCAGCGGAGGAAAACCTGGAGGCGGAATCAATTTCTTCTCTGAGATTAAAACTGCAGCTTCCCTAGGTTGGAGGCTGATGCATAAAGTCAAAGGCTCCAGAAGTTCTTGGAAAATGACAGGTCAGTCTGTCACTGCACGGTCCACAGGCAACTTCTTCCGATTCCCGTTGCTACCCTCCTCTCCAGTGATTACTTTAACAATCACTTTCTGATTGCACCGTGGTAACCCCAGCAAGCCAAGCTTCTCAGAGGGCAGTTTTAAAGACCTGCAGACACCACTCAGCCACCACAGAGGCACTTGAAACCAAGATCTGGTGTAACCAGAGAGTGTCCACACTGAGCCCTGCCGCCGTGGTCCTCACTCAGCCTGGAAGGCACTGTAACTCTGAGGTGAGATGCTCTCTCTCTCCTAAGTCCAGTTCATGACACTGGAGTCTGGAAAGATGAGGTCAGTCAGTTATGAATCTGCCATGCAATCATGAACCCAGGTATATAATCACAAGACTAGTCCACAGGGACAAGAGGATCCCTGGAACTCATTGGCTAACCAGTCTGGCTGACTTAATGGACTTCAGGTTCAGTAAGAGACATTGTGTCGAAAGGATAATGTATGAAGAGACATTGAGGAAGACACCCAATACTGACCTCTGACCTGCATGTGAGCACTCACGCAGAGAGAGAGAGAGAGAGAGAGAGAGAGAGAGAGAGAGAGAGAGAGAGAGAGAGAGAGGAGAGAGAGAGCAGGCTCTTCTCTGTTGGAGTCCAAGTTTTTGCTAGCTGAGTTATCATGAGTAGCTTATTTCACACCTCTAAATCTCGGTTTTTCTATCTGTAAAATGGTCAGAAATGTGAAAATCAATGAGCTTGCTGAGAAAGCTGAGACAGAGCAGAAAGCGTTTAGTGTGTATCTGGAGCACAGGCTATATTGAATAATGGGAGTCAGTTATTAGTACTGCTCTCAGAGGTGTCTGACCCAGGGCAGTCATTTTCAAGCCATAACATTTAAGCTCTGGCCTTATTCACAGAAAGCGTTAGCCAGGAAACGTTGGGTCGTGTTGTCTGCTCAGTACATCAACTAGACCGCTTCACTCCACCTCCTCAGGTTGCTGGAAACTCATGCCCCCAAATTCTCACTCAGGGAAGAAGGTAAGTCCGTCGTCCCAGGTCTAGGGAAGGGGAGCCCTTCAATCAACAAGGACTCAAGTTCAAGACCTCCGAGAGTCAGTGTGATGGTTGATCTCGGTTGACAGCTTTCTTAGACCTAGAGTCAACTGAGAGACATCTCCCTGCACTGACCTGCAAAGGCATTTCAGGGAGGTATTAACAGAGGGGGAAAGACACACACACACACACACACACCCCCCCCCGCCCCGAGGTGCCACTGACAGAGGTGGCACCTTCTGTCAGTCCAGAAATAGGTCGGTCCTAGTCTGGTGTGGTAGAGCACAGCTTTAATCCCAGCACTCCAGAGGCAGAGGCAGGCGGATCTCTGTGAGTTGGAGACTAGCCTGATCTACAAAGTGAGTTCTAGGACAGCCAGGGCTACAGAGAAAAACCTTGTCTCAAAAAACAAAAATGAAGACGAAGACGAAGAAGGAAGGAAGGAAGGAAGGAAGGAAGGAAGGAAGGAAGGAAGGAAGAAAGAAAGAAAGAAAGAAAGAAAGAAAGAAAGAAAGAAAGAAAGAAAGAAAGAAAGAAAGAAAGAAAGAAAGGAAAAGAAAAAGAAAAGAGGTAAAAGAAACAGGGTGATCCTAGTGAAAAAAAATGTTGTGTTTTGCCTGCCTGCCATTTCCCCTTGCTTGTGAGGGCATCTACTCTGCTGCTGCTACTGTTGCAGTAATCTGACACTGGAACCCATTTTCTTCAGCCTTCCAGCAGCACCCCAGAATCCTCCAGACATTCAGACTAGGTTGGGACTGCTGAGACGTCTAGCTTCATGGACCAAGCAGCTTCTGGACCCTCAGCTACTCCAGTGTGCAGCCAGTCAATCTAGTAAATCTCTTTTGTAATATGTATTCATTCTATCAGTTGCTCCTCTTGAGTCTCTTGAGGATCAGCACACACACGCACATGCGCACACGTGTACTGTTGTGTGTG
Organism: Peromyscus leucopus; assembly: GCF_004664715.2. NCBI lineage: Eukaryota > Metazoa > Chordata > Mammalia > Rodentia > Cricetidae > Peromyscus > Peromyscus leucopus. Next base: position 64,077,482 of record NC_051079.1, on the reverse strand, counting down.
CAGCATCCACACCCAGTGTTGACTATGACTGACCTCTAAGGAGAGGTCTGTACTAAGCATGTTCTTTACTCTCTGCCACAGATACTGCTGTGCTTGGATATGAAGTATCCCTGTAAGGGCTCATATGTTAAAGAGTTTGTCACTGCCTGCTGGGTCTTGGATGTGACTGGATCATGTGAGCACTGACTTTACCCATAGAGATTAATCAACTAACAGAGTCATGATTTCATTGCATTATTGGGAGGTGGTGGAAGGTTCCAGAAGTGGAACCTAGTTGGAGGAAGCAGATCACTGGAAACACGCCTTTAGGACCACAGCTTGTCTCTGACTCCTTCCCATCCGCCTCTCTGCTTCCTGGCCACCATGAGGGGATAAACTGCTCTGCAACTGGCTTCTGCTGCCACATCCTGCCTCGTGACAGGGCCCCACCAAGGGAGCGAGCCAACCGGAGACGGAAACGTCTAACCCTCTTTTAAAGCTGATTCACTTTCTGTCACAGCAATAGAACCCTTAACATATCCCCACAGGTTCAGAATGGTTAAGCCTCTGACTCCCTCTGACTCCCTGCCCTCACCTCTGAAGCGTCTCCCATGCGCCTGCTCTCTCTCTGCCTCTCACCTCTAACCGGTCATCGACCTCTCCAGTCTCCTACCTCTCAGACTGCATTTATCAGTTCTTCTAGCCAGTGGATTTGTCCCCATCTTGCTGAATTACTCTGCTGCCACCGAGACCCTCGTGTCAATACAAGGAAAAAGAAAGAAAACGTCAGGGGTTTCCTGCCAGCCAGGTGAAGAACACATGGGGGGGGGGAGTGTTGTAGAGGAGATATCTTGAAAAAAAGGATGGACTGCTGACACAGAGGATAAAATCTAGCCTTTGCAACAAAGTGTCCTGGAGGTCAATGCCACACTTACATCAGAGTCACACACAAGCCAATGTCACTTGTCATACAAGGTTATTAATTTGAAGGCTGTTAGTTCTGATTTTGGTTGCATCTTAACTGTAAATTTAAACTTCTACTTAAACAATATTGCTATTTCTTTTATGTCTGCTCACATATAAATTACAGTGAAATAACATCATGACCTGGGGCAGGGGCATTTGGAACTATTTTTTTAGAAATAAGGTTTGTCTATTATTTAAGTTGGATAGTGATTGGCTTGTGCTGTGACCCACAGATTTCCATCTCTCTGTGTTTCCATCTGTCCATACTCACCTCTCATCTCCTTCTACCACCACAAGCCAAATCCACATGCCTGTGTGTGGTCTGACTCATGTATTGAAGGCTTTATGCCCTCAGAGCCCCAACTTTGGAGAAGCCACTGAATCATACAGGTTCTAACCTAATCCAGTATGTTATTGGTGGATTCACACTTCGATAGCGTTGTTAGACTGTTGTAGACACTGTGAGGTTGGGCCTGACTGGAGGAAGGAAACCATTTGGGATGTGCTCTTGAAAAGCCCCCCTTGTCCCCCTACTCCTGTCGTGGGCCTGTTCCTGGCTGCCGTGTGGTGATCAGCTTTCCACTCCAGTCATGGCATTCTGCCTCCCCACAGGCTCAGAAACACAGAGCCGACTGACCATGGCCTGAAGCCTCCGATGGTGTGAGCTAAAAGGAACCTTTTCTCTTTACAGTTGTTTTTATCATCTCTTTGCTGACCATAACAGAGAAGCGAACCAAACCAGCTTGTACTGTTGCAGCTGCCCAAACACGCTGGGCCTTCCACTCAGAAAGTAGAGCAAATACGATACTCACTCAGCAAAGTACAGAAGCACCAGACAGCTCAGTGATCAGGCTAAGTAATATTTAATGCAACATTTTAAAAGTGCAAATGAAAACTTAAAATCTGTGGTGAAGAGAATAATAAAGGAAGAGGACTATTAGAAATATTTGAGTTTTGTGTGGTATCCTGTCATTGCTTGTAATTTTCTCCCCAGCCAATCAGTCTGGCACACCACCCCTGCCCCTGCCACTCACTTGATGAGTGGACTTAGAAGAGGCATTTTGTTCCTTTGCTCCTTCTTTTCTTCATCTGAGTATAAAAAGAATGATTTCGCCAGGCGGTGGTGGCCCACGCCTTTAATCCCAGCACTCGGGAGGCAGAGGCAGGCGGATCTCTGTGAGTTCAAGGCCAGCCTGGGCTACCAAGTGAGTCCCAGGAAAGGCGCAAAGCTACACAGAGAAACCCTGTCTTGAAAAAAAAAAAAAAAAAAAAGAATGATTTTATGTGTGCTTCTGAGAATTAAGAAGATAATGACAATATGTGGCTAATGTGGTACCTGTCACTCAATGTCATTATTGTTGGACACTGGTGTGGCTACCCTGGCATCACTTTGTCTATGGACATCCCCCAGAAGATGCCAGGAGAGTTTGCTTCTCAATCTATCGTTATACAATAGCACACCTCAATTACAGAGGAAAAATTACCTCATATTTTAGAGTTGTTGCTATTTTTCCCAGTGACTATAAACACATTGGAGCTCAGGACTGCTTTTGTCTCTACTGACTTCTGACATCAAGTAGATATTGAATAAATATTTACCAAATTAATGAATCAATTAAACAAGATTTAGTCTAAGAATAAACTAATCTACCAAATAGTATCACACACTAGGACCAATGCGTATCCATGGGCAGACTGAACAAATATTTATTCAGCACTAACCACATTTAAGCATCCTGTCTGGAGCTGAGGCTAGAGCGGGGAATAAAATAAACACAGCCCAGTTCCCTGGGGTATTAGCAATCTCCCGAAGGAGATGGACAATTAAAAGCAATTACAGTAAAGTGGCAAAGGGTGTTGAGGGAGCTGGGGGGAGCTGGGAGAAGTTAGCTGTGCTGGAACTTCAAAGGTGAAGCAGACATCCGGGAAAGCTGAGGCTGGGGAAAACCAAAGCCAGGTGGCGAAGGACCTCGTGAGCTTGCTAAGGAGTCTGACTTGTCCCACAGGTGACGGAGGGCCACTGATGTGTCTTAGCACAAATGGCAGAAATTCCAGCTCCACACAGCAAAAAGAATTGTCGGTACTAGCCATGGAAAACAGGGACGTCAGCTGACTTAAGGAAGACGCAGAAGTCAGGTCTCAGACCCAGCTCCTGGGATCTGACCTTGCCATCTTGCCATCTCAGTTCAGCATTCTCTCCTGCTGGAGTCCATTTCTTTCCTCGGTTACACATAGGTGCCATACCTGCTCCTGCCACATAGCTGCCCAGGTTCAAGACCAACAAATCCTTTCTTGGGTAGTTCAAGCTGAAGCCCCAGGCCTGGTTTGATTTGATGTCTCATCCAGTCAAACGCCAGGAAAGTGAAAGTAGGTAATTCATTTAAGTGAGGTGATACAGTACACCTTACCCCCCAAAGCTGGGGAGACACTGGAACTGAAGGAGGTATTCTTCCTAAAGGAAAAAAAAAATCAGAAAATTGATATCAAATGATTGGTAAGGCTGTGAAGAAAGGGAAACACGTGGCATTGCTGGTGAGAGTATAAACTTGTACACTCATTATGGAAATCAGTGTGGTGGTTCATTAGAAATATGGAAATTGATCTACCTCAAGATCTGGCTATACCACTCTTGGGCATATACCCAAAGGTCACTTCATCCTACTACAGAGACACTCACTCAACTATATTCACTGCTGTTCTATTCTTAATAGTCAGAAATTGGGAACAACTTAGATGTCCATCAACAAATGAATAGATAAAGAAAATGTGGTACATTTACACAATAGAATATTACTCGGCCATTAAAAATGAAACCATGACATTTTTAAATTCATAAATTAATGTACAGAACTAGAAAAAAGTCATCCTGAATGAAGTCACTCAGACCGGGAAGACAAACATGGCATGTATTCAGTTATACGTAGATGTTAGCTGTTAAGTCATTGACAAGAGGCTGGGCGATGGTGGTGTGCTCCTTTAGCACCAACACTCAGGAGGCAGAGGTAAGTGGATCTCTGTGAGTTTAAGGCCAGCCTGGTCTACAGAGTGAGTTCCGGGACAGCCAGGGCTACACAGAGAAACCCTGTCTCAAAACGAACAAACAAATAAATAATAAACACCAAAAAGAAAGAAAAGTCATCGAACAGAAAGCTGCAAGCTGTGTAACCACAGAGGTTAGGAAGAGCGTGAGGGACTAGAGGGGAGCAGTCCCTCTCCCTAGGAAGGGAAAGTGGAATAGTTACGGATGGATGAGTGGGACCAGGATGGGAGGACCAAAGAGGGAGGAGGGAGAGAAAGGTGGTTGAGGGAATACAGAAAGGGACAGACAAAATTAAGGGCCATTTGCAGGATCATTATGGAAACTTAATAGAGTGAAAGCTTCCTGTAATACATACACATGAAGGCAATCTAAATGAAATCGCCAAATGATAGAAGCGGTAGAATCCTAACTGGACATCTCTTATCATCAAATGAAGTTTGGATTTGGTTACATCTAATTGAGTTCTTTACAAAAATGGGTTCCATGGAACCCCCCCCCCCAAACAACCCAGGCCATTGCCAAGGCTATTGGTGGCTCTCCACAAAGTGACAGGAATGTCCTTTTGCTGAAGAAGACACTTACACAACTCATTGAACATGGAGAAGGCAATCTGATGCCTCCTTAGAGCCTTCACCCCTATGGACCAGTATTCATGGTACTGGGTGGTACTCTGCAGACTATCAAAGGAGAAACACAAACACCAGCCCAGCTACAAACCCTTTGATCTACAAGAGTGACTGGCCTGCAGGAAACAAAATATGCAATAGTGGTACAAAGCTTATGGGAGTACCCAACCAACATCTACTTGAGTTAAGGCCCACTCCGTGAGATGGAATACACACACAGGGCTGCTGGGTGGCCAAGAAACTGAGACTGGATGGGCCAGGGACTTAGGGGAAAACCAAGTATTACCTTTCTACTAAAGGAACATAGCAATAAAATAACTCCTAATGACATTCTGCTAGACTCACAGATCAGTGTCTTGTTCAGCCATCACTGAAGAAGCTTCCTCCTAGAGCAGATGGGAACCAATACAGAGACTGACAGCCAGACATTATATAATGAGAGACCTTGAAACACTGAGCCTAAAAGGAGTATCCCTCTGCTCGGGGCTCAGGGAACTCTGCAGAAGAGGGTAAGAGCCAGAGGGGATGGAGGACACCAAGGAATCAAGGCCTTCTAGACACAACGGGGCTGCCATGCTTATGAACTCATAGAAACTAGGGTAGCAAGCACAGGGCCTGCACAGGTCTGCACCAATTGGGGTCCTAAATCTGAGAGGAGAAATAGACACATACCCCCATCCCCAACCCAGAAGCGATCTCTAATTGATAAACACTTGCAAATGGAAAACTAGTTTCTCAAAGGGAGTCTCACTGGAGAAACAAACCATTCTTAAGGGTAGGCCACAAAACAAACTCCACAGCATTTCTGGAGGTTGTTTCAGTGTTATTATGGTTTCCAGTTCAGGGGTTTTATGAGGTTTCTATGTGTGCTAATGTGTGTCTCTCCGTGTCTATCTGTGTTTCTTGGACTTTTTCTCTTGTTTGGTTGTTTTGTCATATTCCAATTTGTTTGCTTTTTATTTGTCTTATTGTATTGTATTTTATTATTATTCCTTAGATGCCTGTTTGTTTTCTAACAAGAGACAGAAAGAGTGTGGATCCAGATTGGGGGGGGGGGGTAGGTAGGGAAGAACTGGAAAGAGTAGAAAGAAGGGAAAAGCATAATCAGAATATATTATTGTATGAAAAAAATCTATTTTCAATAAAAGAAAAAAAATTTTTTTTTTTCTGGTTTTTCGAGACAGGGTTTCTCGTTTAGCTTTGCGCCTTTCCTGGAACTCGCTTTGGAGACCAGGCTGGCCTCGAACTCACAGAGATCCGCCTGCCTCTGCCTCCCGAGTGCTGGGATTAAAGGCGTGCGCCACCACCGCCCGGCTAAAAGAAAAAATATTTGATAATAGTCAAAACATAAATGGATTCTGGAAACAGAATACCCGAGCCTGGAGTTGGGGACATCAGTGGAAGGGTCACTTACTTAGCATGTGTGAGGGGTTAGGTTCAATTCCCAGCAGCACAGGTGATGACGATGATCCAGTACAGAAAGATTTTTGCAAGCAACGATTTTGTGATTAGATTTGATATTTTAGAAAAGCCATCAAACCACACCACACCATCCCAGCACAGTGTGGGGTGATGTTGGGAACTACTGCAAGCAGGGAGAAGAGTGAGCAGTATGAAGGAGGGTGCTTTTTTACAGTGGTCACTCCAGGAAAAAAAAAGTCTGGTGAGGATGCTGGAGGTTGCATGCTTGAGATGTGGGCTATGAACTCATGAGGGTGCACGTCCTCTGGACAGTAAGATGCACTAAATCCTTTAGTGCAGGACCCTGACTTACCTTCAGCATCATCTGCTCCCATTGTTCTTATGGAGATTGGAAGATGAAGGCTCAAAAATGTGCGGGTTCTTCTAAAACCATGTTTGTTTCCCTCTTTGAGGAAACTTGAGTCCAGAGGAGCTAACCCATCGCCTTGATACTTCCTAACAGGCCGTTTGTAGAACTCAGGACTTGTGGCTTCCGCCTTGAAGGTTGAGCCTGCTCATTTTCCCCACTGCTCTTTTTATGCCCCAGACCTCCTGCTGTAGGGCTCTTGCTAGACCCCCTGCCTAGCTGGAGCTCCTGCTCAGACAATCCTAGTCTGGTTAACTTCATAAGTATCATTCCACTCCAGGCCTTACATACTATATAGGTATGCCATAAACCCAAGAGGTCTGTCATAATGATGGCACTTTCAGAGGCCTAACCTCTAATCTAAGCTAATTCTCTAAGGTGGAAACATGCAATCTGGGTGAATGGAACACTTAAGCCAAGTCCCATTAGTCCCTTTTAAATCTTTCAAAGGGCCAGTGTGTGTGTGCACAGTTGTACATGTCTGTATGTATGTGTGCATGGAGGTTTGGAGGGGCTGTTGTTGTTGTTGTTGTTGTTGTTGTTGAGACAGAGTCTCACTGTACAGCTCTGGCTGTCCTAGAACTCACTATGCAAACCAGGGTGGCCTCAAATTCACAGAGATCTGCCTGCCTCTGCCTCCTGGAGTGTTTTGTTTCAAAAGAGCATGGATGTTCAAAGCCATATCTCAAGGCAGAATGAGGATCTTAAGTCTTCATTCCCAGATTCCTACCTGTGGAATGCTCAAGAACCATGCCAGCTTTCAAAGCAGATGGTTAGTTACTGCATGCAAATGTTACATTGACTCTGTCTGGAATGTTCTCACGTGTGCTCTTGCAGATTAATGAGCCCCTAATATTGGAATAATAATCATTTTTCATAAATATGCATAGTCAGCTTTTTAAAGTGTCATGTGGGGTAATTATTAGCTGTCTGAGTGCTTGTGAGGGAAATGTTTACTTGCATGTGAGATGGAACTTGTGTTTGTTTTGTGGGATACATGGTCTCCTGGCAAGCCTGGAGCAATTACCAGCATGATTTAAGGGGACCCAGATGGTAGGGATCTAGGATAGAGACATGGCTGCTGACTGTTGGGAGGAGCCTTATCCAGCTTCAGGACTTTTGAAGTGCTTACTTAGATTTGGTTCAATTAAAAGAAAACTCACAAGACTCTTCTATGTGTAGGGCATTACACAAAGAATACTATCTTGGAAACCAAAGTGAACCTAAATCCCCGTACTTTGTACTATGAGACACATAGTTTTTCCATAGAGACCTTGGGTAGATTATCCAACTTCTATGTACATCAGTGGGCCCATCTGGGAAAATGAAATAATAATATCTACCTCCTAAGGGTGTGGGGAGGCGTAGATAACATATATAAATCATACATAAATACATAATATCTACCTCCTAAGGGTGTTGGGAGGCTTAAAAACACACAAAGCACCTAGCACAAAGCCTAGAGTGAGCTCGGCCTTGAGAAAATGCCAGCTCTTTCCTGCTCTTCTCATATACAAGCCCCATCCTCCTGGCTTGATAGAAGATACATTACTATTGGACAGAGCATGAGCTGATGGGAAAGATACCATGCAATTAGTAGGAAATCAAGGCTGGACTCAAATCTTCAAGGAGCCTGACCTGATTTACCAGCAGTGGGTGTATGTTGTGTACCTATCTCCTTCAGGCTGAGCATGGCCATTGCCATCTTGAATCAGATTACAGAGCAGCTGTAATCACATACACAAGTCCCTTACAAGAAAGAGTCTATTCACATTCCCTCAGGGAGGGAGTGGAGAGGTTCCTGAGTCATTGGGCTCATCAGACTTACAGGGACACAGGGCTCAGGAGCTCACAGGCCATCACGAGAATTGACCAGGCCCCTTCCCTAGCCTCCCTGAGGTTAAAAATGTAGAATCTCTTTTCTCTTGGCACTGAGACAACTCCTTGGAGACTTGGAAGGCTTCTTGCCTACTTGTGTGTATATGTAAGAGTTGAGGATGGCCCAACAATAGATATGCCCTCCCTTATGCATTTTAAATCAAAATGTTCCAACTGAGCAGATACCCAAAGGAGTCCAAGCCACACATCCTACTTAAGGAAGATGGTTGGAGTGAAGAGAAAAGAAAATCTGTATCTAGTGAGGGACCTAGCCTGTCTTTCTTCTGTAGTACAGATTGACTGCTGAGGATCACGGCCAATGAGAAAAACAGCCAAGGGGAAGAAGAGAACAGCAGAGATTCGGATGCCCCGAGAAACCATGATGATTCCAAAAGTGTCTCACTTGGGGGGAATGGGTGTTGGGAGCTACTGCAAACAGAGAGACGAGTGAGTGGCCACCACCGTGCGCTAACAGGACAGGAGAGCTGCTGGACCACAGGAGCAGGGGCATGGAAGGAAGGCGTACTTAAGAAGACAGACACATGGGAGAAGAAGGGTGTGTGGTGACCGTGCTCAGCTGGATTAAGGTCCCAAACACCCAGGATTGTCAGCAAACACCAGAAGTTGTAAGAGCCCTGGAAGAATTCTACAGGTCTCTGAGGGGACATGGTGCCGCCAGCACCTCCATTTAGATTTGTATCTTCTAGAACTATGAGACACATAGTTTTGCCATTTGAACTAGCTGGTTTGAGGTGCTTTCTCATAGCAGCCTCGGGACAGGTGTCTGTCTCCTCCCCTTTTCCTGAAATAGGAGCTGAGTTGATAGAAATAGTGGAGTTCTAGCCTGGGTGGCGTTTGGGTGGGAATCTTCATAAGAAGATACTAGATGTAAAAGAAGTCCTCAGTGGTGAGGCTGTGATGGTCAATTTTATATGTCAACTGAATGTGTAAGGGATGCCCACAAACCCAGTGAAACCTGATTGCTGGGTGTGTCTGTACGGATGTCTCTTAGAGAAGACAGCATCAAACCTGCATGCTGAATAAAGAATATACGTCCTCACCAAAATGATTAACATCCATCCATCCATCCACTGAGGGCTCAAACCGAACAGAAAGGAAGGAGAGGTGTATGTTTTCCCTCTCGGCTTGAGCTGGACCATCCATCCTCTCCCACCCTCGTCCCTGTTATTGTTCTTTGAACGAAGACTGGAACTCTTGTTCCTCTTGGTTCTGAGGCTTTCCAAGAGTTAAAATTGTGCTGTTGGCTCTCATAGCAAATACTAGAAGCTAGTCAGTGGTTCTCAACATGTGTGTCGTGACCCCTTTGGCGCTGCACATCAGATATTTTCATTATGATTCATAATAGTAGAAAAATTACAGTTACAAAGTAGCAATGAGGTGATTTTATGGTTGGGGGGTCACCCAACCATGAGGCACTCTAGTAAAGGGTCACAACATTAGGAAGGCTGAGAACCAGTGAGACAGAAGAACCACTTGCTTGCAGCCAGCAGGTTATAGCACCTCCCCGCTTTCATCTCCACATGAACCAATTGCAAATAAGAGCCAGTCCTGCCAGGCTGGGGAGATGGCTCAATGAATAAAATACCCACTACACGAGGATGAAGACCTGAGTCCAAACCCCCAGTATCCATGCAAAGAGGGAGGGGCATGGCAGTGTGGACCTAGTAATTACAGCTCTGAAAAGCAAAGGCAGGAGGACCCCAGAGTCTCATTGGCCAATCAATCTAGCCAATCGGTGAGCTCCAGGTTCAGCAAGACACCCCACCTCAGACAATATGATGAAGAGCAATGGTGGAAGACACCTGATGTTGGCCTCTGGCACACACACACACACACACACACACACACACACACACACTCACACTCACACTCACACACACTCATACACACACACACACACACACACACACACACACACACATAGAGACATACACACAAATAAATCTCTTGGCATATACACACGTGTGTGTGTACATGTGTGTATAGTTGGTTCTGCGTCTCTGGAGAACCCTGACTCATCTGGAGGGACTTGAACTTCATCTCACCTGCAGTATGGAACCACCAGGAGGCCCTTCCCAAGGCAGACCTGCTTACTCCTGACCCCAACTATTTCTGTGGAGCCAAGAAGGCTCCCCTACATTAAGGACCCAGAGAGATGAGAGTTGACTCCTCCTTTGCCATTCAACAGCCAGCATTGCAAACTTCTAGAAAATAGAGGAGCCCCAGGGAAATCTAATAACAGCCCTACTTAAGAGCACACGACAATTATTACCTCCAACTGTGAGGGAGGCTGAGTAATTAAAAAGGGCTCTTTATTTTGATTAAAAAGATTACTTTTAGTGTTTCTGAATCTTTAGTGAAAGCCTAGAACTCTATTTTTAGACTCACAACAAGATATGTGGCCAGGGGCAGGGGTATAATTTAAAACATGGGATGAGTATTAGTAACCTGAAAAATGAGCACATGCCCCCGGTGGCCCCCAAGTTGAGCCATCCCAACCCAAAGGCTTTCAGGATACACAGGATCATGGAAACCCCCACCCTGCTGCCTGGATTAATAGGAGACCCAAATTAATTGGTTTTAATCACTATAAATTTCCTTCCCAATAAAATTTCAAGAATTTCCAATCATGCTGATTTATATGTGTAATTAGAAATCCATTCACAGATGTCACACTGCTAGGTGCTGTGTAGTAGTATGAGCCCCAGCTCAGCTCCAGCTTTAGGCCTGAGCAGCGAAAAATGATGCCCAAGAACTTGGCAGGAGGCAGGAGATGGGAATGCCCGCTACTCCTGGAAACTAGTCCTTACCCAGGGTCACATAGAAGCTACTGGCCAGGAACAAAACATGGATTCTGCCACCTTTAACCCCCAGCCCCTCCTCCGTCACAGAGACCCAGCAATGGACGTCAAAGGCAGGCCTGGCTAAGATAAATACACCACCCTCCCAGCTCCCTTCTATCCAAGGGACAATGAACATAACTGTGCGGGGGAGGGGGGCCTGGAACAGTGAGAGGGGCATTGGTCTGCCAGTTTCCCACTCCCAACAGGCAGATCAGTCACTCTGTTATTGCCCACACCCTTGGCTAGCCAAGTCCTGGCTGCCACATCCATGCTGGCTGTACTTGAGCTCCTGATAGCGCTCTCTCTGTCTCTGTCTGTCTCTGTCTCTGTCTCTGTCTCTGTCTCTGTCTCTGTCTCTCTCTCTCTCTCTCTCTCTCTCTCTCTCTCTCTCCTTCCACTGGTGCAGTACCCACTCTGCAAATAGCTCAGTATCACAATGGGAATCAGCAGCAGAAAAAGAAAAAAAAAAAAAAAGACAGCAGCAGCGCAAGAATCCAGCCTATCCTACAGTGACAAAGGCAGGCAGGAAAGTCTGTCCATGAACAAGATGTAAGAACTTTGGGCCAGTGGAGAGAAGAGTCTAAAACCCCAACATGGGCTCAGAGGGCTATCAGTTAGCACAAGTCATATGGCCATCAGGTCTCTGGAGCCAGTAAGAGAATCAGGTAGAGTGAAATCACAGTTCAGTCACCAAAGGTGGGTGCCCTGTAGACTGAGGGCTCATGGGAAGAAGCCAAAGTTAGGAGCACAGTAAGAGGAAGTCTCTGGTGGGTACCAGCCACAAGCAAGGGCAAAGCTCCATTCTACGCCAAGAGCTCTCCGAGCTGCCTTCCCCAGCCTGTGGTCCTGGGCTTCACTTCATGGGCCAGAGAGGATACAGGCAGGGTAGCTGCATGGAGCCCCCTGACCCTGAGTGAGTTTCCTGGCTTCACCTGGCTTCGCAAATCATGCCACCACCTTCTGTCACCTCACAATCTCTCCACAGTGAGCATCATGGGGGTTCAGAATAGCTGCGTCACTTCTGAGGGTCACAGCACTAGCAGAGGGGTGGGCAGGGAGGAGGATAGAAGCATTCACTAAGGATCTGTCAAGTTATGCTGGAAATTGCTTGTCCATGGCCCCACAGGCCTTTTTCACTGGCGTTTGCTTATAGGTTTAATATGGACTTAGGGCCCGGAATAAAGGGCAATGAGGGTCAGGTGTTGAGGGTCTAACTAGAGAAGCGCTCAAGGGGAGGAGACAGGCATGGGTTGACGGAGAACCTGGAGGGCAGCCAACCACAGGGAGACAGCGCAAGTGTGTGGATTTGAAAAGAGGATGGCAAACATTTTTTCATGTATTCACCACTCAACTTTTTTAAAAGTTGAAAGCAGAAGCTGGAGATCTGTGGGAGGTAGGAAGAGAGGGGGCAGAACAGTGAGTGAAGAGAAATTATACACCTTACAAAAGTGTCACAAAGAAACCCATCATTTTGTACAGTTAATACATGCTAATCAAAGAAAATTCCTTTCTTTTCCCTCGGGTTTTTAATCACCTGAGGAATAAGGGACAAAAGTCAGTCAGAGAGAGGCCAGGGGAACAGCTACACTGCAGAAGTCTATCTGGAAACTGGTGCTTCTGATCCCTGAGCCCGGATCCCTGAACTAGACACAGGCTAGTCCACCGCGGGTGGACCGTCACACATGGAGCTGCAGCTTGGACCACACTCCAGACTGGCAACACTCTTATTCACTGGCCCATATAGGAGCTTTATGGTCATTTCCCCCACAAGGTGGACAGCTTGGTGACCAATGGGAAGAGGGTGTTGGAGCCATTAAAGTCAGACCTCATCTCCTACCTGGACCAAACCCGTCCAGCTTCTCCACTGAGCAACAGTTCTGCAATAAGCTTCCTGAGAAACAAAGATGGACCTGGTCAGAATTACTCTCAACAGTACCCCTTCCTCACAAGTGGTTGGTCCATTTGCCGGCTCAGCCCACCTCCTTCCAAGAGAGATCATCTTTGCTGTAGCCTGATCCTTTAATGGGCCTGAAAGCTGTTGCTTTGGTCTAAAACATACCCGTGGCCCCAAGTGGGGGCTAGGTGGGGAGGTCTTAATGGGGATTAGTGTCTGCCAGGCAGTGCCAGCACGAGGTCCTAAGAGGAGATTTTAGAGGTTGGGCAACGTTTAAGGGCTTAAATGTTTGATAATGCAGCTCCGTTGCGTCTCTGCATGGCGGGGCCTCTGCAGCAACGTACCAGCCGATGCTGCAAGATTTGATTTGAGTAGTTTAAAAATATCCAAGTAGTCTGTAGGCTAATGGCAGGCTCATTAGGATATCAATAATCGTTCGGCATTCTGAAACCCTTTTAATGCTCTGGGACAGCGAGCAGCAGAGCAAGGGAGGGAAGAGGTCATCTGGGAACTTGTGGGGTCAGTTAAACAAGTGAAGACAATGAATGAACCCAGAGGCTGCCAAGGCCCGGCTTTGTTATCTGCTACCCCACCCACAGCCTGGCTCAGATAGGAGCTGTCTTGTAACTGGTCAGTGGGTAGGGAAGTTTTAATAAAACGTCTGCACCCACTAACTGGCCCCTTAGAGCAGCTGAACTTGGTGCTGGCCCGAACTTCCTCTGGCCAGCTCACTCTTCCCAGCCTGCCTTATGCATCCTCTCCTCTGTCCTGGCTCACCAGGTGACAGGGGGAGCTGTTGCCTCCAAATAGCCGACTTCCCATCCATCTTTCAAGTTCTAAGCTCTACCCAGTCTTCTCTGACTCCCCGGGCCACAAGGCCCTCCTGTTCATGGCCCTCAGAGCACACCACTTTGTGATATTAGCAAGGGCTCCTGTTGCATTCAGTGAGTTTGAGATGGCGGTTGTCCATCTCCCCATCCCTGCTTTGACCACAGATCCTGTGAGCTCTAGGCCTTGCCCATGTACCCAGGAGCCCACCCTTGTGTCCTTGGGAATATAGGTCCCACTTTTTAAGGCGCTTTCAGAAGCGCCTACTGTGTGCTAAGGTTCCAACCCTACTAAGGGGCCAATCCTGCTAAAGGTCCAACATGTGCTCTCTGGAGCCATCCTTTCACTGCCAGAAACTTGCTGAAAGGCCAATAGAGTAATGGAGAGTGAAAGTGGGGATCAAAATGTCTCCTGGCCTCTGGAGGGACCCCAAGAAAAGGCACAAACTAGGGACTGTGCTGTCACGTTAAGTATGCTGAATCCAAGATACCTGGGAAGAGACTTCTGGCCTGTCCAGGGGGCTGCATTGAAGATACCAATTTGATAGCACTCGGTGGGAGCTGACACACCAGTGGCTGGGCTCCCTGAGGAAGTACAGAGCAGGAGCAAGAAGTTAAATGTGGAGCGAGGAGAAGCGAGATTCCCCAGATTTCAAGGGAAAACAAGACAAAATTAAGGCGGCCGGGGCCAGGGTGGTCACATGCAGACATCAGGGCCCAGAGTGGACTCACATGCAGACATCAGGCCCAGGGTGGCCACATGCAGACATCAGGGCCAGGGTGGTCACATGCAGACATCAGGGCCCAGAGTGGACTCACATGCAGACATCAGGGCCAGGGTGGTCACACATGCAGACATCAGGGCCAGGGTGGTCACATGCAGACATCAGGACCCAGGGTGGAGTCACATGCAGACATCATCAGGGCCAGGGTGGACTCACATGCAGACATCAGGGCCAGGGTGGACTCACATGCAGACATCAGGACCCAGGGTGGACTCACATGCAGACATCAGGGCCAGGGTGGACTCACATGCAGACATCAGGACCCAGGGTGGTCACATGCAGACATCAGGACCCAGGGTGAACTCACATGCAGACATCAGGGCCCAGGGTGGACTCACATGCAGACATCAGGGCCAGGGTGGACTCACATGCAGACATCAGGGCCCAGGGTGAACTCACATGCAGACATCAGGGCCAGGGTGGTCACATGCAGACATCAGGGCCAGGGTGGTCACATGCAGACATCAGGGCCAGGTGGACTCACATGCAGACATCAGGACCCAGGGTGGACTCACATGCAGACATCAGGGCCAGGGTGGTCACATGCAGACATCAGGGCCAGGGTGGACTCACATGCAGACATCAGGGCCAGGGTGGTCACATGCAGACATCAGGACCCAGGGTGGACTCACATGCAGACATCAGGACCCAGGGTGGACTCACATGCAGACATCAGGACCCAGGGTGGACTCACATGCAGACATCAGGGCCAGGGTGGACTCACATGCAGACATCAGGCCCAGGGTGGACTCACATGCAGACATCAGGACCCAGGGTGGACTCACATGCAGACATCAGGGCCAGGGTGGACTCACATGCAGACATCAGGGCCAGGGTGGACTCACATGCAGACATCAGGACCCAGGGTGGACTCACATGCAGACATCAGGGCCCAGGGTGAACTCACATGCAGACATCAGGACCCAGGGTGGTCACATGCAGACATCAGGACCCAGGGTGTACTCACATGCAGACATCAGGGCCAGGGTGGACTCACATGCAGACATCAGGACCCAGGGTGGAGTCACATGCAGACATCAGGACCCAGGGTGGAGTCACATGCAGACATCATCAGGGCCAGGGTGGACTCACATGCAGACATCAGGCCCAGGGTGGACTCACATGCAGACATCAGGACCCAGAGTGGAGTCACATGCAGACATCAGGACCCAGGGTGGGTCCACATGCAGACATCAGGACCCAGGGTGGACTCACATGCAGACATCAGGACCCAGGGTGGACTCACATGCAGACATCAGGCCCAGGGTGGTCACATGCAGACATCAGGGCCAGGGTGGAGTCACATGCAGACATCATCAGGGCCAGGGTGGTCACATGCAGACATCAACCGAGAACAAAACATCACCACAATGTAAAATGGTGAAAGTAGCATTTTTCCAATGCTCCCTAATGAGAAAGTGTGTGTTTAGAGAGGGCCAAGAGTCTGGGGTCCATCCTGGGGCATCAGTGGAGGCTCCCGAAGGAGCACTTTGAGAAGGTCAGGCAGAGCGACAGTACCTGCATGGGGTCTGAACAGAGTAGAGCAAATTCAGAGAGCTCCGCACAAGCCCTCCTTGCCTGGGGCCTTCTCCATGCCTCTCCACTTAATGAATGTCATCCAAATATTTAAAGAGTACCTGTTTGAAAGAGTACCAAACCAGCCCTGCAAGGCAGAAGGAGGAGACGGGGCTGGCGGTGTCTAATGAAGCAGAGAGGTCTCCGA
Organism: Peromyscus leucopus; assembly: GCF_004664715.2. Taxonomy (NCBI): domain Eukaryota; kingdom Metazoa; phylum Chordata; class Mammalia; order Rodentia; family Cricetidae; genus Peromyscus; species Peromyscus leucopus. The sequence continues at coordinate 64,061,072 of NC_051079.1, read as the reverse complement.
AATTGGAACTAGAGATGCTCAATGGCTTGAGGGAAGGCTGGAATGCTACTCCAGGACTGAACCATGCTTGGGAGAAGGCACAGCATACGAAGAGGAAAGCCCGTGCGGGGAGGGGGCGCAGGGAGTGCTGGGCCTGGAGGGCAGCTTCCAGATTGGGCAAGGTTCAGGCATCAGGCCAAGGATGGGGCATCGAAGAGAAAATCTAATGACAAGAAGGGAGTTGGAAGGCCACACGGTGGAGGCCAGAGATCAAGTGAGGATACAACGGAGTCTGATGCGAACAAACCCAGGGATGCCTGGGAAGACTATGGGTCTCTATTTTTTGGGAGAAACAAGCCTGGGAACTAAGGTGGAGATCTTTGGACAGTTGTTGCTGGTCACCCTTTAGCGTTTGGCTTACATTTAGCCACTCCAATACTTACTTGCACATTCGCTCAGCAAAAACCTTCCTCAGCCTTCCAGTGCGAGACAGACTCCACAGGCAAGGACTCGGCAGGGCACTTGGTGTGTTAGTTACTTCATCTGCTCCTCACAGCAGCCCTAAAAGGTAGGTTTTATTGCTCACAAATGAAGAACCTAAAACGCAGGGCTGGCGAGATGGTTCAGCAGTTCAGAGCACTTGTTGATCTTTCAGAGAGGACCCAGGTCCGTTCCCGGCACCCACATGATGGTTCTCAACCATCCGTAACTCCAATTCCATAACTGCAATTCTTCCGGTCTTCGTGAGCCCCAAGTACGCATGTGGTGCAAATACATGCATGCATGCAGGCAAAACACTCATACACATAAAATAAAATACATCTAAAAAATTTTTAAAAGACATGAAAGCATAGAAGTTTTGAGCTCCTTGCCCCAAATTGCATAGAATTTCAGTGGCAGAGCAAAGATTCAGAATCAGTTTGTCTAGCTCAAGTTGGACTTCGCCACTATGATATCCTGCCATCTTTCTAGAAAAGGCACTGTTAGCCAGGACACCTGAGTTCCAGTCATAGCTCTGCCATTTCCTTAATGGGATTACTCAAAATGCTTTGTCTAGTCCCTTGCTTCTATTTTATGAGGAAGGAGGTGTTTTTCATGATCCCTGTCATTCTTAAGAAGGACTCCAGAAAATTCAAGGGCCCTGCAGAGTCCGCCCATCTGTCCTCCTCAAGCTGGCGAAGATAGGTGCAGCTGACTGTCTCTAAAGGTATTCCTTTAGTCTGTATGGTGAAGATCACTTCCTTCTTTCCATATCTCTCTCTCTCTCTCTCTCTCTCTCTCTCTCTCTCTCTCTCTCTCTCTCACACACACACACACACACACACACACACACACACACACACTACACAAGCATCTCTGCCCGGGTCCCACTGAAGAGAATCTAATAAGGCTGACTGACAATTTATGATTCCCCCACCTCAGATGACAGAAGGCAATTTGAAGAGTCAATAAAAGATGTGATGCACCAAGGGTATTTTATGTCTCCTCAAACATAAAACTCCATGGCCATGTGACCAAAGTACCAGAAATGAGCCACAGACTGGGCCCATCGACAGGGAATGGAACCCCTGAGCATGGTGGTTATTGGGGCAGACTGGGTACGGAAAAAAATTTGAGAGCCCAGACAAAGCAAGCAGGATATGATTTCAGGAGTGTCTGGGATCCCTCCTCACATATACCCTTGAATCAAAGAAGCCCCATTCTACCCTGGGATGTCTAAAATCCGTTTCCCATGACCCAGATCTGCAACCTCCCTGAGGTCTATAGCCTAGCGCCACAGCTACCTCCTTGGTTTGATACTCAGTCCAGCCACTCACTGGTTCTGTGGCTTTCAGCAAACCTCACATCTTACCACACGTCTGTTTTCTCTTCTCACAAAGCAAGGACAGTGATGTCTGCATTGTTGGAAGACGCTGGCACCAAGAAAATGCTCAGGCTAGTAAGTAAGGACCTGGGCAGAAGGCAGCCAGAGGCCACAGGCTCGGCCCACTGCCATTGCGATGAGCAAGTATGTAGTGGAGAGATGGGAGAGAAAGAGAAGCAGAACATTCGTGCACTATGAAGAGAGGCGGATGGGGCCGATGGTGGTGAGGAACAGCCTAGCGTGAGGAGGCCTGAGCTGCCACCTGAGACCATAGTGATATCTAGGTCGAGCGCCATGTCTGGGTCCCTGACCCTCCCGCAGCAGGGGTCTGTGTTGATGTCAGTGGCCTGTGTTACCACCGCAGGCCATGTTCGTGATCTGGACTACCATCTGAGCATATGTTGATATCCAAGGGCTGTGCTGAGCTAGCCCCGCCCCTCACTGGCCACCAGGTGGCACCAGCAATGACCTGGGAGAGCTAGCCCCGCCCCTCGCGAGCTCCCACACATAGGAGAGCTGGCCCCGCCCCTCCCCAGCTTCAGCACTCAAGAGAGCTGGCCCCTAGTGGAGTGGGTGAGGGAGAGCTGGCCACCTGACCAACTCAAGTACCACCCAGGCCCAGACTCAGGTCTTGGAGTTGACGCATCCCAACATCCACCCCACCTAGGAGCTACTAGAGCACATGAAGGGACCAGTCCTGCAGAACCAAAGCTGCAGGATCTCCGCGAGTCAGGGCAGCAGCAGGATGTCCAAGAGGAGTCCCAGTGAGGGTCCGGTATCGATGGTGTAGCAAAAGCCAGAGGCCTCAAACCAGACCGATGACCCATGGCAAGGAACCTTTGCAGGGAAGCTGTCTGGACAAAAGGACATACTGTGTGACACACTGCAGCTTCCACGGTGAGATTGGTTTTGTTTAATTTTTATTTTTCATTTTCTTTTACAAGGGTGGAGGGCAGATATGGCAGGATTGGGAGATGAGTGGGATTGGGGTGCATGATGTGAAATTCACAGAGAATCAAGTTTTTTAAATTACAAAGAAAGAAAGAAAGAGAGAGAGAGAGAGAAAGAAGGAAGGAAGGAAGGAAAGAAAGAAAGAAAGAAAGAAGCTCAAAGCACTGAAACTGTTGAGAGGATAGAGGCATAGCTTCCCAAAAAAAAACTCAAGTCCTCATGTCCACAGTCAACTGAAGGCCTTGAGATGTTTTCAGAAGTACCCCTCCATTGCCCTACCTATCCTCATACCCACCCTCCATCTTCCCATCTGTCTATCCAATCATCCACCCATCTGCCCACCCATCTAACCCACTTAGCCTCCTCCCCATTCATCCCCATTCTCTTACTCATATATCCACCCACCCGGCCATCTACCCACCCAGCTATCTAGTAAAGTATGTTGGGCACGCACTCTGGGCCTGGTACCTTGCAGGGCACAGTGGTGAGTACACACTAAGCTCCCACGTGATAGAGTTCTCAGGCTAGTGAGTGGGAAGAGTGATCCACACACCACTGGGAGATCAGTACTGTGCAGAAAGACAAAGCAAGGTCAGTTGCATGATGAGGGTACCCTGGTCACAAGACACTCACGTGCCCATGATGAGGGTATGAGTACACACAAGAAACAGCAAATAAAATGTGTATTGTGGATAGACATTGTTGCAGAAAGCAGTTGAATGTCGTGGATGGAAATGACATTAGAGAGAAGAATATGGATTGAGAAGATGTCAGATACACAAATAGTCAAAGGAAAATTTTTTTCCAGGCCACAGCAAGTTTCTGAGGTGAGATAGAGCTCAGAAGGTCCAAGGGACTAAAGAAGATACCAGGTGGCTTCAGATAAAGAGAGGCTGGGCATCTACCGGCATCACTGACCCAAAGAGCAGGGTACCAATCTACCTGTGGCCGAATCTGTGTCCAGATGCTGCTGTAACTCGTTACTATCAGCTTAGTATGTACATCAACACAGTTTATTTCCAGGAGCCAGAAATCCCAAATAAGTCTGAAGGAACTAAAATTAAAGTGTTAGGGGTGTTGATCCCAGCAGAAGACACCTCCCAGTTTCAAAGAGCTCCCAGCATCCCTCAGTTCCCAGGTGCCTTCCTCTGCTCCCAGTCTCCATTGTTTGCACTGCATGACCTGACTCTGGTCCTTCAGCCACCTTCTTAAATGTCCCATGATTCCACTGTAACCACGTCAGTTAACCCAGAGCCATATCTATCTCAGGATACTTAGCTAAACACAGCTGACAAGTCTCTTTTTACATACGAGGTAACATACTCACAAGTTTGTTGGTTCTGAGAAGTAGGACATGAATACCACTTGACTGATTATTTTTTTCTTTTCTTTTTTAGATGGGGTCTCACATAGCTTAGACTGAGATTACAGGCCTGCAACAAGGACATTTTTTAGACATTCTTCTGTCTACCACAGTGGTGTCCTGTAGCCCATATGTGGATGACTAGGGCTGCCAAAGGCATCAGATTCTAGATTCCAGGGCATTTTCAATCTTGGAAGCAGAGCTGCAGATACCTCTCCTTGTCCAGGGAGTGCCCTTCCTTTCCCGACTTCAGGTCTCCACCTCACTATGGGGCAGGAAGTCCTCCCGTGTGGACCCGCCACTCTTTCCCACCCCTTCACATCCTGGCATCACCAGCACAGTCCACTCTTCCCTCCTCCAGCCTCGACCTCACAATCTACAGCTCCTGGGAGAAGAGTCTCCCTTGGGCTATCTGACCTGACTGTGTCCTCCCTTGGACCTGAGGGAAAATCCCCTTTCTTGGCCTGCAGGGGGTCACACTTGCTGACCCTCCCCATCAGTGTCTGGCTGATCCACTGAATCACCTCCATTCCTCACCCATGCCTCACTTTCTCTGTTCTTGGTTATTTCTCTCATCCATAATGGTGGACTGTGATAGACCTGGGGGCACAGAACTCAAACCTAAGAGCCTCCCTTCGGCGGTGGGAGAGGAGGTGTGTAACAGGCAAGTGTGTAGGGAAGGATGAGAGAGACTCTGGGAACTCAATGGAAGGATGCACAGCTGTAGGTACTTCCCGAAAAGGAAGCAGCTAGGGTAAAACCTGAATGCAGCCCTCCGCCGTGGTCCCTGCTGGCCACACAGCCTGACCCAGGGGGACATTTCCTGTGCTTGTTTTAACCCATCTATGTGCATAGACGCTTAAGGAGGCAGGTCTGCTGCAGAGAGCCTGGCACAAGGCAGGAACCCATACAATCTCAGCAGCTGTCTGCCCGGAGCCTGTACGGTCTGGAAGAATGGATACCATGAGGCAGAGAGGTGGTAGGCAAGGAGCCAGTCCCCTCCCTTGTCTCCCCCACCCCGACTAAATCTAACACACCCTCCTTTGCATTGATTTTGTAATCGCCAATACCCTGGCTCCTTCTCATCCCACCTACGTAAGCTGGGGCCAGGAGCCTTGGGCGGCTGCTCCATCAGGCATTAGGTACAGACATTAGCAAGCCTTGTGGCTCCCTGGGGACCACTAATGCACCTGTTCTTTCTGGAAACCAGTTACCCTGCTCTCTGACTCCACCTCCTCACCTTGGTGCTCTTTGCCAGAGAACGGACTTCCTGAAATATTGGCTATTTCGGATCTCCTGCCTCCCATCTCGCAAAGGCTGTAACCTATCTACACCCATGTGGCTGCCCTACCTGTGTTGCCCACAGTGGATCAGAGTCAGCAGTGTGCTGGGGACTTCCACAGCCAGCTCTCTGGGAACAAAAACCCTGATGTGGTGTTGGCCAATTGCAGTGGTGTCAATGTTTTCACTCCAGGTGCTCTCACAGTCCCAGCGGACTGCAGCACGAATCTTAAAAGGACTTGTTAGTTAAAACAAACCCGGAGCCAGGTATTGGGGTGAATGCTGGAAGATCGGAGAAGCAGAACAAGCCACAGCCACCTCACCTTGCCAATTCCTCAGCTGATCCTGTTTTCTCAGACTGGAAGCCTCTGAGTCCTCATCCAGAATGAATCTCAGTTGAACTGTGCTTCTCGAAAGCCTAAAAGCTTAACCAGCCAAAAGCTTCTAGTTTCTGGTCTTCATGCCTTATATACCTTTCTGCTTTCTGCCATCACTCCCTGGGATTAAAGGCGTGAGTCATCATGCTTGGCTGTATCCATGAACACACAGAGATCCAGGTAGATCTCTGCCTCTGGAATGCTAGGATTAAAGGCATGAGTGCCACCATTTTCTGGTTCTGTTCTCTGACCCCAATTAAGTTTATTAGGGTGCACAATATTTTGGGGAACACAATACCACCACAGTGGATAGATAGGATATGCAATAAAAGCAGCTATAAGACACGAGCCGCCAGGATGGTGCCAGAGGGCACACCTACAATGTGTCTCCACCCCCTGGAGCTGTTCCCTCTACCTCAGTATCAGCCCTATGTGGAAGAGGCCTCTCTGAAGCTAGGGTGGGATGTGAAGGCATGGCCTTTGGGACTGGGAGAAGACTCCAGCTTTTCCATCAAGTAAGATAGATGGATTAGGGCAAGGCAGCTGACTTTGTCAGACCTTAGTCTGTGGTAAGGGAGACAAGACTAACATCCCTTTTGTCTGAGATTTGAAAGGATTGCCTACTAGCAGCAAGGTGTGAGACCCTAGCTTCAAGTATGTAAAACCCGAGAGTTCCCCAAGCAGGTGCTAAGAGGGATCCAGCACATACACTCCCTTGTACACCTCTTGGCAATTGGACAGGGGTGTGTTGTGTGCCTTAATGGTTTCTATGTCCAATATCAACACAGAAAGATCAGCCCTATCTCTAGCGTGATTATCCTACATTCTGTGACTTCAAAGACACAAAGATCTCCTGTCCCAAATAATATATGGTTTGCCTCTGCTGGAGGGCACCTGGAATTCCACCATGTTCTGACACTGTTTCCCGGGCTAACATCTCAGAGTCGGGGGAACTGATGGAAGGACCTGAGCTCACCTAGTGATGGCTGCCAAGGGGGACCTAGCATGCGGGAACAACAGGCAGAGAAAGGTGAGGTTAGAGAAGGTGGAGCCTCGAGACAGTGAGGTAGTGTCCCACTTTTGCTCAGACAGCCCCAGTCCAGGGGGAAGGGGGTGGGGGCGGCAGCTCTTGATACCTTTGTTATTTGGAGGAGCACTCTGTCTGGGGCAGTGGAAAACAGTCTTAGAAGGAAGTAATGTGTGCTGCTGGCAGCCAGTCCAGGCAGCTCAGGCTGTGCAGAGCCGAGGTCCAGAGCTGTAGAGGGCTAAGGACACTAAGGGCTTGTTTGTGTTCCTATAACTGTGCCAGATCTTTCCGAATAGCATCAGTGGAAGGGCAGGAGAGGGGAGCAGCTGCAGAGAACCTCTCACTTACCAGCTTGATTTGATACCGAACTCTTCCCCACTCAGCACTGGGCCAGACAGAGCTGGGGAAGGAATGAGGACATAAGCCACCGGCAATGAAGAAAAATGACAAGAGAGATGGAGGGATCCCAGGAAGAGAAGGGGGGATAACACAGAGAAGGAGGAAAAGGAATATGAAGACTTGGAGAAGAGGAAGTGGGGGCTGAGGAAAAAAGAGAATGGTGGGAAACACAGAACAACGAGAGGAAATTGGAGCGGAAAAGAAGAGCCAGGAGGGGAGGAGTGAGGGAAAGGAGGAGGAGGAGTGTGTGAGCCAGTGAGGCAGGGAGGAGTGAGAGCTAGGGAGGAGCAGCTTGCCCTGGTGCCCGCTCGCCCAGGAGGGAATCGGGAGGAAGGGAAGAGAAACCTTGAGAGTCTTACATCTTGATCAAGGCATGACTGATAGCATTCCAGCCGACCATCTTTCAGGCCCCTTGTTTGATGACAAAGCTCATCCCCCATCCGCCATCCATTACTGACTCTCCCTCCCTGAGGCAAGAGCATCAATAACGCTCCCTCTTCTCGAGGATGCTGAGCTGAGCGACGGCAGGCCGGCCAGCACTGGTGGGCATCCCAAACACCATTACTGGGCTCCCATCCTTCACCCCACCTGCTGGGCGGCTGACCGCCCTCCCGATGGAGTGGGCTGTGCTCTGGAGTGGCTCCACCTCACAGGAGCTCTACCAAGGCTGGCCCTGCAGGCCTGCAGACAGTCAGGTCTCTGCAGATGATCTCTGACAACTTGGTGCCAGGCCTTGGATTTTTAAAAATGATTGTTTAGTTTTGTTTTGCTTTAATTAAGAGAGAGCCCGAACTTCCCCATTCTGGTTGGCGCTTCCAAGAGACCTAACAGTTTGAATTTGAATATAAACATCTTCAAACATCTGTTGCCATAATTTGGTTGGATTAACTGTCTAGTTTGCTGGGCCATCTGCTGTGTTCCCCAAACCCTATCATTACTTCTTCCCCTGGCCACACCTGGGGTCCCCCCTGGCTGCCCTCTGTACGCAGAAGAAGTGACCTAAGAGACAGTCCCTGATCAAAGCCATGAGTCGCCTTCCAGAGAAACTTAGAAACAGACCATCCATGATCCAGGAATTCCAGATGTCAACAGCAGCTCTGAGGAGAGAGAGTCGTATGTGGACATCTGCTAGGTCACCTCTTTGGCCTGTATGTTCTTAAGGAGATGTTTCCTCTTCAATTAACGGAGCCTTCCTCTCCCAGAACAAAGTTGCCCTGCTAGAATGCGGGAATGATGCCTCCATAGTTCCAGATGCATTCTTGTATCTGAGGCATCCCTAGAGTCATACAGAAGCACATGGGACACTGCATTGGACAGCCTTCTTTTCAGGCCCTGCGGGATCATCTGTCCTTTGCAGATACATAGACTATAGGACAAAGGCCAAGACAGGAAGGGCCAGGAAAATCCAGACTTCTGTTGTCCTTGTTCAGCCAATGTAAAAGGATTTCCACTCAAGAGATCCCGAGATCTCCCAAGACACACCCATGGCACACCCATCTTTCCTGTTTCTAAACTCGGGCCCTTGGGATCCTGTGTAGCTTTGGTGTGAAGACTGCCTTCCAAACACGGCTCCACACAGCTCTGTGGGGGATGTCCCAGTCACCTGCGGACCGAGGGCTGTTTCCCAAACAGGACTCGCATGCTTGAGATGAGGAGTCATGGGGTCTATCTACTTCAGGACAGCATGAGGATTTAGTACATGTGGTCTCAGGGATCAGTGTGTCCCCAGCCAGAATCCATTCTCAGACCACGTGACAGCACGGTGATACATAAACTACACAAAAGGGAGCAGGCGCTTCGGGCTCCACATTGCCCCCTCCGCCCCCATTTGTCCCTCCACAGAGACCCATCTCCTTCCTGTCTCCTAGGCAGCATCTGTCTTTTTGGCGTGTGCCATTTTGGACCCTGCATAGCTCATTCTATCTCATGCTCATCTTCTAACATCAGAATGAGGGAACCCCTCTTCCACCGAGCCCCCAAGAAACCATCCTCCTGCCTCACACTCCATGACATTTGTTGCCATCTACTTTCTTAATCCCTTAACTACCTGGTTTCACCCGCGCGTGCACACGGCCACACATTGTTTGTGGTTATGCACAGTGGAGAGAATGCATGATTGACTGAGTGAGCAAAATTGCCCAGTCAATCTGACACCGGCGTGATAGCCAAGGTCCCGGCAACTGTGCAAAACCCTTGTGCATATTCAACACACAGACAAAAGACTTACAACCCTTTAACGTCTGTAACCGATTTGAGGGTCCAGGAGAGCTGGCGGGTGCTGCTGGAAAAGCTTTCATTTCTCTGGTGGCTGCGAACAAAGTCGCCAGCTAATAGAAACCTGTTTCTAATTGCCTGACATAGAATAGATACACCTCCAGCCAGCTGAGACCGCCGACTCGCATTCACAGCCCTGCTTCCTGGCTTACACCTAAGCCTTTCAGGTTTTATTAGAGGCTTGCTCATTTCATTTCCTTTTATGTGAGGAAGAAAATGGTCCCTGGGTGCTGGGAGGGACATTCACAGTCACTTTTACTCATCGAAAGGTGGCTGCCTAGATTGCCAACCCCAGCATCAGGTGTGTGGATTCAGATAAGCAAGGGGAGAGAAGGCAGGGTCACTTTCCTCCATGGCATCCAGCGACACTGGTTGAGGTAGACAGAGCCCCTGTTCCCTGGGCTGGTCACACAGGTGGCCCCCAGAACACAGCATCCTCCAGCACCTCCAGGCTGTGGCCAGTACCTCAGCAGAGTGGACAGCCAACAAATATACTTACAAACCAAACCAGCATGTTCCAGCAGTCCACGGGCCCCTGTGTCATATCACACCATCACCACACCACTCTGCTGCCAGAATGCCAGCGGCCTGGACCATAGCCACCATAGCAGTGGCTGGGAACCCACACCTCTGCTCAGGCAAGGGTTCGTGCCAGGACTGTTACGGGCCTCAGCCTCTGAGTAAGGCCTGAGAGTAACCGATCTGACCTGCTCCTGTGCCTCTCCTCCAGCCAAGGACTGTGCTCCTTATCTGTCAGCTGTGAACTCCCATTCCATCTGGATTAGGCCAGGCTTGGCTTGAGACACCAGGCCCAGCTTTTAGCCTGTCTCCTAAACTGAACCCCTAGCCCTACCCCACCCCCCAGCCAACTTCCTGCCACGGGCTAATTGTTCTTTCCAAAACTTAAAGTGCCGAAATGCTTCTTATGAGGAACTCCATCCACACCCAAACCTGAGACACTACAATCCAAACCTGGTAGCTCTTAGGAACTGGCTGTCAGAGCAGGCCAGGCCCCCATAACCTCCCAACCCTGTGACAAGTGATGCATAGGTCTCGTAAGTCTCATCCTACTGGCAGAAGTGACATCATTTAGTCATGAAACCATAGATGTGGGCCTTTATGCACAGAATCTGTGTTCAGCTTCCACAGCCCCAGAAGTTCACAGTTGACTTCCTGTGACCCTGTGGCACACCTAAATAACTGAGAGGGGAGCTGAATCTCAGAAGCCAGCCCTCCACATCACCGCATCTTCTATGCCAGACCTCCAATCACTTTGTTGGCCGGAAGACTGCGGGTGCTCTTCAGGCCTTCCTAGTCTAGATTGACATTTGTAGAAGCTAAAAAACTGGACTGAGCAAATAGCCTTCACTGTATAACAAGGTCATGTTTCCATAGAGGGCATGTGAAGAACTGAGTGTACCTACAAGAACCTCCCAAAATAAAAACTTCAACAGGGCACTTTGCTAGAGCACAAGGAGCACAGAACCTTGATCAAGGTCAGTGTCATCCTTTATCCTTTAGAGCAGAAGCATTTCTCCCCCTTGCTCTAGGTAGAGATTTCAGAAGCAACATTGACCCCATCATCTACCTGCTTAACATCATTGACCTCATCATCTACCTGCTTAACATTGACCTCATTGTCTACGTGTTTAACATCATTGACCCCATTTTCTATATGTTTAATATCATTGACCCCATTGTCTACATGTTTAACATCATTGACCCCATTGACTACCTGCTTAATATTGACCCCATCATCTACCTGCTTAATACTGACCCCATTTTCTACATGTTTAATATCATTGACTCCATTGTCTACATGTTTAATATCAATGACCCCCTTTGTCTACATGTTTAACATCATTGACCCCATCATCTACCTGCTTAACAATGCCTCACTGGTGGGCTGGGAGTGTGGCTCAGAGATAGAACACTTGCCTAGCATTCATAAAACCCTGAGTTTAGTCCTCACATAAGAAAAGGAAAACAAAACACAAAAGCACCCTGACTAGTTCTCTAGGGCCCGAGGTGGAGGGCTTCACAACTGCTTGGACCCACTCTTGGTGCCTGCCTGTCCTTTTACAAGATCTCTTTCACTTTGAAAATGAAGATCTGGTGCCTATTCCTGGGGAGGCTTCCACTTAGCAGCAGAGAAAGGCAGGCCTTCCCTCCTTCCTGCTTAGCCTACCATCTCCTTCCTCATCTCCATCATCCTGTAATGTGACCGTCATTACTCCTTTGATTTCCAGGGTAAGATCTGCCTTCCAGAGGACAGTGAGCTGCAGGAAGACAAGTCACCTTCTCCTGCCACACGAGTGCAGTGCCTGCCACAGACAGGGACTCAAGGGCTGCTCGCTGTGTGAGTGACCCTGAGAAGGTTTCACTGAAAAGCCCAGGATCAGGACTCTGGCAGAAGGGAGATGAGAGCTGTGCACCGGAAAGGGCTCCGTCTTCCCCACCCTATGGGCTATGCACATTCTAGCCGCCCCCCACCTTTGATAAATGCATAACACACGCCAATCCTGCCAAGCTCAGAATATCAAACAAGCCCGTTTTTCATGAGAAAGCGGTGGTCGCTGTCTGGTTGGCATATCACAGTACCCAGGGGCAGGTGCAGACACCAGCCTGAGGCTGCTACCACACATCTGGACCCAATTACCCAGGAGCATTAGCACCCCACATGTGTATGCTTCCGGTAGGAGGAGGAGGTTAGGGCCCAGGAGGAGCTCATCTGTCGCAGGCTCCCCTGATTCCGCTGGGTTATTTGTCTCAGCCTCCACCTGCCTGGTGTCAAGTACGGAACTGCTTTAGTCCAGAAACCCTAGTACCTAACCAAAGAGTGGTCAGGGGAAAGAGAATGTCTAGTTGTGCTGGGAATGGATGAGCATGAAGATTCTAACTTTTATATAATTTTTATTAGTGTATACTCATTGTAATTAATGGGTTTTATAAAGGAATTTTCATGTAAACTATCATAGTTTGTACTGTTTGTACATTTGGGGATTTTGAGATACCACGCTGTGTATCCCAGTTTGACCTGGAGACTCAGAATTTCCCTGCCTCTGCCTGCCAAGCGCTGGGATGACAGGTAGGCAGCACCATACCTGGATTTCAACTGACTTTCTTTTCTTATCTTTTTTTCTTTTGTGTGTGTACATGTTCATATGTGTGAGGGTGCCTGTGCACATATGTGCATGTACATACAGTAATTAGAGAACAACAATGGGTATCATTCTTCTGGTGCCATCCACCTGTTTTAAGATTTATTTTTATTTGATATGTTCCAGTGTTTGCCTGCATAAGTGTCTGTGCATTACCTGTGTGCATGGTGCCTGAGGAGGCCTGAAGAGGGCATCAGACCCCCTGGAACTGGAGTTGCCGACAGTTGTAAGCACACATGTGGGTGCTGGGAACCAGAGCCTGGATCCTCTGCAAGAATAGCAAATGCTCTTTTTTTTTTCCTTTTCTTTCTTTCTTTTTTTTTTTTTTTTTGTTGTTGTTGTTGTTGAGACAGGGTTTCTCTGTGCAGCTTTGCACCTTTCCTGGAACTCACTCTGTTGACCAGGCTGGCCTCAAACTCAGAGGCCTGCCTCTGCCTCCCAAGTGCTAGGATTAAAGGCGAGCGCCGCCGCCGGCCGCCCCCACCACCACCACCACCCACCACCCACCCCGGCTTTAGCAAATGCTCTTAACTGTAAAACCATCTTTCCAGCCTCTAATTGACCTTTTTTGTTGTTGACACAGAGCCTCTCACTAACTGGAAACTTACTAAGTAGGCTAGACCGCCTGGCCAGTGAAGCCCAGGGACCTGCCTTCCTCTGCGTGCCCTGCACTGGGATTACAAACGTGTGTCACGATGCCTGCCTCTTTTCACAGGGCTTCTGGAGACAATGCTCAGATTCTGATACTCACAAAGCAAGCACAGCGCTGGCCGAGCTAGCTCTCTTAACCTGCAACTGGTTCTAACAGGCTCCTCGGAGGTCATCTCGCCTGTGGTATTTTGTCACAGGGTGCTTTAAGACCCCACTCCAGTGCCATGCTTATCCTAACATGTTTCCTAGATTGTATCTATCATCACTGAGCCGATGCTTCAGGCAAAGGACAGGGCCGAGGCCTGGAGAGGCAGGTACCTGAGGTCAGCATCAGTCAACATCCTCATGAAGAACTCAGGCAGGCCTGGAGGACACATATAAAAATGAATCCGATACACAGCAACCACCAGTCAGGGCCTAAGAGGGATGCAATGTTGACTAGGAGATTCAGAGGACAGCGAAGTCTTTCTGAGAGGAGAGAGGTCCTGGGAAGAATGATGGAGCGAGGCCTGCAAGGATGAAACTGATCGTGCTGGGTAAACCTGACAAAGTGGGAACCCGGGGAAACACACCAGGAGTGTCCAAACCCACTGCAGACAGATACAACAAGCAACCGGACTGAGCCTGGATCCTGGAGCTCTCACGTGAGAGCTGACGTTCTGTCAATGGGATGCTTGGAGTATTGGCCAAGCAGGGGCTTGGTGAGTCTTCATGTTAAAAAAAAAAAACCAATAAGAATCACTGTACTTGTTCATCAAAGGCAGGGTCCACTTCACCTGAGGGCAAAATAACCCCAGAGGTTTGTCTCTAGGCAGGTATTGCCAGAGTCTGAGGAAGCAAGCTAGGTAGAGGAGAGGGGGGAGGGGCAGGGCCATGCAGTTCCACCCATGGAGGACTCTTCTGAAGACCAGTCAGAAAGAGAAGAAACAGCTTTGCATCACCATGGAGATGGGTTCCAGAGACAAAGATTCACCTTTCCCGTCACTGTTGCCTGGTACGAGGCCCCAGGGGAGGCCTTGGTGGGCTTTGGAGAACATTTTCCTTCCCAATGCCAGGACAAACCCTGGGCAGCCCAGGGACCGTGTCATTTGGCTCCACACAAATTCAGCACTGGTGTTTAACAGTTTTTTTTCTTTTTAAAAAAAATTCCTCCCTGTTATTTAAATGGTTTTAAACATGAAACTAGGCCAGGAAAAGGGGGTAGCATTGTTTTAATAATTAGCAATTATGATCGCTGCAATATTAATTGCATATTTCCATAGCAAACACTTCCCCAGAGGGCCAAGGGTGGTTAGAGACTGACAGAGCCTAAAACTGGAATTCCTGAGAACAGAAAAAGGAGAGAAAAGCAACTTCTTCCATTTAAGCAAATTACCACGGGGACTGCAGGCCTCGCTAATTAGCCCGGCTCAACGCGGTAGAGAGTGGCTGGTGCGCAGTCTCGCTCAGCATGCGGGCCTGCGGAACCATCCTTCCTGTCCCGTCTCTTCCATCTCGTCGTTTGAACAGGGGAACAACTTCTTGCCAAGGATGACTGGGCTGAGCTGGGAGCCTCCCCCCCCCCTCACTCTTCCCCCCTGGCCCCCAGACTGGGGCCCAGAGTTCACGCCTAGGTTCATTTGTGTGCATAGTGGCCACCCCGGGAGAAGGGCAAAATGGGACAGGACCTTAGGCAATTCTGTATGGCAGCACTCACGGGAGGGCCGCGCGCCGCCGCGCAGGAGAGGCCACCAAATCTGTCTTCCCGATTCTGTGACACAGATTTCGGGGTTCAGGCTGAAAGGAGGTATCAAAAAAGCAGGAGGGGGTAGAGAGGGAGGGAGGAATGGAGAGAAGAGGGGGAAGAAAGGAGAGGAAGAGGGAGGGAGCGGGAGGGTGGGGGGAGGGTGGGGGGAGGATGGCAAATACAGGAAGAAAACACTGAGAAGATGGTGAGGTTGGAAGCAACAGCCGCTCAGCCTTCCTGGGTAGGAGTTCCTGAGACTGTTGAGCACTCACCAAAGACGGACCTCGAAAGCACTGAGCATTCTGACCGCATCCCACCTTCCAGCCTGGTGGTGCAGCCCACACAGCATCCAGCCAGGAAGCTGAAGAAGCAGGAAGGAAGAGGAAGGACGGTGGCAGAATCCACCACCTTCCCCCCAGTTGGTCCCCTGTTAGGAGCTCAGTGCCCTACGCTAGCAGGTTCCACACAGTCACATGCGGGGATTCGGGGCATTGCCACAGCCCTGAAGGAAGAGGGCCTGGCTGACCCCACATCCCAAGGGAAGACAGAGCAGCCTGCCCTGGGTCACACGGGTAGGAGGAGGCTGAGGCTCTTTCTAACACATGACACCATTTCTCCACGTCACTCTTGCCAGCCCGAGTCCAGCAAGTCCAGCTGAGCAAACCGACCAACAGAAGCAAGGCTTCCTGGCTGCCTGGCTGCCTCCGTGGCCTGGTCCTGTCTCTCAGCCTCTGGGGGAAACTCATCAACACTCATCCTAGTTCTGCCCAGAGTACATGATCTCTGTTTTCAGGGACTTGCTAAGCCAAACTCCAAACTCCTCAAGTAGAGACGTCGCGGGGCAATAATTCTCATTGTAAAAGGCCGCTCCCTCAGGTGCCTTTAAACGGGGCGCTCCCTTGCGCACTGAGGCAGTTGTTTACAGATCATCGACTCCTGGATGGGAAAGCTGGGAGGCTTGACGGACAAAACTCACGAACAAAACCGTCTCTGGCTGTTCAGCAGCGAAAGTACAGCGGCTGCTGCACTTGGAGGGGAGGAAACCTGGTTGACTGGGCCGGGTACTGAGACCTCTGCGTGCAGGAGCACCTGCCCTTCTACATGCTTCCTGCCCTTTGCCAGCCCCGAGGTCAGGGCAGTGGGATGCTACCTCCTTTGTATGACAAAGAAGCCCACGGCCCACATCGTTGCCATGGTCTTGGCCTCATGACCATCTCCGTGGCAGGAGAGGAAGGTGAGGCCCTGGAGGTCTTAGCCTGAGGTCGTAAATCCTATTCGTGGAAATGCTGAACTCCACCCTGCTGGCTCTGAAGCCGCCTTGCTACCTCCTGTTGGTGCTGCTGGCAAGGGCAGGATGCCCACCTGGCACATGACACCTGGCACTGGACAGATGAGACTGGCAGAAGTTGATGAGGCACAAGTCCCAGGGGAGGAGGGTGCTGCATAACACACAGGGGACACACGGGGGCCCTAGGAGGCAGGCTTTGTCATGGGACAATGGTGAGGGATCACCTATTCCCATAGGAGAATATGATTGTCTTCTCTGGACAGTCCTGCAGCTGGCAACAAGCTGAAGCCCGGTCATCGGGGCTCAGTAGTACCTGCCTCACTACCTGAACAAGGAGGGCTGGTTGGCTAGGTGGCTGGTCCATGCAGAAGAGGGAGGAGGGAGCATGTTGTGAGACATGGCGGAACCACCAGGTGTCAGGGGCAGCCTAGGGCATCAGATCTTAACTTTAGGACCCATACTACAGAAAGCCCTGGCTTCCCGGAGCCCTGGGAAGCCGCCATCACTAACATGGCCATGGGATTAGAAGGAACAGACCCACTCAACACCCAGCCCAGGTCAGGAGACCCGGGTGCTAAAGAAGGTCCTTGGCTCCATGCTGGAGAGGCTTCTCCCATTCCAGTTTGGGCTCTGTAGCCCCAGCCTGGAGAGTACCCTGCCCACCCTCTCTCCCTCCTCCTCAGGCACCTGGCCAGCTTTGCTCACTGTGCCTGTGTACACACGATACCCGGCAGATTTCAGAGCTTACTTATCCCTGGGGATCCATCTCAAAGCCGCCTTTGGAAACTCCTAAGTAGGATGTAATGCGTGGATTTCGGCCTCGCCAGATAGCTTGCAGTGTTGTTATTTCCCAAGCCTCAGCATGCAGGAAGAAACGACCCAGACGGATCGTGTTTAAGCAAACAGCAGTGTGGTATGGGGAGAGAAAGAGGGAGGCAGGGAGGGCTGGGGTGGATGGGAAGGCTGCACACACACACACACACACAGACACACACACACACACAGACACACACACACACACACACACACACACACACACACATGGCTATGTCTGGTCCTTCTCAGAACTGACTGAACAACTTCTGTCAATCCCTTCACCCCAACACACCCCAAGAGAAGCTCCAGTCCCCTGCTCCCAGCAGCCTCACTCACTGTTGCTATGGAAAAGTCCAGAGAAACCAGGCTTCGGGGCTTCCCTGGGGAGGGAACTTAGGAAAGGACAGTCGGGAGCGCCAAGACGACATGGAAAATACGTTATGATACATGTTTAAGGATGTTCAGTCATTTGGGGAAAAAGACATACGGTCCGATTCCAAGAGGACCATCACCCCAAAGGTAAGCAGAGTGAGCGCTACTCGGGAGAAAGGCCAAGCTGCAGCAAGGAGTGTGTTTCATGACAATTAGAGGCTAAGGAGGCCTGCCTGCTACTTTTCCTTCAGAAAGGCCTTTTGCTGTGGTAAAGAGTGCTTGGGCAATCATGGCATCTGGTGTAGCTACTTAGGAACTTCGGGGCTACTGTCAGAGCCAGAAAAGCAGAGAGTTCTTAAGGTACAGCCAGTGGCATCTCAAAGAGACTAGCTGCCATCATCCACAGCTCTCTGAGCCGAGGGGCTGGGGGACACTGCTGCTGAGTCCTGAGGGGGACGCAGGACCTGAGAACAGGGGTGCTGCCTGGAGGCAGGGGTCCTGGGCCTCCCAGGGTTGCCCAAAAGCCCACGGTGCTGGCTGGTTTTGTTTGTTTGTTTTTTGTCAACTTGACATAAATTAAAGTTACCTGGAAAGAGGGACCCTTAATTGAGGAATTGTCTCCACCTGAAGTGGGCCTGTAGACAAGTCTATGGGACATTTTCTTGATCAATAAGTAATGGGGGAGGGCCCAACCCCCTGAGGGTGGTACCACCTCTGGGCTGGTGGTCCTGGGTTCTATAAGCAAGCAGACTGAGCAAGCCATGGGGAGCAAGCCAGGAAGCAGCACCCCTCCATGGCCTCTGCATCAGCTCCTGCCTCCAGGTTCCTGCCCTGCTTGAGTTCCTGTCCTGACTTCCGTCAGTGATACACCTTAATGTGGAAGTGCTAACCAGGAAAGGGGTGTGGCTTACAGGGCTTTCAGCTGCCCCCTGGCCCTCCATACCCTTCTCCAGAACCGACCATCTTGTCCCCAGTCATGGCAGTGATGGCGGCCAAAGGAATCCCTCCAGTCTTCCTCACGGTCCTGGTGTTTGTCAAACTGGGCATCAGTCGGCGAACTGAACTGGGAGAGTGAGTGGCCACCCAGGGATTGCTTTTCTGAATTAGCAGCTCAGGACATCCCTGGGGCAGATTGCCGGGCCTATAGCCCTAGTCACAAAGGCTTGTCCAGCTTCTTACAACCCTCAGCCCTGGCTCCCATGCACAACTCACACCAGCACTATCCTGCCCCGCCCCCTTCCATTCCCCCACCACTTCCCACCCACCACTTAGCACACAGTGGGGCTTCATATCGCAGCTGTGTGCTAGTCCACAATACCACCAGTGAGTGGGGGCAGCTGTCACAGGAAGAGCCCTGTGTGCGTCAGGGCCGTAAAGGCCACCCAAGGGCAAGTTCATGCCTAAAAGGAAAAGCATATAGGGATGAGGATGCTTCCAAAGTCAAGAAAGATCGAGGCTGTGTTAGGCTCTCAAGAGTTCTGAACTAAGACCAGGCAGGAAAGTACAGTGGTCAGCACGCAGACCTGTTGACCTGCAGAGTAGAAATTCAGAGACCTGGAAAATAGCATGGCTGAAGACTGATGGAACTCATTTGATTTTTTGCCAAATGCCAGTCCCACTGTTAAAATGGGGAAGCTATTACATGCCATGAGGGGAAAGAGTGTAGGCAAAAGCCTCCCATTGTTTGGGAATGAGAGGAAGTTGAATCGGTAAGAAAACAGAGAAGCCCCAGTGTGGGGTACTTCTGGCAGAAATGTCAGAGCTAGGAAGCAACATTTCAGGTTCTTCTGGGTGAACCTCCCATTTTACAAATGAGGGCATTGACCTCCACAAAGGCACACAATTCCTTCAAGGTTAAGTAGAGCCATAATCCAGGCGAACACCTCCCTGTCTAGTGTCTGCCCATTCCTTGTTGGCCCTGCCATGGACAAGAGCCCAACAGCCTGTTACTGTTTGACACCCATCTCCTCAAGAAGAATGGCAGCCCTGTGTGAGCAGACACTACATCGGTGTCGTTCTGGTACCAAGAACACTGCCTGACGCCTCAGAGGCGGTGGAGAGGCAGGAGCAGAATGGGTAGGATGGATAGAGGAGCGAGGGAATCCAACTGAATGACCTGCGTGAGACAGCGTGGGGTGCGATGCTGTGCAAGGAACGTTCTGGAACGGGAACGCAACCTAACCGAGATGGGTGTGGGCATAAAGGACCCCAGGCTCCTCCCCTCTCTCATTCCCCCTGAACAACACACCACCGCTTTCTTCACTTGGCACACCTATTCCATTCGTCTGTCACCCAAGCTAGGACAGGGAATGCTGTGCAGGTTGGGTGACGGGGCAGGATTAGCTCTTCATTTGGAGATTGGAGGATGAAGCGTTCTGATCCACAGTTGTGGGAAGGGATGAACAACTGATGTAATGGTGAACTCTGTGTGTCAGCGTGGCTGAGCCAGAGGACGCCCAGACGTCAGGATGCTTCCATGTTCCATGAGCCTGTGCCCTGACCTCAGGAATCTAGAGGAGCCGCCATTGCTGTTTTTGTTTGGTTTCGTTTTTTCTATCATGAGTCAGGCTCGCACTGGCCCTAAGTCTCTGCTTCCTTTACCCTCCCCTGATGTCTGCCTCAGCCATCACCCACCGCCGCCCACTCTACCTGGCACTGAATCCCATCACGAACACATCACTCCCTTCCCTTGAAGCCCTGTGCTCTTCCGGGCAGGGTAGCACACACCTGTCATCCCAGCACTTGGGTAGCGGCAGAGACAGGAGGATCAGAATGCTCTGTGAGTTTTAGGGAAGTCTGGATGACAAAAGAACCTGTCTCAACTAACCAGCCAACAAACCAAAACATCCATGATCTGTCACCAGGGTGTGTTCACTGATTCTCATCCTGAACTCAAGAGCATCCTGACTGTATCTCACCGGCCACGTCCTTGTCCCTCTGGCCCTTTCCACTTGGCTACTAGTGTGCCCCCCACAATGTCCTCTCTCTGATGTGGCTGCTTCACTGTCCCTGTCACCTAATGACTCACTCAGCAATCTCCGTGGCTGGGAAAGGGTGAGAGAGACCAAAAAAAAAAAAAAGAAGAAGATTGGCAGAACAACGGATGTTGAGTTGAATTCCATTTCTCTCCCAACCTCTAGCTATTTAAGGAGTGGGAAGGTGGGCTTTACTCAGTATATGTGTGTACACATTTCCTCTGCGTGATCGCCTGTTCTAGTTATCCTGGGGAATTTGTCTCAAAGCCACCTTTTGGAAACTCCTAAGTAGGATGTAATTCGGTGGATTCTCTGTTCCGCTCACTGCCTGGCAAAGCCGTTTATTCCACAAACCCCTGACACATCAGTGGCAGGGGGAGGTGCATAAAAATGGGGGTGTGCTTTCTCCAGATATTCCCGTGTTGTTCCAGCCCAGATTTGAGGACGGGATCTCTTAGCTGGACAGGGCTTATGCAAAGTTTCTGAATGTGTAAACTTTTATACTCTCATAACATGTGCCATTGGTATGAAAGGCGTTCTCTATGAATGGCATTTAAAAGCAAATTGGATTTTCTTCCCCTGGCTGATACCGCCCTCGGATCCACTGGCCTGAAGGATGTAGTTTACTTCTTCTCTGAAACGGCCATTTATCATGTGTCACAGCATCTGAAATAAAATTCCTTTGTAGAAGACTGTCTAATAAAGAGGTCCTCAGCGTTCATAATTTACTTCAAACATCATTTACACACCAGCTCTCGCTCTGTCTAAGGTGTGGAGCTGAAAGGTGCGCCGTGACGACTTTCTGAAGATCCTAAATTCGTGTTCTGGAATAGCATTTCCCTTAAACACCAGCTTCTTACAGGCCATCAGAAAAGCCACCTGCTGGGCAGGGAGGGAGTGGAAATCCTTGGATCCCGGAGGGGGGGAGGCTCACCATCAGACAGCAGGAACAGGAGAGAGACTCTGTGACATCAGACATTCACCACTGTATACACAGGCATTTCGATGCGGCAGCTTTTTGCTTGGTGGAAGGGTCAGAGTAGGACCAAAACCTTCCCCTTCAAGGTCTTTCTGGACAGAAGGGTGCAAAGCTAACAGATTAATTGAGGAGTGCAGACCAGCACATTTAATTTTACTTAATCTTTTTTAAAAAGAGATCAGGGAAAGATCACAAGTTCAAGACTTGCCTGGGCTATAGAGTAAATTCAATCCCCAGTAATACCTACAGCAATAAAATAAATAAAGTGGATACGGGGCCCCTCAGTAGCTCCCTTTGACCCTCAGTCACATTCTCTTTAGACGGACCTTCATTGCTGCCATTTATGTGGATGTCCATGGGACAAAGGTCTCAAGGCCAAGGGCAGTCTGTCTTCCTGTGTAGCTACAGCACCTGGGACTCTGCTTGTTCCTTAGCAGAAACCAAACAAAAGACCCAGTCCCTACTCCTGTGTTTTTCATTCCAATAGAAGAGACAAAACAAATTGTGGGCCAGTGCAGGACCTGCTACTCCACCAGCCAGCCCAGGCTGAGGATGCTGACTGCTGCCGCTTCCAAAAGCAAAGTCTTCTTATTCCCCTGGCCATCACAGGATTACCCTATTTGTTTCAGGAGCAAGAAGGAAGGAAGCCAGTCTTGGGGCAGGGAAGAGACAATTAGTAGAGCCACACAAAAGGTATCTGACCTAAAGTGACACACGTCACTTCCACTCACATTTCACTGCAGTGCACACATGCCTGTGGTCCAGCTGGCCACTGGGCAGCCAGGCAGCCTCCTCCACATGTCACCTGCTAAGGAGAGGGAGAAGGTAAAGCCACAGACACCCACAGACTCCATGACAGCAAGACACAGTCCAGGAGGGCGGGAAGGGAAGCAGGAATAGTTCTGTCCCAACTCACCCCAAAACAACTCGATAAAGACCCTTTATTCCCAAGTGATTCCTCATTTTTTACAGATCTAGCTCGAGTGGACCCTTTGTCTGAATCAGCCAGACCCGCTGATGACCCATACCACAGACTGGGGGCTTCTCAACCACAGAAGCACATTGGTCACAACTGTTAAATTTGATGCACTGGCAGACTCTGGTGAGTCTTCTCTTGGGCCATAGACCCTAGAGGGATGAGCTGGCTTACAGCATTTCCAGAATGGCTGAACCCCATCTTGAGAGAAACTCTGAAGCTATATCAAACACGGTAGCGTCTTACCACAGTCTAAAATTATGAATGTCGGGGCATTGATGTGCACCAGTGACTTCACTGATCATGAGACCCACATTAATGACTGCAGTTCACCTGACAGAGATATCTGAGTCAAAACTTTAACATGAATACTTTTCTCCAAGTCATATATTTTTTTCATTTTCCTGCTATAATTTGATTCATTTCTAGTTCCTTCTGTCCCTTAGTTGTGTTGAACCTTAATATTTTCCATCAATGGCGACAAATTGCATCCATTTTACTCATCTTTTTAAAGGAAGGATTTTGGCTTTATGAGTAAGGTCAACCCTTTGTTTCACATTCATTCGAGATTTTTATCATTATTAACTCCATCAATCCACTGTCTGTGGTTCTGGATTATTGGTCTTTATCTAATTTCTTCAAATGAAATCTTAGATGACTCATTTGCAGGCTTGATGTTTTCTAATGACCCCTCACTCTGCACCTGCTGGCACAATGTGCCCTGGCATTTAGTCTATAGTGTGTCATTTCCACTTGGATGGACCCTGTGATCCAGTTATCTCCGAGAAGAGTATAGTATTCCAATCACAGGTTCATGAGTTTGTTTCCACTGTTATGTGGGGATGGCCCCTCACTATATTGTACCATGCTGACGTATATGGCGTTGAAGTATAAGGTAATCTCCCAAATTTTTGTTGATTTATTTCTGACCCAACATATAGGCAATTATGCTCCATCTGTGTTAGAAAGAGATTTTCCTTCATCCCTGAGATGAAGCACATAACCAACCTTGCTAATCATGGTACGTGTGTCCTCCACATCCTTGCTTGGTTTCTTTGTTGGTATGTCTGGCTGATCCATTGAGAAGTAAGTGAAAATCTCTGACTATCAGAATATATTTATCTGCATCTCCCAGTAACGCTATCAATTTTTGCTTTTTATGTTTTCAAGATTTTGCTATGTGCATAATGGCCCATGATTGCCATAGATCATCTTAACAGGGAATTTCTTTCCTCACCATAAAACATTCCTCTTTATTAGCTATTAATATTGCTATCCCTATTTTTATATTATTAGCTCGCACTGGTACGTATCTTGATGTTTTCCCTCTTATTTTCAACTTTGCTGCTTGTTTTATGTATGTATTCTCCTAGAAAACCACACAATCAGAATTTTTAAAAATCTAATTTGAGAAGAATACAACTCATTCTAAAGTATTGTGATTGCTGATATGCTTAGGGCTGCATTGATGATGATGGTGGTACTGTGTGTGTTTGCATGTGTGTATGCCTGTGTGTGGGTCCGTGTGTCCACATGTGTTCTACATAACTTACTGTATTTTAACCCTTTTTTCCCTACTTTTTAGTTTACGTCATTGACTTGTTGTCACTTGATTCTTCTAGATTCCATTTTTTTCTAGAGTTGACCATACAAAGAATCCATGTCTATTTTTACCCCCAGGTTAATCTAAGAGTCAACTGCCTATCACTTCCTTTGTCTCCTGCCATCTCCCATAAAAACATCTGACATTTTTGTTCTGTACTTTCTTTCAGTTTTTTAATTTATAATTTCTTTGGAGCTTTTGTGGGTTGTGTTGAGACCAGATCTCACGATCATCCATGCACTGAGAAGCCTTTGAAAGAATGTTTAAGGTTATTTCATGAAGGAAAATACATTATTTTCTCTATGGTATCATTTAAAGATAACTTTGGCTTTGTTTAACAAAAGCCCACAAAATAGTAGTTAAAAAAAATACAGATATGTGCCTGTAGGGGTAGCTCAGTAGTTAAGAGTACTGACTGTTCTTGCAAAGGACCTAGGTTCGGTCCCCAGTACCTACATGACAGCTCATAATCATCTGTAACTCTGGTTTCATCCAGTTCTAGGGATCTAGTATCCTCTGCTGGCCTCTATGGCCAGTGAATGCATGTGGTACACTTCCACACATTCAGGAAAAAAAAACTCATATACATAAAATAAAAATATAGAAATGTAAAATCTGTCAACTGGAAAATGATATATAGAAATACATTTTTCTCTCAAGTTAACAAAAGCCCAGAAACACTGAGCCCAGTGAAGGTCACTGCAGGTACTGGGAACTGATGTCCTACAATACCACTGCCTCACAGGACATGACTTCTGTTCCCAAAGTTATCTCATGGTTCAATGTCTGCTGGGGCTCCAGACATTACATATCCACCCAGGCAATGGAGGAAAAGAAGAAAAATAAGAAAGCCCTTTTAAGGGACTTCCTAGAATATAGTAGGTCTATTTATACTTATAGTTTATATATAGCCACT
This sequence comes from Peromyscus leucopus, assembly GCF_004664715.2. Taxonomy (NCBI): domain Eukaryota; kingdom Metazoa; phylum Chordata; class Mammalia; order Rodentia; family Cricetidae; genus Peromyscus; species Peromyscus leucopus. The sequence continues at coordinate 64,036,094 of NC_051079.1, read as the reverse complement.
AAAAAGGCTAAGAAACTACTTTTGTTTTGGTTTTAAAATTGGGTGGTCATATGCATTCATTAGGGTACATCATAGTGAAATTGAAGAACAGTGGGGATCAATAGAAGGTCCTAAAAGCTTCCAGGAGGGCAGGGAAAGGACATATTAAAAATAAAGGATGATTTCAGGTGATTCAGAATCCAGGTATCTGAAGTGATACTGGAAGGTGACAGACCACAGGGAAATCTTTTCGGAGGTCTATGGGGAAGTGACCTCCAATATGGAATTGTAGATCCAGCTAACGCCCTAAGTCGAGGGGGTGTTCATCTTTCATAGGAAGCTACCAAGAAGAAAGTTCACCAAAATGAGGATGTACATCAAGAAAAGGAGGAACACAGGGTCCAGGAATCCAACCACTAAAAGGGATGAAGAAAAATTCCAGGATATTGGCAGCTAGAGTAGCTAGTGCACTTGGACAATCCGGAAAGATACTCTTCCTTCTGTGGGAGGTTGAGGCATGGGTTCACAAGCAGGACTACTGAGCTTGTACAGTCAACAAGCAAAAGTAAAGCAAGGACCGATTCAGAGGGAGAAGAAAGGTACGGTGACCACTCACTATGTCTTAACAGTGAGTCCCATTCGAATGGTCAGATTGACCGACACCCAGTGGGAACTTTATCAAAGCCAGATGATCACTCTTGGAGTGTCTTAGTCAGGGTTTCTATTGATGCAATGAAACACCATGACCAAAAAGCAAGCTGGGAAGGAAACAGTTTATTTGGCTCACACGTCCAGATCATAGTCCATCGTTGGAGGAAGTCAGAACAAGAACTAAAGCAGGGATGGAACCTGGAGGCAGGAGCTGATGCAGAGTCCATGGAGGGGAGCTACGTACTGACTTCCTCCCCATGGCTTACTCGGCCTGCTTTCTTATAAAACCCAGGACCATCAGCCCAACACAACTGAACCCCTTGTCAGCTTGACACACAAACACATCACTATTAAGCCACATCCCTCCCTTTCTTATTCATCCCTAAGATCTCATGTTAAAATCATAGATAATTTTAAAAGTCTACAGTCTTTACAAATTCAAACACATTAAAATTTCAGTCTCTTTAAAACATCCATTCTCTTTTAAAAATTCAAGTCTTTCATCTTTGGGCTCCTTTAAAAATTAAAATTAAATTAAATACCTTCTTCAATAGGGAAGCACCAGGGCATTATCACAATCTGAACCAAGCAAAACCAAACTCCAACAGTATAAATAACTCAATGTCAAATTGTCTGGGATCCACTCACAGTCTTCTGTGATCCTCCAAAGGGCTCGGGTCACTTCTCCAGCTCCACCCTCTGCAGCACACACAGCTTGTCTTCTAGGCTCCAGCTGGCTCCACTCCACTGCTGCTGCTGTTCTTGGTGGTCATCCATGGTACTGGCATCTCCAAAATGCTGGGTCCCTTGCAGTAACTGGGCTGCACTTTCACCGATAGCCTCTCATAGGCTCTCTTCATTGTGCCAAGACCCAACTTCTTTGCATGACCCCTTCAGTCCTGGGTCTTCAACTGCCACTGAGGCTGCACCTTCACCAATGGCCCTCACAGTGCCAAGTCTCAGCTGTTCTTCATGCCTTCAAAACCAGTACCACCTGGGTAACCCTTATACATTACCAAGTCCTGCTGCCAATATGAGGTACAGACATAGTCGTGTCTGGAACATAGCTTCTCTGTGCTCTCAGGAAACAGGTCAAAGATTTCACCTCAGTGATGCTGGTCTCCTCTTAAAACTGCTAATTTCTCAGCTCCAGCTGACCAGCATCAATTGTCCCAGTAATGTAAAGGTTTCACTTTAGTAGTTCTGGTATCTTGTTATCACAGTTGATTCTTCAGCCCCAGCTAACCAGAACCACAGGATCTTAATTCAAAATAATAACCCCAATAGTCTTTAAACTTCTCTCTGAAACTTCACAAGCCAGGCCTCCATCTTCTGCACTGCTCTCAACATTCTTATCTTCCAAGCTCCCACAGAACATCCCACTGAGTTCTCAACACTCAATGGCTCTTCTAGCCCCAAGTTCCAAAGTCCTTCCACAGTCCTCCCAGAAACATGCTCATGTCTGTCACAGCAATACCCTACTCTTGGTACCAATTTGTCTTAGTTAGGGTTTCTATTGCTGCAATGAAATATCATGACCAAAAAGCAAGTTGGCAAGAAAAGGGTTTATTTGGCTTATACTTCCAGATCATAGTCCATCATTGGAGGAAGTCAGAACAAGAACTCAAGCAGAGTTGGAACCTGGAGGCAGGAGCTATGGCAAAGTCCATGGAGGGGTGTTTCTTATTGGCTTGCTTCCTCTGGCTTACTCAGCCTGCTTTCTACAAAACCAGGACCACCAGCCCAGGGATGGCACCACCCACCATGGGCTGGGCCCTCCCCCGTTGATCACTAAATGAGAAAATGCCTTACAGCTGGATCTCATGGAGGCATTTCCTCAACTGAAGCTCCTTCCTCTCTGGTGACTCCAGCTTGTGGAAAGTTGACACACAATTAGGCAGTCCACCGAGGATGGGGGAAGAAGGGTTTATGGGCTTGGAGGGGAAGTAAAGGGCATGTATGCAAGCTAAACCAGAATTTTCCACAGATGAAAGTCAACCGGTAACTATGAAAATGGAGAAGTCAAGAGACAGCTGTCTATGGCATAAATTCCAAAATATAGAACCAACTGGCTGACAGACAGCTGGGAGAGTGGAGAGTGATAGCTTTGGTGAGTGGGAATTTAGGGTAGCAACATGAGGTACCGGCTGCTCTTTCCTATACATCCTCAGTCATACTTCTTGTCCAAGGAGCTTGCTAAACAAAGATGAAGTAAAAATGCTTTTCTGTCAACATCAGGCAACTTAGGGTTACTTTTTCTTTGTTGTTAGGGGAGGAGGGGACAAAAGCCAAATACAATAATTCTTCCAAAGAGGAATTGGAAGGCCTGGTAAATGTTCTGAGTCCTTATTTGTCTGATATGGCTTCATTTTTACCCTCACACTTGAATGATAATTTATGTTCAAAGCCATTTATCCTCAGTGCTTTGAAAACATCGCACCATTATTTTCTTGTATCCAATTTTGCTGATGAGGAGTGTGATAGCAACCCAGTCCTTGTTCCTCTATCTAGCAGGATAAATGTCATCCCCTCAAAATAAACGCAGGTCCTCACTGAGCACCCACGAGAGTGACCTCCCTTAGAGGGTGTGTACGGGCAGAGAAGGGTCTGGAGATGGGATCCCTTAAATGGTGATTCTCAATGTTCCTAACACTACGACCATTTAATACAGTTCCTAAGGTTGTGGTGACCTCCAACCATAAAATTATTTTGTTACTACTTCATACCTGTAATTTTGCTACTGTTATGAATCATAATGCAAATATCTGATGTGTGAGATAGCTTATATGCAGGATATCTAATATGCAACCCCTGTGAAAGGGTCATTCAACCCCCAAATGGGGTCATGACCCACAGACTGAGAACCACTGCTTTAGGACAAGCTTCATGTCCAAAGACCAGTGTCTCTGTAGCGGGAGAGCAGAAGACAAGGACACCAAGAAGAAGGTCACATGCAGAGACAGAGACAGAGACGGGGCCATGCAGCTGCAAGCTGAGGACCACAGGAGCTACCAGAGGTGGGCGAGAGACTGCAGCAGACCGCCTCAGAGCCTTGGGAAGAGACCACTCACAGCTCCACTTGAGACTCTGGCCCCCGCAGCTGGGACCACTACAAAGCCCTGCTAGTCACTTTCATACAGCCGCTCCAGAAAATAATGTGTCATACAAAATATCTGTCTTTCTGCCTGCCTGCTTGCCTATCTATCCATCCATCCATCCATCCATCCATCCATCCATCCATCCATCCATCTATCTATTGATCAATCTATCTATTTACCTATCTATCTATCTCTGGTTTTTTTTTTTATACCTCTAGTGTTCTAGAATCTCATGACATGTCTATGTTTTATGGGTGGGGTTTTTGGTTTTTTTTTTTTTTTTTTTTTTTGGTATTCTTTTTTAACTTTTTCTGGCCATGCCAGGATCTTTAAATCTGAAAAGTAGTATCTTTATTTGCCTCTAGAAAATTCTAGCCTGTAGATTCCTGACCGTTGCCTCTCCCTCCTGCATTGTTTCCCTGTCAGTGTGTCCATCCCTATGGAGGGGTCCTCCATGGTGGCCAGCTGCCCCTTCACGCTCTCTCCTCAACATTTGTGGTGCATTGCTGGGGAACTCTTGATCTTGGGGCTGTTGTTCTTTTTTCATCTACACTCACTTTGCACTTTAATACATTGCTTTTGAGATTTAAAGACATCAGAATTGCTCGTTTCTGCAATCACTCACTGACTCTTAGTACATAGATTCGAGGCCTCCGTATCTTCTACAGCGTATTAATTAACCTTTCTGTGTTAGCCTTTTGCCACTACAGCGAATACTTGAGAGAACCAGTTTGTAAATAGGTTGGTTTGGGTTCAGCGTTTTAGAGGTTTAGGATCAACTGGCCTATTGTCTTGGGTCCTCCATGGGAAGGAGCATGTGGAAAAGCCAAGTATTCACTTATGGGGTCGGGGGTGAGAAAAAGTGGGAGACAGAGGGAGGTAGGGGAAGAGACTAACCACTGAGGGTAAGCCCCGGAGACCAAAACGCTCCCATGATGCACCTCCTCTTCAAGGTTTCCATAGCATTGTGGTGATGTCAGGAATACCTCTCCTCCAGTCTGAGAGTGCTATTTCCTCCTTCTCTTCATGGCCGCTTCCTTCATTTGTTGAGCTGGACACTTCTGCTATTGATGTCTCCTCACAAGTCCTCAGAGATGCCTGATTGCTCTTTGACCTTTGAGAAGAGCACCAGAGACCCTGGGTGTCCAGCCTGATATAAGGTTAAGGGCACCTCTGGGCATGCTACTTGAGCTGGCCTCTGTGGAAAGCAGACGATGTATGTGGCCACCCTCATCCATCTCAGAGTGATGGAGGCACAATCCTTCTACAACTTTCCAAGTCCCAAAGGGGCTTCCTGTGCCTCATGCCAAACCTCCTGTATGCACCAGTCTAGGACTGGTCCCTATGGACACCACAACATCCCTAAGAAAGGCAGGAAAATGACAGTGGCCACCTGCTGTTCCCAGCTTACCACCCTGCCCAGTGTCCCCGTGAGCCCACACAGCCTCTGCTCTGGAACCGGTCGGCATCGCACCCACCGTGGCCTCTTGGTTAACGCTGCCCTTTCTGCCCTCTTATCTAAGACACTGAGTATCTTCTAACACTTTGTGAAGAGTCTTTTCCGTGTCTCTAAGATTTTGGACTGGAGGATGGGAAGTTGTAGTGTGTCTTCCAAACGCTATTGCCTTGCATCTTGCGTAGACCCTCTTAGTTCTCATCTGAAGAAGAGTCTCCACTGTCTTCTGACCGTCTTCACTGTTAACTGAGACCTTGAGCGGTAACTAAGGACAGGCAAACGGAGTCAGGGCAGAGGTCCACGGGCTCTGATCACAGTGGACCTAGCCGGTAGAAGAGACTCATTTTGGCTGGATGGGACTGGCTCCGGCATGTGAGCCCCATGGGCTACTGGGCTGGCTAGTTTCTGTCAACTTCATACTGACTAGAGTCCCCTGGGAAGAGGGAACCTCAACTGAAGGATTGCCTCCATCAGCTTGACGTATGAGCACATCTACGGAACACTTGATTGATTGATGATTGATGTGGGAGGGTGTAGCTCCCTGTGGGGTGGTACCATCTCCAGTAGGGTGGGCCTGGGTTCTACAAGAAAAGCAGCTGAGCAAGCCAGAGGGAGCAAGCCAGTAAGCAGCACTCCTCCAGGGTCCTGCACTGAGTTTCTTCAGTGATGGACTGTTTACCTTGAAGACTAAGACGAAATAAACCCTTCCCTCCACACGTTCCTTTTGGTCAGGGTTTTATCCCAGCAACGGAGAATCAAACTAAGACAGCCACTCAACTAAAGTGCCTGTATTGGTCAATTGCTTTTCTCTGCTGCGATTTTGTCAACTTGACCCAAGCTGCAGTCATCTGGGAAGAGGGAACCCCAAGAGAGGAACTGCCTCCATCAGACTGACCTCTAGACAAGCCCATGGGGCAGCTTCTGGATTGATGACTGGTGGGGGGAGCCCCGCCCATTGTAGGTGGTCCCGCCCAAGGGCAGGTGGCCCTAGTTTGTTTAAGAGAACAAACTGAGCAACCGCTGGGGAGCAAACCAGCAAGCGTTTCCCCCACGGCTTCTTCCTGTGCTTTTGCTTAAGTCGGTGCCCTGCTGTAATCAGGATGTGTAAGCCCGAAAAATGCTTGCCTCCTCCAGGTTGGTTTCGGCCAGTGCTCTATCACAGCAACAGACAGCGAACTAACACAGCCTTACGTTATGGTCCCTACGTCACTGTCCCTATGGCATTTCCAGGTATCAGTTTGTGCATTTGTTAACGGAGGTTAGACTCCTAGTGGGACCCAGGAGTGACACTTCTCCATGGGGCATTTGATAATGTCTGGAGACGAGTTAGATGATCATGGGGGGGGGGGCAGCAGTGACTTTTCTAATGGGAAGAGGACAGGGACCTCCCAATGTCAGCAATGTCGGTCATTTCAGGTGGACATTTCACTCCCCACCCCCCACCCTCACCCACCTCACCACCCAACCCCACCCAACCCCCCAACCCCACTTGCCTCCACCTCCCAAGTGCTGGAATTAAAGATGTGAGCTCTCAGCAGTGGCTCCAGCCACCTGCTATCTGCTGTCTCTACTCCACCATCAACAGACGCTAACCTGTGAGGGCTCATCTTGGTTGTCAACTGGACCACATCTGGAATCACATCTGGAATCAACTAAAACCCAAGCACCTGGGCATACTTGTGAGGCATTTTTCTCGGTTGGATCATGTGAAGTGGGAAGACCCACCCTAAAATGGGCAGCACCTTCTGGTGGCAGACCACATAAAAGGACACAGAAGAAAGAATTTCTGCCTTTTGCTTGCTTGCCCTCACTCTTGCTGGCAAGTTTGTCTGTCCTTCTACTGAGGCATTCCTTCACTGGAATTAGACTCTTCAGATTCCAACACAGAGTGAAGGCTAGCTGAGTCATCCAGCCTGGAGGACTGAACAACTACCAGGTTCTTCTCCTTTCCATAGGTCAATAACCATTATACGCTACTCTAATAAATAACATATATGTGTAAAAAAAAAAAAAAAAAAAAAAAAAAAAAAAAAAAAAAAAAAAAACCTCTTCTTGCCATCAGGGTCTATGAGCTATCACACAGCTCCTGGTCAACAATGTCAGTGCTAGTGGAGGAAGGTACCCCAGGGGCATGAGTGGCCCAGGCAATTTCCAAGATAAAGGACTTCAAAGGTGAGGGACACGCATGGCTTTCATGCAGCGATCCTTGAGTTACATCTCTATTGTGTGGCTTCTCAGTCTTGTGAACTTCAGACCTCATACAGCCCTTTATATGTGTTCACACACACACACACACACCCCGGAAATCCTGAGCCAGGCTCTACCCCCGTTTGTCCGTTCTCTGAATTTCTAGTAGGTAGCCAGGCCCCAGTGGGCTTCTTACTCCAGGGGCATTTTTGGGGGGTGTGAAAGCCCCTCCTATCTCCAGGAAGAGAAGATCCAGAAATGTCAACACCCCAGATATCACTGCTCTGTCACCTTGCCAACTGGGATCCCGGAGGGGGGGTGGCATTTCCAGGCCTGGGGAATATGACCCTGCCAAAAAGAAACAGACCCCCAGACTACTCCCCTGAACACCTCCCCATGCAGCCCGAGAAGCCCTGAGCAGACACAGGGACACCTCCAGCTCTGGAGCTCTGAGAGGTCTTGCACTTTCATGTGAAGGTAAGAGGCATGAGCTGAAAGCGCCATTCTACCCTGCCTGTGCCACCGGGCAAAGCAGTCACATTAAGGAAAGACTCAAAAATAAAAAATAAAAATAAATTAAATAAATTAAAAAAAAAAACAAAGGCAGCCTACAACAACAGCATAAGGAGCGGGCCGTCCACACTTCCGCCCCTCCGCCTGTAATGGGACGCGGTGGCCTGCCATCCCAGAGCTTCCAGGTCTCGCTCTGTGCACCTTCCCACCACTCTGTCACCTCTGGCCCCCACTGACTTATTTACGAACACTTGCTGCCTCTCCTCTCTCACCGGGAGAAGCCTGGTCTGATCCAGACGAACAAGGCTGGCAAACAGGAGCCCCCCGGGGGACCCTATCCTGGACACAGGAGTGAGCAGCCCCACAGGGGTTGTGAGGTAAACGAGTCAGCCCCACTTCCCGGATCCTCCACCTACTGCTGAGGAGCCCTAGCCAAGAAAAGACCCGGCTGGAAGACTCCAGACCAAGCCCCATCCATTAATCTCTCTTCCGCACCAGCCCCTGTGGCCGCACCTCCCAGCATACCGAGTCTCCACCCTGGCCTTCATCTGCACAGTGACGAATGTGCAATGAAGTCTTAGCTTACGACACCCCCGGTTTTGAACTCAAATCGCATTTCCCTATTGACCCACAGGACGGCTTTGGAGATCGTTAATCTTCATTTCTGATCGATTTTCTGTCAATACTTCCCTGCCGCCCCCACCAACCTTTCCATCAAGTGGTTAATGAGCTGTAAACAAACCTTTGGACGCACTGGGGGAGTGGTTTTCCAAGAGGCCCTTGAACAGCAAGGCCCTGTCGACGACGACCCAAAATGCGCCCTCTGGTTTTGTTCTGGTGGATCTGTGGGTTCGTATTTTCTCACCCAGGTTCCCGGGGCAGAGAAAAGAGGACCATTCCCTAGTCCTCCAGGCAAAGTAAGTAGCAGCTAATCAAATGAAGCCAGCACTAAACCGATCCACAGTCTCTCCCCTGGGCTTCCCAGCCGCGTGTAACTGCTTCAATGGGTCAATGGTTCCCAAAGGTTCTGCCAAACAAGACGTGGTTGGATCCAGGAGTGTGGTGTGGGTACCAGACACCATCTTGGCACACCCAGACTTAGGTGGGATCAAATGGAGAAAAGTTTGAAAGCTGTTTTTGTGAGAGCGGAAGCCCGAGAGGGGTACATATGGCAAGGGTCTGCCATAGGCCTGAGATCGTCGAACCTCCCAAAGATGAGAAGACCCCAACAGCGTCAGTCCTGAATGTCACCAAGACCCCTATCCCCCCCCCCCCCCCCCCGCGAAGCCTTGGTCTTTCTCATCCATCAGATGGAGGGAATAGTTCCTTTATTTCCACCTTCAAGGATCTATAAGGGTCCAGAACACAAGGTCTGGAGAAAGCCTAAAGGTGTGCTAGGGGACCCATCTGGCCCCCACACCTCAGGACACCCCCATCTGCCTGCCCTCCCTACCGACAAGGTACAAGTTTCTCTGTAGCCTGCCTGCGTGTTAACACGCAGGACAAACTTCAAAGAAAACATACAGCTGATAAAAATTTAATGCTATATGTAACAAAGCAGAATGAATATTTAATCCGTGCTTTTATGCGAAACCACATAACCAAGCAGCCCCTCGCGGCGGGCCCCTCCGGGTGCCCGCGCCTGGCAGCGAAGCAGTTAAGCTGCTGGCAACAAGCAGCTCCTAATAAACACTCGGCTAATTCTGTAGGAAAAGCACTAATTAGAAAAGCAATAATAATCGGTGTAATTGCTCTAAATTACCCTCCTAACAGAGAACGGCGCTCCGAGCCGGGAACGCAGCTGCCGCGCCCAGGCCCGTGCACCGAGCCGCAGCCTGCGCTCTGCTGCCCCCTGGCGGCCTCCACGCACCCCCGCCTCCTAACCGCGAGCGGACCCTGCGCGAAGCCCGACGCGCGGGCGCCCCCTGGTGCCCGCCCCACCGCACGGACCCCTGGATGGGCGGAGGTCCAGCCAACCAGAGGATCAGAGCCTAGGCAACGCAGCCTGCTGGATTCTGGATTTCTCCTGGCCTTTGGCCTCGCTCCCCCAGGGTCCGGACCAATAGCCACCATCACACTGTTCAAACCCAAAGTCGAAGGCCAGGGACAAATTGTGATGCAAGAATAGACCTCCACACTGTCCCGCTATTCGGGGTGGTGTGTGCACCCCGGGCATTGTTTGGGAATGGAGTGGAAACAGACAAGCCCAAACAGGAGGAAGGAATCGCAGCGGAGATAGAATGCTCTGGTGAGATGGTCAGAACAGCTTCCCAGAGCCCAACTTCTTATGAGTGTGAGAGTCCCGGGATGGGTGGGATTGCTCTCTTGCCCTGGCACAAAATGAACAAGGCTCTGTCCTGGTGCATTTACCAGCGCCGAACGAACCGCTCCCAAGATCTGCCTATCCCTGCCTAAAGCTCTCCTATATCAGCCACAGTTTACGGAGTAAACTGGGCACGGCATGTACGTGGCAGCCCTCTTTAGACCAAACCACAACCGCTGACACGGTCGTCGGTTTCTGCCCAGTGCCATCGTGTGTTCCCACAGGGCTGCACGCACACACAGGCTTGTCTTGCTGTGCGCAGTTCCTGGGGCCTACAATAGCAGTCAATAAATGTTTGATGGGTGAACACCCACAACTCACTGGACACGTGGGGGCAAAGGACGCCATCTGGATGGGAAGCAGGTGTAAAGCCAGGACGGACAGACAGACGGACAGATGGAGCCTGCCCTCTGTCCCACCCAGGGCAGAGACAAGCCCCCCAGGGAAATCCAGCTTCAGCCCTTGCAAGCTGATGCTGGGGGTTGACAATAAGGATTCTGGAGTTCAGAGGTTCCCAACGCCACTGCAAAGAGCACAGGAAATGGTGTACCCCCAAAAGAAAACCAAATGCTGCTCCCTCCCCACCTCCCAACCTCCCAAAAGTCCCGTAACTCCACTGCTCCAACACAAGACCAACCTCCCTCACTCTTCCGATGTGAAGCAAGCTGAGGGGGGTTGAGGGCTGAATGAAGGGGGGGCCTACCTGGCCTCCCGTGACACTGAGCCCCTGGGCCCAGCTTTCTGCTCCAGACACACACAAACACAACACAACATAACACAATACACACACACACACACAACATAACACAATACACACACACACACACACACACACACACACACACCTGCTCAGGCGCACACACACACACACACACACACACACACACACACACACCTGCTCAGGCACACACACACACAATCCACAACCCGAGAGCCTTCCTCCTCTCTGCACCCTCAACCTGGGATCTGGCTGTTCCTCTGTCTTAAAGAAAACGAAGACTAGAGATGAAGGGTGGGTCTCTCCTGCCCTCCCCCGGCCTCTTCTGGAGGCTCAGGCTTCTGGATAGAACATCTCAAAGCTATAGGAGTGGCTGGTGACAGAAAATGTACATTCTCCTCCAGGAAGCCTTCCCTGATTTACCACAGCTACAGAACAGCTGGCAACACATGATACAGCTTAGGGACCAGACTGCATGGGGTCTTTGCTGAGTGACCAAGGGTAATTCCCTAAACTCCTCCGGGCCTCATGTTTCTATAAAATGGGGAGACTGGTAGGATTAATCTATTAAAATTACGAGGGAAATTAAATGACCCAAAGTGCCTGCCATACAGTGCATTTGCTATTAATATTGCCTGCCTGTTAAGGAAACAGAATTCCACACAGCAGGTCTGAAGAAAGGACAAAACACATTTGAAAACCTACTGGATCTGACGATTTCCAAGTCTGTTCTGGCTCTGAAAGTCTGGAATTAAAATGACGTCTTTTAACTCAGTCACTTCCAAGCCTGCGCACCTGCTCTCCTCCCCATCCCTTCTCTGCCTTCCGGAAACTTGCTTGCCCTTCAAGTCTGCCTTAATGATTGCCTTCCTCTGAGAAACTCCCTAAAAGTCAGGCATAATTGGGACATAATCTTCCACACAGACTCCCAGCCGACGTCACCCTCTGCTCCTGTCCCCTCTCCTCCTGTCCCCTCTCCTCCTGTCCTCTCCTCCTGCCCCCTCTCCTCCTGCCCTCTCCTCCTGTCCCCTCCTCCTGCCCCCTCCTCCTCCTGTCCCCTCTCCTCCTGTCCTCTCCTCCTGTCCCCTCTCCTCCTGCCTCCTCTCCTCCTGCCCCCTCTCTTCCTGCCCCCTCTCCTCCTGTCCCCTCCTCCTGTCCCCTCTCCTCCTGTCCCCTCTCCTCCTGTCTCCTCCTCCTGTCCCCTCTACTCCTGTCCCCTCTCCTCCTGTCTCCTCTCCTCCTGCCCTCTCCCCCTGTCCCCTCTCCTCCTGTCCCCTCTCCTCCTGTCCCCTCCTCCTGTCCTCTCCTCCTGTCCTCTCCTCCTGTCCCCTCTCCTCCTGTCCCCTCTCCTCCTGTCCCCTCTCCTCCTGCCCCCTCCTCCTGTCCCCTCTCCTCCTGCCCCCTCTCCTCCTGTCCTCTCCCCCTGTCCCCTCTCCTCCTGCCCCCTCTCCCCCTGTCCCCTCTCCTTCTGTCCCCTCTCCTCCTGCCCCCTCTCCTCCTGTCCCTGCACAGCTCTCTTGAGAACCCCTGGCATCTGTAGAGTTTTACTTAACCTGACCTGCCACCGGCTGCTCAAACAATGGACCCGTTAAATCACACACAGGGAAACTGAGGCACGTAAAAGCAGGTGGCTGGAGACACTCTGTAAGTCAGGGAGTGGGGGACGCTGGGCCTTTGGGCTCCCAGGCTGGCTCCGCTGCATCTCGGCTCAACTCTTATATCCCAGGGATGGTACGAGCACAGCCAGGCAGTGGGATCTCCACTGGAGGATGCGGGAAAGGGCACACATGCATGCATGCATGTGCACAAGGGCGTACACACACACACACACACACACACACACACACACACACACACACACGCACACACACCATGAAGCATTTCCAAACAAGCACTTGGAATCCATCAAACAGGCACTTGGAACTCCGATGCCATCTCACATCTGGACCACTGCAGTAGCCTCTACTCAGCGTCCTGGCTTCTACCCACACCTCCACTTGTACCCTGCCCTCCACACAGCAGCAGGAGGAAAGGATGTTGCTGTCTGCTCGTGATGGCCCAGAAATAAAGCCAGAGCCCTTCCAGACAGACCTTGCACCCTCCACCCAGCTGTTCTCCTCCAGGCTCATCTGTCCCACTTTTGAGACCCAGAGGCATGTGTATGGGAGCACTGCCTCGCCCCTGTGCCCGCAGTCCACCTCCCTACATATCCACAATGTGCCCTCCTCTCAGGGACCTCCACACTGTCTCAAGCAGCAGCTCCCACCCACTCCACGCTGTTCTCCGTCATCGTTTCTTCTGACCAGACTTCTTCACCCAGCAATCTCTTTATGCCTTTGTTTCTTCTGCTGGACCAAAGGCTCCAAACGGCGGGGCCATCCTTCCGATGTGCATGGCACATGGGTCCCACAGTACCAGACACAGTGTGGGGCCAGAAACCTCTTAGAGAATGCCAGACCTTCCCGATGTGTTTTTTAAGCACCCTGTTGCATGGACCTTTGTACTGGTTGGCTGTATGGAGGGAGAGAGTGCATCCAGTCTCCACATCGGAGGGCTCACCGAGGCTCACAGCATCTAGGATCCCCCGCTACCACCCCTCGCTTTAGGTCCCCACACCCAATTGTTTCTGGCTGACCAAAAGGAAAATTTAGTTTCCAGCTAATTAGCTTTGAATTAGGTACCCCTCTTCAAGTTACCGGACTAGCTTTCTCCCCAGGTGGAGAGGGGGCTGTCTCTGCACACACAGAGCCACCATTTGACACTACTCTTTTGGGAGGGAGACAAAGGCTTCCCCGGCCCAGGCATTGTCTCTGTGCAGAGTTCACCGGCAGGCCAACACAAAGGTTGGATGAATTCTTCATGACGCTCTGAAAGCCTGGCCCTCCAGGACCCCTCCTAGCCTACAGGTGGGTCCTTTATGGGGAGATGGGGCATCATCTTCCCCGGGGAAGCCACTTCCTTTCTGGAATATCTGAACAGGGTTCCCCTCCCTCTTCTCCTCTCAGAGATGCACCTTGCAGGTTAGCTGAAACCTGAGGTCCCCGTCCGTCCTGGACGAAGCAAGGTCACCTAGCATCCACGCCAGCATTTGGTGCTCGGCCAGGCTTCCAGGATAGGGCACGACCCTGCTTCTCAGCAGGATGTCTCCTCGATGCTCCTGTAAAGGTCCCCAGAGACGATGTGCCCTTCCTTCTATGAGGAAGGGCCTGGCGTGGTCTTGCTACTTCATCTCCATCCTTGCCCGCGCACAGGCTAGCTGCGCCATGCCGCCCTCTGCCGGTGGGATCCAGGCAGTGCATGGGCTGCTGTGTTCCCCTAGGTCCTGACCCTCCCTCCCACGACCCCCCACACCTGTATCCCTACCTCCACCCCCACATCCAAACCGCTGTCCCTGAACTCAAGCCCCTTCCTCCTCCCGCCCCGCTAGCCTTCAGAAAGAAGAGGCGGCAATAGTCTGGCAAAAGGAGGGAGGCAGGCCGAAGCCTGGGGGAGGGGCTGGGATTTGAGTTAATGAGCTATGTATTTTCCTTTCCCTATAATCCACGGTATTTGATGCAGCAGCCAATTTAACTTAGCAGTGGGATAATTTGTCATGAGGTTGTTAGGATTCGGAGGGAGGCAACACAGGATGAGGAAGAGTAGCAAAGTCAACGTGAGCTGGGCAGAAGAGGGGACTCTCTGGTGCATCCTAGAAATTGTCCCAGATGCTCTCCTGGAGCCAGGAGCCCACAGTAAGGAGCATGGACAGAGCCGGGGAGGGAGGGGTCCTAAGCAGAGGAGAGACCCACGCCAAGGGTAAGGAGCCCCCTCCCTTGAGGACAGGAGTGTGTGGGTCTCAGAGCCTGATGCTGGCATTCCCCGCACACCGACTAGGTCTGAGTGAACCATAGATTGGCGGCTGGGTTCGGAAGCCTTGATGTACTTGTCCAACGTGGGGATTCCACCCAAATCTCCATGCACCCCAGAATAAGGCGGCAGCAGAGCCCTCTGGCCTCACATTTGTTTGCCTTATGCTCAGAAATCAGAGCATCTGGGTGAGAAGGTCCTGAGTGGGGAAGCCACCATTGCTCAGGGAAGTCCAGAGAACGTATGTTCTGGTTTGCCCCGACAGCCATCCCAGGTTTAACCTGCTGTCCCAGGGCAATTCCTAACCATACTCTCTCACACACCAGCTCATTCTGGCGTGGACCACAAATGTGATTATCCTACAGAAGGGGAGCTTAGTCTAAGATGAAGCCACTGCCCACAGATCATCCATAGCCTCTGGAGTCTCCTGACAGCCTGTGTAGTTTGAGTTGTTTGGGTTTTGTTGTTGTTGTTGTTGTTTTCTTATCTTTGTTTTTTTTTTTTTCTACCAAGTTAAACTAACACCGACACCAAGGTCTGGCACCTGAGGTTACAGATCCTCCTATCAGGGACCTCCTCCTCCAGGAAGCTCTCCCTGACCAGCACAGACAGACACCATCCATATGGACCCATTCATAACTGATTCCTACTGGTGTGGGACATCCCAATCCTGCACGTGACACTGAACTTGTGTTCTCCACCAGGATTTGGCCAGGCCAGAGAGGAAGAGGTGTTGAGACGATCATGGAAGGAGATGCTTTGGTGGCAGAGGATCGACGGTGAGATCTGAAGGCAGCCATTGCATGGCTTCCACCCTACACCCGAAATTCAACAACGAGGGGGCGCCGCTAGACGATAATGGAACTGGAATCTGCGCATTGCTGGCCATTGGCAGACACACTATAGTCCTGGGAAGGAAGAGAAGCTGGTCCTCTCCACCAAGAGCCTGAAAGGATGCTTGGCTCTGGACTGGCTCTGTCTCCATCGGCTTCTCTACTGTTGGGTCCCATTTTTCTGACGTTCAAGCTTTCTGGGAAGCAACATCGGGCACCAGTGAAGGCAGTAAGTGCTCCTTTCTCCTCTCTCTTCTGAGGAGGTGTGAGTCTGTCTTTTCCTTCACCAAGCCTCCCAATTTCTTAATGCACTGCCTCTTCTCCACTCTGATGATCCCAGGGCTGGGTAGCAGCCACTGTCCACTCGCTGGGACGTAGCGCCATCTAGTGGCCACCTTCAGCCTGGCCGTGTCACTGGTAAATTTTCAGGGCAAGGTTTTATTAAATAACAACCATATATGAGGTGCTATGCCAATTCATCAGAAGTACACAAAGCATCACACACATACGCCGAAAGAGAAAGAGAAAGAGAGAGAGAGAGACAGAGACAGAGACAGAGACAGAGACAGAGACAGAGAAACCATATTCCACGCTTCATTCACCTGAAAGTACTTGCTCCTTGGTGGGAAAATGAACCTAACACAATGCAACAGAGCATGCCCAGAGCATTCCAGGGGGTGGTAGTGCATAATTTAATCCCAGCACTCAGGAAGCAGAGGCAGGTGGATCTCTATGAGTTCAAGACAAGCCTGGTCTACAGAGAGAGTTCCAGGACAGCCAGGGCGACACAAAGAAACCTCATCTTGAAAACACAAAAAGGAAGAAAAAACAGGAGAAGAGAAAAGAAAATAGCATGATGCTCATAGGCACAATTTCCAAGTAACGCCATGCAAAGTTCAAATCCTGGCTCTGCCACTTACAAGTTGTGTGGTCCTGGGTCCTTTATCTATCCCCTGTGAGCCCAGATGCCTCTCTTGTAACATGGGCATAATTAAAATGTCTCTCTCAAAGGAAGGTTGTGAAGAAGTCATTAGAGGTATTAAACATACAGCACAGTGTTTGGCATGCCAGAAATGGCTTCTAAATGCATATTATTATCATTACTGTTTGAATGATAAAATATTAATTCAGGGTAACTGCTATAAAAATTCAAGGAAAGGTCAGCCTTAATGGGAAGTACAATAAAGAAAGCAATCGGGGAGGTAAGAATTGAGCAAACCCCGGGGAACTGCAGGTTGTGTGACCGGCCATGCCGTCAACGATCCTCTTTAGACCGCCTCTGTAAATAAAACAAAGTACTTAAACACAGGGACCTGGGCCAGACAATCCTTTGGGTGAGGTCTTTAAGTAATAAATACACACTAGGAGCTGTAATGTGCAAGGCAAGCCTGCGAGGGTTTGCAGCATGGTTGCTGTTCTCAAGGTTACGATCTGGCTCACATCACAGAGAAAAGATGGCGGGCTTCTGATCTCACCTTGACCTCCATAGCCAATCCAGAAGGTGAAGGAGACCAAACCTCCAGAATGCATCCCAAGAGGCTGGGGGTATGGCTCAGTGCCAGAGCAGTTGTCTTAGTATCCGTGAGAGTTGGTTTAATCTCCAGCCACCCCACCCAAAGAAGTCCAGGATCCTGTGGTAGTTTGAATGAGAATGGCCCCCAGTTGCTGGAACTATTTGGGAAGGACTGGGAGGCGTGGCCTTGTTGGAGGAGGTGTGTCACTAGGGGTGGGCTTTGAGGTTTCAAAAGATTCATGCCAGTCCCAGTGCTCTCTCCCCCTCCCCTCTCCCCTCTCCCCTCCCTCTCTCTCTTCTTTCTCCCTCCCCCTCGCTCTATGTCTCTATTTCTATCTCTCTATCTCTCTCTCCTACTTGTGGATCAAGATGTGGGCTCCCAGCTGTTCCTGCCACCACCACACCTTTGCTCCACCATCATGGACTCTCACCCTCTGAAAACTTGAGCCCAAATTAAACACTGTCTTTTATAAGTTGCCTAGGGCATGCTGTCTTATCACAGCCGTAGAAAAGTAATGGAGAGGAGCCCAGCCTCTTCCACCACAAAAGAGCCAAGTATTTGGGAAGGTTGGGTGGGACACAGTGATTAGATCCCAAGTCCAATCCCAGTCCCCCAAGGCTTCTGCTCTGTGACACACACACACACACACACACACACACACACACACACACACACTCTTATAATTAATTGCAAAGAGAATAGAAAACATGTAAGAGAAATAAGGGATGCGTGGGAAACCCCAACACAATAAGCAATTACAATCCCAGGGATGAGCGCAGAGTATGAGCCATCTGAGAAGGAAAAAATAATTGAGCTTTTCCAAAATTAATGGAAGAACTAAAGTCATATAATAAAACTGGTGAAAAGGAAATACATAGATAAAAATGTCAAAAAAGCAGTCCCCCAAAAAAGGTGTGTTTAAAGACCCTCCAAATAAAAAGATGAAGGACAGACACATCTTCTAAGAGCCAAGAGAAAAATACTTACAATTCTATACCCAGAAAAAAAAATGTCAAGAAGGGAAAAGATGTTAAGAATGGGGGAAAATGCTTAATATTCAGACTTTTAAAATGGACGTCAATTCACTAAAGCAGACTTACACTGAGAATAATGATGAAGATTGTTATCTGGGAGCTGGAGAGATAGCTCAGCGCTGCTCTTCAGTAGGTTCCTGAGCCCAATTCCCAGCAACCACACGGTGGCTCACAGCCATCTATAGTGGGATCTGCTGCCCTCTTCTGGCATAAAGTCATACATGCAGATAGGGTACTCATACATAAAATAAATAAATCTTTTAAAGAAAGACAGACAAACAGAAACACAGAGAGAATGATCTGGGCCAAAGGAAAATTATTTCAGATAGAAGCTTAGAAATTCAGGAAAAAGAGCTGGAGATAAAGTTCAATGGCAGAGCACTTGCCCATCATACCTGAAGCCCTGGGAACAATCCATGGGGGTCGGGCAGACAGACACACAGAGACACAGAGATAGAAATGCAGACAGGAATGATCATGCTCATGTGATTTCAGAGGGGGGAAATAAGAATTGTGTGGGAAACTGGGCTATAAGGACCATTTGTGTTATATTGGAGCCAAGAATCTAGCAGTGTTCTTCCTGTATCCTGAAATTTTGAGTAAGGATGAATTGAAAAGTAATAGACAAATTTGGTAGAAGAACTTTCAAGTCACTAAAACATTTAGACTGTGACATGGTTACTGATCACTGCTCATAGCCATGTTTACAGTGAGAGAGAATTGAAAATTGAACCAAAACAATATATAAAAACATGAGTGTTTTGCCAGGGACAAGAGCGTGAACAAGGTTAAAGCTGCAGGCAGGGTGGGTGTGGATAAAGCAGCAGAGATTGGTGATGCTGGAGAGAAGCCATGGACTTTGCACAGGATGACAGGAAAGATGTGCTAACAGTGAGACTCCACCATCAGGAGCTCCAGAGCACAGCAATGTGATTCGTTAGGATGGAGAGTGCCTTGCTGGAAAGCCATTGCCTGGAGAAGGCACACAGAGGCCACAGCATCTGTGGCTCAGGAAGGCCTGGCAAGCTCCGTCTCAAACCGGGAGCAAAACCTCAGCACTGTCCACACCATGCTGGTATAGGAGAGGATTGTGGAGACTTACACCAGGCACTGTGCAGCACCTACAGTCAATACTATCACACATCATCAGAGCACCCCGTAATCCCCAAACACACCTATCAGCACCCCAGGATGTCTCTTAACTCAGCCCAGCTAGCCTGCCTTGACCTTGGCCACACCCTCACCATCTATGTGCAGACCTGTGTTCATCCTGACAAAATTAACAGCGTACTTTGGCAATGAGGCCCGAAAGAAGGCTGACAAGGTTGTTTGGGAAAGGAGACTAAACGTGAGCAGGGACTCTGAGGTTTGAGGGATTGTAAGCTAATTGGTTGTCTGGAATCCCAAGTCTGAAATGTGTTTAAAAATCAGTCACCAAGGTTCCCTTTCCCATCATTCCCCCAACACGCCCACATATCAGGGTTCAGATGGACCAGGGGTACTATAGAAGGAAGAAGATGAAGGAAGTTTAGGGCATAGGGACACAGTATCCTTTTTGGTAGCCTGGAGGCTGCTCTGGGGTCTCAATGAGTCTCAATGAGTCTCAATGAGTCTGTGAACTAAGGAGAAGAGGCACTGGGTCTCAGTAGATACCTCACCACCCCCGGGTGGTTGCATTATCACACACAAGATTGCAAACTGATGAGCTCCAGGAGCAGGAATGATAACAGACAAGTGTGAACAACGGGAGAGTCACAAAGGACAAGAGGTTCCTAGAGCCCAGAGAACCGGAAGTTCCAGTCACCATCTACCCTCCTTTCCAGCACCTTCCATGTCACTCAGCCCCAGAACAAGAGTCCCTCACCACAAACGTGCCCTGAGTGTTAGCATCAATCAGGTCCTGATGTCAGGAGATGTCCTGATGACAGACTCCCACCCTGTCCTTTGAGAGCTGAGAAGGGAAGCCCGGAGGCACTGAGACCTGCAGTGTGAGCAGTGGGGGGCGGAGGGGGTGGGGGTGGGCAGCCTTCCAGCCGGTGCAGGAAGAACACATGGTTAAACAGCAAGTTGCTCACACATATGTTGCGGTGAGAACAGAGGCTGGGGTGAGTATGAAGAGTAAAGGAGAACACGGGACACTGGCGGGGACAGACAAGAGGGCTTGTGTTTGGATAGGAGACAGCCAAGCGAGACAGATAAGAGTAAGGACGGGTCTCCGGGCCAGTGATGACAGTAAGGCAGTACCTCTCCCTCCCCCAGAAGCCCTTGAGGGACATGTGTATGCCGCTATTGTCCTCTCATATTCTTGCTTCTAATGCAGGTAATTGTAGTAGATTAAATAAAGGTAACTTCTAAGAAAGACTCCTATTTCCAGAGACCACCCCACAGGCAAGGAGCTAATAACCATGAGGTAACCAAGAAAGACTGTAGCTGCCGTTGGTGACTGGATTAGCATTAAGTCTGCCTTGGTAGAGGCAAGTGGATGGTGTAAATGTGAGAGCAATGAGCCTAGTGTAATCAACAGCACTTGAGACACCTGCAAGGTCAGAGGACCGTAACGCTGGCCAAGTGAATTACAGCTACCAGACAGTCAAGGCCAAGAAAGCCAGAGTCTGAGATGGACAGTGGGTGGGCAGCTCATTAACACTGTACCATCATCTCCCTGATGAGGCCAGAACAGGCATAGAGAGAGTGTGTAGACCTTCCATTGGCTTGGCCCACAGCAGCCTAGGAAATTAACCAATTGGAATAGAAATTACCCGTCTTTGTCCAGTTTCTTCCTTTGCCATGTTAACAATCTTCGACAAAGGAGTTTGAAGGCTCCTTTCTCTCTTGGAAATTCCTCCCACTGGCTGGAGAGATGGATCAGCAGTTAAAAGCACTGTCTGCTCTTCCAAAGGGCCTGAGTTCAATTCCCAGCACCCACATGGTGGTTCACAGCCATCTATAAAGGGGTCTGAAGCCCTCTTCTGGTGTGCAGACATACATGTGGACAGAGAACTCATACATTAAAGAAAGGAAGAAAGAAAGAGAGGGAGGGAGGGAGGAAGAAAATGGGACTGGAGAGAGGCTCAGTGGTTAAGAGCACTAGCTGCTCTTCCAGAGGTCCTGAGTTCAATTCCCAGCACCCACATGGCAGCTCACAACTGTCTGTAACTTTAGTTCCAGGGGATCTGACACCTTCACACCAATGCACATAAAATAAAGTTAAATAGATTATTTTTTTAAAAAGAAAGAAATTGCTCCCATTCTACAATTTTTTTCTCCTCACTATCTCACTTTTCAGTCATTGGTGGTAGTGGTGGTCATTGTTATTTAGTCAGGGTTTCACTATGGAGCCCTGGATGACCTGGAATTCGCTCTGTAGATGAAGCTGGCCTCAATGGTGCAGAGATACACCTGCCTCTGCCTCTTGGAAGTCAGTAGCAGAGACGTGTACTCCCAGGACTGGCACCTTTCTGTAAGTCTTAATAAAACTTGCTTGCCATTTTGCACACTCCAGTGAGAGTCTGTGTCATTGATCACCATTTGCATGACATAATGAGCTCCCGGGCATTGTCCCAGATTGACCTGAGATGACCATGCCAGGTGTTTTCAGACCCCTGGGTCATGCGCAGCTGGGCTCTGAAAGGTCCCATCACACTCAAGCCCTGCATTACAGCATACTGTCAGAGACGGCATAACAGTGGGAAAGGGACATGACAATACGGGGTCCTTGAAGTGTAGTGCAGGAACCATATCAGCAATGACTTATAGGCCAGAGAAATTATCAGGAGATACCAAGACGGAACATTCTCTACATCACCAGTCACCTTGGTCTCCCCCCAAATGAGCCTTGGTTTCATTATTGTTCTCGTCTCTCTCTCTCTTCCCCACTCCCAGCAAAAGCCCCTCCCAGAGGTGCGTTTTGACCATCTGCGTCCCATGGGTTTTCATGTGCATTCTGTGTGTGTTGGGCCCTAGCCAAGGCAGTTAGAGTCTACAGAAAAACAACCATGCAAGGGAAACAGTAGCTTGTCCTCGCTGGCACAGGACAGTTTCCTGGAATTAGAGTTGTTCTCTAACACCTTCCCAAGCTCCTGCCTCCCAGTTTAATATTAGCCTTCTGGTATCTCTCAGAAGTAGACCCAAGGCCTGGAGTCATGCCAATGCAGAATGCCACAGGGCCATGAGCTTCCTTTGGTCTCTAAGTACAGACATGAATGGTTGGGTCCTCCTGGCAAGGTGCTCACCCCTGCATCTATCAGTCATGAGCTCGGATGAAACAAGACAACAGTTCTAACACAACCTTGCAGAAGAGCTGAGAGTGTCTTCACAGATGACATTACAACTAATGTCCAAAATAAGCCATTGGAGATCCTGTCTGGCCTGTTAGAGGTTTGTAGGCCTTGCCTGGTGAATTAATGATGAAATTCAAGGAATTATTGGAACACATGGCAGGGCCACCTATCAATAAGATCCACGTAATCTAAGGAGATTCATGTCAAACTCATATTCATGCATGGTGAACAATCTCTGACAAACCTCCATGGTGGCCATTGTCACTTTTCAAACTCACAGCATGATGGTGCTTCAACTGCACACAGCTAGGTGGTGAATTCTTAGTGAATCCACTCACAGGGAGCCAAGATTCCTGGGAAACATCCATTGTCATCATTTTAGCTCTTCTTGACAGAACCACTTTCCAAATGAATCATAAACAGTTGTGCCTCTTATTTGTTTGGTTGTTTACTTTTTCTACATAGTGTCTCACTGTGTAGCCCAAGACTGACACTGAACTATCTTGGCCCTCTCAGTGCTGGGTTCATAGGCATACACCACCCTGCCTGGCTCTGTGTCCTGTTAAGCTGAAGACACTGGATAGATGCAGACTCTTCTCCACCTTTTAGAGTGATTCTTGGATCTGCAATTGTTTGGGTAGACAGCGACTTTGTGCCAGACATGGGGATACAATAGTGGCCATCAACATGCACATGTTCCCTGTCCTACAACCCAGTGAAGCAAAATTAAACTGGAGGCTGGAAAGACTCCTGAGTGATTAAGAGCACTTGCTGCTTTTACAAAGAATCTGAGTTTGAGTTCCAACAGTGTCATATCAGGCGACTCACAACCATCTCTAACTCTAGTTTTGGGGCATCCAATACCCTGTTCTGGCATCCTCAGGCAGATGCACACACAGGGTGTATGTACATATACTCAGGCACACACATACACATACAATAAGTTAATAAATGTTTTTCTTCTAACCAATAATTGCACTCATAATTAACTACAACCAAGTGGTAAGCATCAAGAAATATGCTCTGTGGCTATAAAAGGAGGGATCTGAAAGAGAAAAGGAGGAAAAAAAGGTTTTCTTGAGAATTGGATGTTTAAGCTGAGACTGGGGGAGATTAAGAGAAAGCAAGGCAGGGAAGAAAAGGAATAGGACCCAGGGAACAGGTAAGAAAATATATGGCTGGTGACGGCCAATATGGCTGGTGTAGGGGCCCCAGGACAGTGGTCACTGGTCTGCCCTGTGCTTTAGAGGTGTCTCAAAGCTACAGAGCAGGCAAATCTGCAGAAATTGAAGGCAGATTTGTGCCAGTACCAGCAGTGGGGGGAATAGATAGTCATTACTGCTAGTGTCCATGCTAGGGGGAGCAAGATTCCATTTGAGGGCGATGACAATGTTTTAAAACAAATTGTAGTGACTCTGTGAACATAGTGAAACCATTATATTGTACACTTTAAATGGTATGTGTCTTAGTTAGGGTTTCTATTGCTGTGAAGAGGCACCATGACCATGGCAACTCTTATAAAGGAAAACATTTATTTGGGGGCGGCTTACGGTTTTAGAGGTTTAGTCCATTATCATCATGTTGGGAGCATGGCAGCACACAGGTAGACATGGTGCTGGAGAAGGAGCTGAGAGCTCTACATCATGATCCGCAGGCAACAGGAAGTGAACTGAGACACACTTCCTCCAACAAGGCCACACCTCCTAACAGTGCCACTCCCTGTGAGCTTATGGGGGCCAATTACATTCAAACTACCACAGTATGCAAATTGTATTCCAGTAAAGCAGCGTGTAGAAAGTGTCAAATCCCATTTACTCCATCTGGAGGAGACTGGGCCATTGTTTTCTTTACACTTTATGGTTTCTATTGTTCTCAATATTTTACCCCACTTGTCTGTCTGGATTGTTTCTTACCTCCAACCTGGCTCTCTGCTGCCTCCATCCTCTCCTGCCCCCATTCTCACTTCCTCCTCTCTCCACCCCACCCCACCCCCTCCCCACCCCCACCCCCTCCTCTGCTTCTCTTTCTCTTTCTCCTGCCTTTGGGACCCAACCTCTAGGTTATAAGAAAGCTCAGGCCTCTCAGGTGGAGGACACATGTGTGCTCCAGCCAAGCCTGGAATGAGGAGCCTCCACATGACTTCATCCTCAGCCTCGGATCTACCCCAGCTGTTAAGAGAAAAAGGCATACTATCCCCCTGAGTCCTTCAGAAACTGCAGATTCCCAAGGCATTAGCTACCCCTGCTGCATAACAAATACCCCCGGAAGTTAGCGGCTAAGACAAAGCTGGCTTTCTCACAGCCTTTGTAGGTTAAGAATGATTTTTATGTCAGAGTCTTTCTCAGACTGAGCGTGTTGCCTGGGCATCTCACCATCTCTCTCCCAAACATTTGCATATTGTCACTCACAGGCTTCCTCTCCCTGGGGACTGCTGAGTCCTGTTGTCACTGGGGCCTCTCTCATGGCAGCCTACAAGAGGGCTGTGAGGTGAGCAGTACTGAGGCGGGCATAGGGATGGTTCGGCTTCGGCCCCATTCGGTTTGGGCCTATTCACACTCACCCTTTGTCATAACGCACTTGGCAGCCTAGTTTCTTCACCTGCCCATACTACAGACACCTTCCCCTCTCCAAACTAGGCACCTGGCAACTTCAGAACTCCCTCAAACCTGATCTGCACCGAGCTACACATATTCTCAGCTTTGAACCATGCTATGAGTTTCCCCAGCTCTAATAACAATCGAATTTAAACAATTTATATTAAATATGCTTCTAATGTATCTGGGTATGAGGAGTAGAAGAACTAGCCCAGCCTGAACCGGTTTGGGGTGCATGCACAGTCGGGCAAAACTGCTTTTTCTAATAACCTTTCTGGGTTACTAGACTTCCTTGTGTACCATCATATGTCTATGCGTAACTAATTAGTGCATTAATTAAAATCAGATGCATTATGGGAAGGGAAAAATGTATGTATGACACAAATTATCAACCCAAATAGAGAACAGTCTACACCATACTCCTTAATGACCAGCTCCTACTCCCGACTCCCATAAAAGGAAGTCCCAGATGATGACCAGGACCCTTGGGTACTCTCCTGTTGACGTTGACAGTTTCTCCCTCTACAGCCTCTACTGCTTTGATCTAAATAAAGCTATCTCGCCTCTTCGGCAGATCTGCATGAGTCCTTATTTTCAATCACTGGGATAAGAGGCCAAGAACCTGGAAACATCCAGCCCAGGACCCAACCACCAGCAACAGTAGCAAGACCAAAGACCGAACCTCTGATAAAGTGGCCAAAGACATTACATCACTCATGTAACAACCATTCATTGGAAGCAGGTGGTGAAGTGCAGCCCCAGGCAGCGGAAAGGATTCCACAAGACGTGAACAGCACGGGCCACAGGAGAAGCGCTCTCATGAATGAATGTTCTGTCATCTCAAGCCGGAGGTTTGGGAATGGCCTGTAAGATGGTGTGAGACAGACAGAAAACAGCAGAGTTGGGGAAGAAAACCGTATCTGGAGAATATTTACTATGTGCCGCCACGATCATTTCACAAATACTAAAGCAGAGGCTCAGAGACGTTCTGGAAGTCACCACAGCTGAGCAGAATGAGAATAAATGGCCCCTGACCTTTTCACTTTCTGCTCTACTTCCTGGGCTCTGGAAAAACAAAATTTCAAACTTTCTGAATATCCAAGAGTTTTTTTTTTTTTTATTTAAGTGTGTGTGTGACTGCTTGCATGTGTTCGTGTGCACCACATGTGTGCTGGTGCCTCAGGAAGCCAGGAGAGTGTCAGGGTCCTGGAACTGGAGACAGTTGTCAACCACACTCTGTGAATGCTGGGAACCCAACCCAGGTCCTCTGCAAGAGCAGCAAATGCTTTTAATCACTCAGCCATCTCCCCAGCCCCTGAAACAGTAGTTTAAAGATGACTTCATTTCTCATCCCTAAATTTAAGCATCCAGAAGCTATTTCAAGGCACTCTCCCTACACACAGCCCTTCATCTCTGAGTTATGAAAGACTTTCCTCTTACCGCAATTCTGTATTTTACTAAGCTGGCAGGACAAGTGGACCCGGCTTAGCTGGATTTTCCTCCATAAAAACAAGCTTTTGGGAATACTATCGCTTGCCCACGGTGAGGACATAGATTCCAGGAAGCTGGTTTCAAATGCTAAAATAAGCACATGAGGCAGCCATCTGCTGGAGTAGAGAGAAAGCTAAGAGCCAACTGCTCATGCCACGGCTTCAAGCCCACCCACCCCTGCAGAGGTAACTCAGGCTGGACGGACACACACACACACACACACACAAACCAGGGAGCTCATTTTGTGTCGGCCTGCCCTGGAGTGTGGTTGACATACCCAGTGACATGCCATTGGATAAACTCATTTTCCCTCTCCCAGCAGGGATCACCTGTACAAAGCTTCTTCATCAGCGTGGGACTTGGTGTCCACCCCGCTTCACCGTGCTGAGATTCGTCTGACTTGAACCTGTGTGGTCCTTGTGCATGCCGTCACAGTCTGTGAGTTCTTATGTGCTTCAGCTCCGTTGTGTCTGGAAGGTGCTGTTGCCTTGGAATCATCCATCCCCTCCTGCTCTCCTGCACAGATCCCTGAGCCTTGAAGGGAGGAATTAGATAGCGATGCCGCATTTAGGGCTGAGTGCTCAAAGCCTCCCATTCTCTGCACGCTGTCCAGGAATAGCAGCTTCTTAATTGGGCTGGATAATATATTTCCATTTAATTATTAATATGTTTGGAATGAGGTCTACCGTTTCATCATTTGCCCTCCATCTGACCATTCTGGCTGTGCTGTTCTGGCTTGATCAAATTTGGGGATTTTGTTCCTTCTGTTTTCACTTTCATTCCCACTTCGCATGGTTTGAACACATTTTAGAATCCAATCTTGATGTGTCTGTTCCCTTGTCTTTTTTTTTTTACTTTTTTTAAAAATTTATTTATTTATTTATTTATTTATTTATTTATGTATTTATGTATTTATGTATTTATGTATGTATGTATACAGCATGTATGACTGCAGACCAGAAGAGGGCACCAGATCTCATTACCGACGGTTTTGTGAGTCATCATGTTTTTGCTGGGAACTTAGGACCTCTGGAAGAACAGTCAGTGTTCTTAACCTCTGAGCCACCTCCCCAGCCCCTCTGTTCCCTTTTCAACTTTAACTATTTGCGTTCTTTTTAGAGGCCGCTCCAGGGACCACAGTAGGTACTTTGGTTTCTCCAGCAGTTAATACCACACCCTTTGTACATAACAGACATTTTATAACCCCATAGCTGCCTTTACTCCCGTCTTCGACACCACCCACGCCACTCTTCACGCCACGGTGGCTGTGTACAACACAACACGCCACGCATTACACGTACTAGATGCTCTAAGAAATGCAGCTATCTCTTTTGTAAACAGTAGTGTATTATTGGAAGGAAAACTAAGTTTTACTTATTTACCCAAACCTTTGCCATTAGTGATCTTCTCTTTGGAAGGTCTGGGTTCCCTCTTGTATAGTTTCCTTACAGTCTGAAGACCTTTCTTTCCCATGCAAGTCTACTGAAAAACGTTCACGCATATGTCTATGGGTACAACTACACATATACTACACATACGCACGCAGCCTACGTATGTGTAGACATATATACCATTGTTGTCGTTTGAATGTGAAATGTTCCCCATAGCTTCATGGAGTCAGAACTTCTTTACCAGATGAGGGGCACTGGAGAACTGATCGTCTCCTTGGGGTACCACCTAATCGATGAATTAATTACTCAATGGAGCCATAATCCGATGGTTCTAGAGGGTTGGAAAAACGTGGGCGACGGGGCCTGGCTGAAGAGAGCAGGTCCCCGGGGTGTGTCCTTGAGGCCACATCTTACCCTCACTCTTTCCTCCACGTCTCTCTCTTGTTCCTGTCACAAGGAAAAGAGAACCACTGAGCAACACACTCGGACAGTTGTAATGTTCTGCTCAAGGACGAAAGGTCAAGCTGACCTCTCTGAAACCGCGCAAATGTCCTTACCTTGTGTCAAGCATTTGGGCCACAGGAACAACACATCTCCTGATACAGTCGAGCATGCTCAGATACGTGTGTACACATTTGCTTTTCTGAAGGGTATGTTTGCTGGGTGTAGAGTCTTATTCTCACACTCGTATCTGTTTGAGGGTTTTAGCAAATTAAAGATGTTTCCCAGGGTTTTTGCCTCCATGTTTTTCTCATAAGACGTCTCTGGACATTAAATTATCATTTTCCCAGCAGGCCAACCTCACTGTGTTGGGTTTTTTCTGGTTGCTTATACATTTTCTCTTCACCTTGGGTCTTTGGTGTTTGGCGTATATATGCATATGGATTTGGGGTGTCCTCTTATGAATTTATCCTGCTGTGGATCCACAATATTTATTTATCTGGGAGAAGGCATGCACATGCCATGGTGGGTGTGTGGAGGTCAGAGGACAACTTGTGAGAGATGGTTCTCCCCTTCCGGCAGTATTTGGTGGCAAGTGCCTTTACCCTCCAGGCCATCTTGCTGTTCTGCATTTTTGAATCTATATATTTATGTCTTTCACCAAGTTTGGAAAGTCTTGAGTTATTATTTCTTCAAATGCTTTTCTGACTAGTTCTTTTCTCTCCTCCCTCTGAGACTGTCAATACATGAACATTAGATCTTTGGCTATTTTCCTGTATGTCCTGGAATTTGGTTCAGTTTTTTTTTAACCTCTTCTTCCTTTCCTCCTCCTCCTCCTTCACATTAAGTCATTTTCACCTTACATGGAGTGACTCTTTTTTTTCCTGTCATCTCCATATTGCCATAAGACCCACATTACCATTAGGAATGTGAATTTTAAGCTGGACATGAAGCCTCGTGCATAGGCAGATGGATCTCTGTGAGTTTCAGGCCAGCCGGGACTATTTAGTGAGACTCTATCTCAAAAGAAAAAGAAAATTAATTTTTAGTTAAGATAAGCCATTTTTCACTTCTAGAAACTTCATATCATTCTTTTGTATTCTTGTTTATATATATATATATTTTTTTGAGACAGGGTTTCTCTGTGTAGTCCTGGCTGTCCTAGAACTCAATTTGTAGGCCAGGCTGGCCTTGAACTCACAGAGGTCTGTAGCTAGAGTTTTCTTGCCTTGCCCACAGTCAGGACAAATCTTTGTCACCCGCCAGTCCCACAGCCGCTCAGACCCAACCAAGTAAACACAGAGACTTATATTGCTTACAAACTGTATGGCGGTGGCAGGCTTCTTGCTAACTGTTCTTATATCTTAAATTAATCCATTTCCATAAATCTATACCTTGCCATGTGGCTCATGGCTTACCAGTATCTTCACATGCTGCTTGT
The DNA here is from genome assembly GCF_004664715.2 of Peromyscus leucopus. Lineage (NCBI taxonomy): Eukaryota > Metazoa > Chordata > Mammalia > Rodentia > Cricetidae > Peromyscus > Peromyscus leucopus. The sequence continues at coordinate 64,006,304 of NC_051079.1, read as the reverse complement.
CATGGCGTCGGCTGGCAGTGACTCCTGCCTTCCTGTGCTTTTATTTCTCCTCTCTGTTAGTCCCGCCTATACTTCCTGCCTAGCCACTGGCCAATCAGTGTTTTATTTATTGACCAATCAGAGTAATTTGACATACAGACCATCCCACAGCAGAGGTCTGCCTGGCTCTGCCTCCCAAGTGCTGGGATTAAAGGCGTGTACCACCACTGCCCAGCCTTGTTTATATTTTTAAATCATATATAGACTTTTTTTTTTTTTTTTGGTTTTTCGAGACAGGGTTTCTCTGTGTAGCTTTGCGCCTTTCCTGGAGCTCACTTGGTAGCCCAGGCTGGCCTTGAACTCACAGAGATACGCCTGGCTCTGCCTCCCGAGTGCTGGGATTAAAGACGTGCGCCACCACCGCCTGGCGATATATATAGACTTTTATTTGGCTTGATTTAATTGAGTATGATTTTAAACATGGGTTCAAGGCTGGAGAGAAAGCTCAGTCAGGAAAGAGCTTATATAGTAAGTGTGGAGACCCCAGATCCCCAAACCGTACGTAGAAAGCTGGGTGTGATGGTGTGTGCTTATATTTCTAGTTGAGGTGGTGAAAGGCAAGGATTTGCTACACAACCAGCCTGACCAACTTGCTGAATTTCAAAAATAGGGTGTGTGTGTGTGTGTGTGTGTGTGTGTGTGTGTGTGTGTGTGTGTATGTATATGGGCATGTCTGTAATGGTATTTGCTCTGCCTATAACCTAGGGATATACAGCCCAAAGGAGGCGGTGCTTCCTGCCATTGTATGTGACCTCTTATAAGAAGGAAACATGTGACCCCTCTCCTCTCCTTATAAGAGGTCAGGAAGCACCCCCTCCTTTGGACCCGGATAGCCCAAGGTCATGACGGAGCAAATACCACTACACATGTCAAAGGATATATACCACTCTGAAAGTGTTTCTAGGATAAAGGTATTGAATTATACCCCAAAGAATAAAATAAATGACTATTAGTCCATTCCGATACAAAAAAATATAATTGATTAAATAAAAGAAGGGTTTAGAAATATTAGGAGAGAAATATCAAGAATTTGTATAATAATATCCTCTCAATTGAAATTTTTCATCCTGGCCGGGGGCTTGTTAAGACTCCAGAAGTTCCAAATTGAAGCATTTCATCCTAGAAGGAGACTCCCTTAAGACTCAGGAAGTAAACAACATACAAATCTCTGGAAGCCCCTGAAACTTAGACGATTCACAAGACCCTTCACTCCCAAGGTTATATAAGCAGTAAAGGCTACTTGGAGAGAGGAGTCTCTCTACCATGGTCATCTGTTTACAAGTCAGGCAGACAGCTCCAGGGCCTCAGCTTCCCTGAGTTATCACTCATTCTGGTGTATACTTTCTGGCAATGCAGCTGCCTTTGAGCTACCCATACTCCTTTACCCATAATTCCATAAGTTACCCCAATAAACCTATTGGCTCATCAAGTTGGACTCTGGTAGAACTTTGGGGTTTTTTTGTTTGTTTGTTTGTTTGTTTGGTTGGTTGGTTGTTTTGGTTTTGATTTGTTTGTTTCTTTGTTTTGATTTTTGGTTAGTTGATGATGCCCTATCTGGGATAAGCAAATACTTGTTCACATTCCCCCAACAAAAGTCATCCACCAGTGTACCACTGGGAGAGTGTTCCCAGTAAAACTGTATTGCATTATATCCCAAAGACTAAAATAAACATCCAGTAGTCCACACTGATGTAACCAAATGATTGAACAAATAACTGGAAAAGATGGACCGCTCTTCCTTTCTAAGAACTCCAGCTAATAAGTAGAACAAATGAAGGAACTAGGTCACCATTACATCATCATAATAGCAATCACGGTGGGTGGGATCCAGCAATGAATGTTAAAATTAGTGGACAAAGGCTTAAGGAAAAACAGGAGGTAGTTTCAAAATATCTTCCTCAAAATATTTACTAATTTCCATGGCAGGTCACATTCACAAACTCTGACACATCTCTCTCCAGGAGGTGGATTTTAATTCCCCTCCCTTTGAATGTGTGTTGGACTCAGAGAACCTTTTCTAACAAATAGCATAAAAAGGGTAACTATACTGATGGTGAAACTTAGCTGACACCACCTTCAGCAAGTGACAGAAGATAAAATCACCAGTATTAAAATATAATGACATCATGTGCTCTTTCATGAGAATAACATCTCGCTTCTCCGCTCCTCTCCCCCAAAGCCTGTAATCTTGGTCTAATCATGGGGAAGCATCAGACGAACCCAAATTGAAGATCATCCTACAAAATATCCAAACAAGGTGTGATGGTTCATTGTGATTGACAACATGACTAGACTTAGAAACACCAGTGAGACATCCCTCTGGGCATGTCTGTGAGGCATTGCCAGAGGGGCTAAGTGAAGAGAAAGCAGGGAGAGGCCAGGGGACATCACAGTTGGAAAGGACTGAGGAAAACATGAAGATCAGTACAGGAGGTAGTTTCATGAAAACATGGAGATGATGCCCTGGCTTGGATCCTGGAACACGAAGCAAATGCTATGCGGGTCTTGGTGGGAGGCGGGTGGTCTAGGGGATCTGTCGAGCTCATTCATGGAATAAACGAGGGATTGGATGTCCAGGAGGAACAAAGAGAGAGAACCCGCACACAAAACGCAGGAGCAGAGAAAGTGAAAGTGATTGGACGAGGGTGCAAGGGCCCCAGATGGAGGGACAGAGAAGCGGCAGCCACACAATGAAAGGACAATGAAAATGACAAATTTTATTATGGCAGACAAACCACTCCCATCTGGATTGGAGAAACCCCAAGGCTGGGGGTCTGCCAGGGGCCTCTGGGTTGGACATTTCATAGGGTCCCAGGGCCCCAACTCCCTTATGGGTCCCACCTGTGGTATCTTCTCTTGGGCAAACTGTTTTCTACCTCCTGGGGGCTTTTTTTTCCGGCTGTCAATTAGCAATCAAACAGTTGGGTGGGGCACTCTTAAAGGGGCCTTCCTTGCTTTCCTAATCAGTCTAAGGTCCTCTGACCCTCCTTTGGGGATACTAGTACAAAATTTCCAGTTAAGCTTTTGCCTTTGTTAACCCATATCGGATTGGTTAGCTTCTTAGCTATATTAATCTCTCTCTTCAGATCGTGGAGCCGTGGTACTGTAGGTTCCTGGTGTGAAGAGGAGCCAGGTAAAGGATGTAAACAAACACCCTGTACTCCACAGCAACTCCTCTGTAAGTAGAAACTATTCCAGGGGGAAAAGATGCTGTTCTCAACCTCCCATCAAGAGTGGAGAAGAATGACCATCTCTTTGCCCCCTCACCGACACTAGGGGTTGTTACCCTTTGAATCTTGGCTAGTTTGATGGGTAAAATTTATCTGGCTTTTTTGATACCTAATTTATCATTGTGGGAGTTACTAAGCATTTTTCATGTGTACTGTATCTATTTGCATTGTGTGTGTGTGTGTGTGTGTGTGTGTGTTGGCTATTCAATATATTATCCTCCATTTCTTCAGCATTCCTATTCAATAACTATTATTCTGCTCATTTTACAGCTGTGAAAACTGAGGCTCAGTAGAGTGAGAAACTAACCCCAAAACTCCCTAGCAGCAAGTAATGCAGTGAGCGTCAGCCAAGATCCACTCAACTCCAAGGCCCATGACCTTCCAGTATCTTGGATAAGTTGGGACTTGGCTGTGTATCTTACCCGCTGGCTTCCCACTGCCTCCTGGGGTGAAGAGCAAGTAAATGCTAAAGGTTCCTGAGGCAGTCTGTAGGGTTTGGCTCAAAATGAGGAAGCAAACTGAAAGATGTGATTAGTTACCAGCTAAGGACTCGAATCCATTTCTATTGGCTACCAGTCATGGGATCCATGGCAGGCAGTGGTCTAGGCCATGGAGGTCATGTGCTCAGTAGTGGAAAGTCTTAGCAGTGATATTCCCAACCTCCCATTACCTCATCTGGCATCAGTGGGATTGTGTTATTTATTTTGTTTCTCTACAATAAAAGTTTTCTACTTCAGGTCAAGTGTTGGATTGAAAGTCTTAACAAAGACCTTCATTAAACTCTAATTGTATGAAAACAGATGCTCCAGTGGCTGGAGAGATGGCTCTGTGGCTAAGAGCATTGGCTGCTCTTCCGGGTTCCATGGCCAGCACCCACATGGCAGCTCACAACTGGATATAACTCCAGTTCCAGGGCATCTGATGACCTCTTTGGCCTCCTTGCGCACCAGACACACACTGGTGCATGGGCAACACATCCATACACATAGAATAAAATAAAAACAAGTTTGAAAAAAAGATTTTACAAAAGAAAATAGATGCTACAGCTTTCTTCTTTCCACAGTCATCTGATACCTCCCTTCTTGGGATCAAACTTCAAGGTCACATGACATGGGAGAGTTTCCATCTTCGATTGTTGGTCCTTGCCAAGACCTTCTGCGGCCATTGTTCCTGCATTGACATGTTGACTATGGCATTTGTATATGTCTTTGTGCTGAATGTGACTCATCTTCCCACTAAGACATGAGACTCTCTGATGATCAAAACAAGTACTTCACTCCAAATATTTAGCAGGTTACTCTCAGCCTTATTAGTGCCTTCAAGTCTCACTAGCAAGAATCACACTGAATGTATACCAGGTGCTACGTGGTGCTTCCTATACTCTTTGTCATTGAACATCTTCAACTCCATATTGCAAATAGGATGCTGAACACAGACAGGTACATTCATTTGCCCAGCGTCACACAGCCAGAAACTGGAAGAGCCAGAGAGTCTGACTTCAGAGCCCACATGTTCTCTGATGCTTGGTCTGTAGGGATCTTTAATGAATTATTGGTTTGAGAAGTGAGGAAAACCCATTCTAAAAATACTTCGAATCATCAAAAGCAAGAGCCAGCACTGAGAAAAAATTCTCTGAAGAACCCAGTCTATAGCCTTGTTTCCCAGACTTTCATCATCCACCAATAGAACCTGTTCTCTTAGTCACTTAATATCTTTCAAATTGACTTAATTGTTTCTGCTTAAGCAGATTACTTAAAAAGGAAAGTGACCTCATGTCACTATTGTAAATGGAAAGGCAGTATCGCTTACTTTAAGTAAATGGTAACCTAAAAATAAATACTATGGAAATGAAACAATGCCAATAAATTATAGTCAGATGCCCCTGCCTGCCAAAGCACTGAGCCCTGCTAAATCCAAGTCTCTCTGCTAAAATGGGAGATTTAGCCTTAAGAAAGGTAGTTGTGACAGACTTATCAAAGATAATCAGAAGTGCAAGAAAATGTAAAAAAGGAGTCCCTGTGAATTTAGGCTTTGGGGACAGAAATGTCCAAATAACTCATCATTGAACTCAAGGCAGGAGCCTGGAGGCAGGAGCTGATGGAGAGGCCGTGGAGGAGTGCTGCTTACTGGCTTGCTCCTCATGGCTTGCTCAACCCACTTTCTTACAGAACCCAGGACCACCAGCCCAGGAGTGACACCACCAACAATGGGCTAGGTCTTCCCACATCAATCATTAATCAAGAAAACGTCCCACGGACTTGTTCAGAGGCCAGTCTGATGGAGGCAGTTCCTCTATTGATGGTCTCTCTTCCCAAACGACTCTTTTGTCCAGTTGACATAAAACTAGCCAGCACAACAAATAAAAGAAGAAAGGTTGCAAGAATTACTAGAGAAGGGGGAAACGGCTAGCTGAGAGTGATATCTGTGAAGGTTTTCTTCACTACACCTTGGTGTACCCTGACCACCTCAGAGCTATTACATAGGTCTACCCAAGCCTGGGTCTTTAGTAGCCCCCAGCTCCTGCCTCCGAAGTCAGCCTTAACCCCATGGCAGCTCTGGAAACTGCTCCTTTAGAGCTGAGGAAAGCAATTCTCTTTCCCACGGCAGGTGCGTTTTGCTCTTATGTCCTGAAGGGCTGCCATCTGGGATCCATGGTTGACAAGCTCTCCAGCTGAGGGGGCTCTGGTGCAGGGCGGTACCCTTAAGGTGGAGAGCACTGCCTAAGGGGCTCACTTTTCTCCCTCGCACTGGGGATCTAACAGTCAGTCCACTCTCTCTGTGCCTCTTCCTTTTGGAACCTAACACCACAACAGAAGAACCTCTGGCCACAAGCTGGGGGAACTCACAGCCCTGGACTCCCATGACTGTGCCTATAACTACCCCGATGCTGCAGGAATTTGGTGTGCCACATCATCAAGAAGGCATACAGAAGCCAGTTTCAGCAGTCAGGTGGCCCTGGCAATGGTCAGCAAGTTGAAAACGCCTATGTCAAGTGACCTTGAATTACAGTCTTCAGCAAGAAGATGACACTAGATTGTGCCACTGCAGAAAGAATTACCTAAATATCTCTTCTTCCAATGTTATGGCTCCTGTTTTTGATCATTCAAAGTACTTTTCATTTTTTAATTAATGATTTATTTTTGTGTCCATGGGTATTTTGCCTGCATGTGTGTCTCTGTGAGGGTGTTGGATTCCCTGGAACTGGAGTTACAGACAGTTGTGAGCTGCTGTGTTGGTTCTGGGAATTGAACCTGGCTCCTCTGGAAGGACAGCCAGTGCTCTTAAACCCTGAGCCATCTCTCCAGCCCCCAAGTATTTTTACACAGGAGGGAAGTTCTAGGTACAGCCTTGACAACTCAGAAATGAGTCACAAATGGTGGGTACCTCCTACCTAGGTCATGGCTTGATTACAAAACTTTCCTTGTAGCTTCTCATATATGGGTCTAAGTTGCCAGATAAGCTTTGGGGGAGTGATTGGATGCTGAGGGCTTGACCTATAGGTGGACAAATGTATTGATAAGCGTAATTAGAGGTGATGAAGAGTAAGAGGTCTGCTACTGGAAGGATGCAGGTCATTGGGAGCATGTCCTTGGGGCTATACCTTGCCCTCACCCCTTCCTGTGTCCCCCTTTCTCTGCTTCCAGGCTTTCATGATGTGAGCAACTGTGCTTCAACATGCCATTCCCAACCACAACAGACCAATACCCCTGAAACCATGAGCTAGCCAAATAATCCTCTTTAAGTTGTTCTCTGGGTGTTCAGGTCACAGTGAGACAAAAGTAATTAGTTCAATCACTGAGATGGGGCAGGGTAGGGCCCCGGAGTAGGAGGCAGGTGGGAGACCCAAACCAAAAACATCCTTCTAAAAGCTCCAATTTGGGCCAGGCAGTGGTGGCACACGTCTTTAATCCCAGCACTTGGGAGGCAGAGGCAGGTGGATCTTTGAGTTGGAGGCCAGCCTGGTCTACAGTGTGAGTTCTAAGATGGCCAGGGCTACACAGAGAAACCATGCCTCAAAAAAACAAAAAACAAAACAACAACAAAGGTCCAATTTTGAACACCTCCTTTTAAAAAGTTCTTTGCCAGCTAAATTGCACAAGTTTAGAATCTGCGTACGTTTCTTATGTTTTTACCTAAGACACAGATCTGCTGATCAGAGTCTAATGAGCCTGACCTGAGAGACGCCAGCATACGAGAAGCCTGTTCAGACACGTGAGAAAGGAAACCCAGCACTATAGATAGAATTTCTTTTGTTTACATTTTAATGGATTTGTTGTATGTGATGCCTGCCATCACTCACATGTGGATGTCAGAGGTCAACTTGTGTGTGTTGGTTCTCTCCCTCCACCATGTGGGTTTGAGAGATCAAACTTGGGTCATCGGCCTGGGCAGCAAGTGCCTTCACCCACCTGAACTATCTAGCCAGGCCTAGTCAGGATTTTTAAAACACCCAAAGCCGTGGGTAGAGCCGCCTTACCCTGGGTATCTTTTACCATCTCGGCTGACCTCTGACCTCCTTCAGGGTTGAAAAGAGCTAGTCGCTACCCCGCCCCCATTCACTTGTCCCTTCCAGACTGGTGAGAATGCTGAACACAGAATGGTACCCGGTTTGCCAAGGCCACACATATAGCTAGAGAGATGAAGACAGGACTATGTCCTGGATCTCCTGATGCCTGGCCTATCCTTTCCATGACTACACACTCCCCATGGCTCAGCTTCCAAACTTCAACCACAGTCGTGACGGTGTGGTGTGGGTGCAGCTGGACTCCATCACAAGGAACAGGTCCCAGGGGAAGGCGGCATTCAGGACCATCTACACCCAAACAAGTAAGGGACTTCAGGATCAGAGGGCCAAAACCATGCCATAGGTTCCCTAAATTAAGCAGTTGCCAAGCACGCCCGACTTGTTCTAATTACCCAGAAGGCTGAGGGAGCCTGAAGGCTGCAGGCTTTATGGTGGGGTCAGGGTGTGAGTCTAGCTTGTTATACGATCTCTGAGGAGTGATAAGGGAAAGGCGTTGCTTTTCCCAAACACCGTCTAGATGAAGTTCAGGATTAGACCACCCCGAAAGCGCTTGTGCCACACTTCACAGAACACATTGGACATGTGTTGCTCCCAGCCTGTGATGAAATGCTGACTCACATGGAGAACATATACAGGCCTGTGGTGTGGACAGAGAAGCCAGGTGTTAACTTTGTGTTCTCAGGGGCTATGTGTTCTCAGCTCTCAGAGGCTCAGGTCCTCAGCCTCTCATTCATAAAGTACTAGTTTAGACCCTGTGTTTGCCTGCTGTAGCCACTTCAGCAAAATATAAGAGACCGGAAGCCTTACACAGCAAAAACACATCATCTCAGTTCTGAATGCTACGAGACCAAAGGTCATGTCAGCAGAGTGAAAACTTGTTCCAAGTCTCTCTGTCTCTCTCTGTTTCCCTGTCTCTGTCTCTCTATCTCTCTCTCTGTCTGTCTCCCTGTCTGTCACTGTCTCTTTGTCTCTGTCTCTTGTCTTTGTCTCTGTCTCTCTCTGTCTCCCTGTCTCTGTCTCTCTGTCTTTGTCTCTGTGTCTCCCTGTCTCTGTCTCTGTGTCTCCCTGTCTCTGTCTTTGTGTCTTCCTGTCTCTGTCTCTCTGTCTTTGTCTCTGTGTCTCCCTGTCTCTGTCTCTGTGTCTCCCTGTCCCTGTCTCTGTGTCTCCCTGTCTCTGTCTCTGTGTCTTCCTGTCTCTGTCTCTCTCTCCTTTCTGAAGGTTGGTGGGGAATCTCAGCATTCCCGGCTGGCCCAACTATCTCCCAATCTCTGCCTCCAGCATCCCACCATGTTCCCACACACACATGTCTAGATCCCAATTCCCCTTTTGTGTAAAGACACTGGTCACGTTGGCTTGAAGCATACCGAATGACCTCATGTGAAGTAATTTTCTTTTCAGTGACCTCATGTGCCAATGATGCTCACATGCTAAGGTGGAGCAGGTGAAACCACCCTGCCCTCCGCATCTCTTGCCATCTCTTCTGGCCTCCAACCTCCTTCAAGGTTAGAAGGAGACAGTCTCCCCTCCAGTCTCCTCACTGCTGCCCTTGCCAGATGCAGCCCCTCTCTCCAGATGCGGCCCCTCCCTCCAGATGTGCCCCCTCTCTCCAGATGTGGCCTCTCTATCCAGATGCGGCCCCCTTTATTTGGACTCTTCAGCCTCGGGAACCATGAACCGAATTCTGTATTTTAAAGTCTGCTGCTCTAGCCGCTCTTCCAGAGAACCGTGACTTTGATTCTCAGCCCTCACATCACGTGGCTCACAAACAAACTCCAGTTTCAGGGGATCTGCCACACCCCTCTGGACTCCACAGGCACTGCACACATGTGGCACAGACATACAAACAAAACATCCACACACATAAAATAAAATAGAAAATTATGACATTGTGTCATAGCAATAAAAAATATGCTGAATATCCATACATCTTTGATAGCCACCTTTTATCACATGCTTAAAACTTTCTATGATGCCACCCGACTGAATGTTCCCTCTGCAGTCTTTCTGCTCACCAATTGGTCTTTGAGACATATTCAGGTTGGTACTTTTGTCTATAGTTTACATTGTAGCCACTATGTAAGTGTTCTGTGTATATGAGTTCTATGTTTCCCTTTTGTTGTTGCGGCTGGCCTTGCAAGAAGATTCTTTTCTACCAAGTTTCTTGTTCTCCCTACAACATAGACCTAGAAGTGAGATGCCTGGAATGAGAAGAACATCCTCAATTCTTCTGGCCACTACTAAATGTCTCTGGAAGGTGGTTTCTGTGGCTTTGCACTCCCACCGGGTACCTGTGGACTCCACCCCACCCCGCTAGAGATGCTTTCATCAGACTGTTCATAATTTTGCCAAGCTAATGGGGAGGAAATGGTATGTTGATGGGATTTTAATTTGCGTTTTTCATTTTCAGCAGGGAAGTTAAGCACTCTTTCTTGGCTTTATTTAAGTAGTCTAATCCTTAGCTATCTCTCCTGGTGAGATTAGATCCAGTGGAAGAGAAGAGGAGCTTTAAATTGAGTCCGGGGTCCGATAGCTAACGCCTCCAACTCTCCCGATCCATGGGGAAGAAATCTGCTTATCTGAATTTAATAGACAAAGCAGGGGCCAGGCAGATGTGGATAGCAAGGACCACTCAGCCTTGAGAAAGGCAGTTGCCTAACTCCTCACGGCTCCTAGGTCAGAGCTCCAGGAGCTGGATAGGAGGTACCGGGAGTGTCTGCTCGACTGAGGGCACACAGCACTTTCTTTCTGGTCCTCTCCCTGCATAGGGCATTGTTAGTGGGAAGATGGGGGCTTGACAGGAAGTCTTTTTGCCCTGCAAACACAGAGAGAGGACTCTCTCAGAGAGAACAGCATGAAATGATGGAGCCGGCCAGAGAGCACATTGGGGCCCTGCCAAGGCGGTCCCTGCTCAGCTGTGTTCAGGCCAAGGCAGAATTTGGCTTCGACCAAACCCTAAGCAGAGAGCCAAAGCAAACAATAGCAGGACCCCTGCCCCGCCCAGGCCATTACCACAGTACCTGGTGACTTGGACCTCCCCAGGGAGCTGTCTTTGCAGGAAATGGCCCCAGAGCACAAAAGAAGAGCGGTGTGTGGATGAGTCTCAGGAAGGCTCTGGTTTCCAGGAAGGAAAAACAGAGCCTGGACTAAAATCACAACACTTGACAACAGGGAGTCTCCAGGGCACCGGGGCACCTGATGATTGACATGCAGGAAGCATGCAGGGGAGGGGGTGGGTGCTTGGCTGGATCCAGTCCATGTTTCCCTAGCCATGCTGGGTGGGACACTCTCTCCAGTCTGGTGGCAGGGACAGAGATGGGACTGGACTCAATGGTCCTGTCTTCTTCTACAAGACAAGATCTTGTGGCTGATTTGCTTGAGCTGATGGGCTCCATCACAGCCCCAGGACAGGATTATTTCAATACCACTGCCCGAGGCTAGCTTCTAAAAACTTTTTTATATCTATCTATGTTGTATTTACATCTTTCCCCCTCCCTCCAGCTCTTCCCATGTCTCCTGCTCTTCTCAAATTCATGACCCCTTTGTCTTTAATTATTGTTGTTACATAAATAAATAAATACAACCTGCTGAGTCCACTTAGTATTGCTTAAGTGTATATTGTTTTTTAGAGCTGGCCACTTGGATAACGAATTAGGGAGCTCATCTCTAATCAGATGACTGATTCTCCCCCCTCAGCCTTATTAACTGCCTACAGTGCTTCACTTCGGGGTGAGGCCACAGGGCTAGCATCTTTTAAAACTTACATTTTAGACTTCTTACCATAAGAATAGGTGCTAGTCTTTGAAGAAAGCTACAGATACTGTAATGGCCCCAATGAAACACTGTAAACAATCAACCACAAACCCTGCACACCTGCCCCATGTCCTCCCAACTGTTAGCTAAAGCCACACAGCTCAGGCAGTCTGGAGAGGTTGATGACACAGCAGTGTGGGGGTCCAGAGCTCCCAGGCCAGCTGCTAACAGCTGGAGAGGGGAGAGTCCAGGACAGGCTCACTCTCCTCACTACCGTGGTCCCACCCGCAGGTACTGAGCACCAGCCCTGCCGAGCACCCTGACGGAGGAACACTAAGCAACAGAGTGAAGTCTCCACCTCCAAGATCATGGTGATGGCGCCGTGTGAGGAAGCTTCTAGAGAGTGAGGAGAACGGGTGAAGGAAAGAGGTACAGATGGAGATCAGACCAAGGGAGCAGCCTGACAGGCTTCCTGGTGGGAGAGGAGCCCTATACAGGTAACCAAAGAAAGAAGATGAGCTGAGGCTCAGGTGGGCCCTGCTACCTCTTACTCATCAGGGAAGAGCTGGAGTGAGGAGCAGGCAAGGTTCCAAAAATCAGCCCCTTACTCTACACCCCCGCCCCATCTCACCCCATCGGGAAACTCCTATCTCCCACCCATTTAGAACCTACCCTACCCCCTTTCCCACCCTGCTTAAACCAGCCTCGAGAGTCCTTTGCCTCCCCTCCAGCGCCTCAAGGCCTGAATACACTAAACCCACCTCCACCCCCCACCTCTCCTGAGCCCTGCACCCAGTCCAGCTACTCTGTTGAGGGGAGACATTGGCTTTGCTCTGGTCCCGGGGCTAATGGAGGTGGGGCACAGGGCTGGCCCTCTTCTGTTATTTCTGTTACTTGCCCCATCAGTTAGGTGACCCTCTTCTTCCCACCCACGTAGAAGAGGAGGATCAGATTCACCCCAGCACAGGACTTCCCCTCAGGACCCACCAAGGAGCTGACAGCTGGCACCAGGGTGCAGAGGAACACACGAAGTCCCAAAGCCGGGAACTTCCATAGGAGCCCCCCAACCCTGTTTTGGGGTTACCAGAGCTACGCTGCACACACCTCTTAGAACAGTGTTATAGCTCCTAGGTCCCTTTTTGGTGGAAAAATATAAAACGTATGGTGTGTGACTCCGTGTCTTGTTGATATAAACCTCTCAGGGAAGGCAGATCCTGTCCTCCCAAATTTTCACATTATCCCCGGGGGTTTTCACACTCTCCTTCAGACTGTCAGCCTCCTGCCTCAGGAACCGACCGTGGAAGAGGGCGAGAAGAGCTGGGGCATACAGGCCCGCCCCAACGTGCAATGTCAGATTGATTAAGTTCATCATGGTCCTGAGCTCCCTAATGTTTTTCTCTGAAATGTCTCAGCTCTAAACGATCGTGACCCAAGGCAATTTACAGTTACTTCCATTTTTTTTTTAATGAAGTCTGATTTAATAGTCGGAATGGTTAATGGCCTCGTCTGTCACACATAATAAAACAGCGCCTAATTGTGTTTTAAAAAGGCCCTTTTGGTATGAACAGAAACAACTTGATTGAATTGTAAGAGGGCTGCTTCGGCGTGGGCTAAGATGGCTTCCCAAGAGTGTCAGGCGAGCTCTTGCCGAGCTGCCTTTCCACTCTCCCCTCAGCCGCCATCGTCCTTTCTGCCACAGGAATTTCTGGACTCCCCAGACTGGTTCAAACCCATGCTGTCGGCTGGCCTCCTCAGGATGCCCCATCCCAGTGCTCACGGGAGTCCCACAGCCTCTTCTAATTACAGCCCTCCAGACCCTCCCACGGCAGCAAGTGTCCCGTACCCATTTCATACCTGGGAAAACCAAGGCTGGCTTGTGCCCAAGTCTCCAGGGTGGTGGTGAGTCAGGGCCCCGACAGCTGGCTCTCCTGCCCAGCCAGATCTTGAGAGGCCTTCTTCCCCTGTGGCTGGAGGAGGCCTGCAGCCAGGCAGGTGTTGACATGAGTCCTGCCCTCTCGGAATCACTGTGGGGAGGGAGCCACAGGACCTAAAACCCTCATGGGGAGACTGCAGCAGAGAGAGCCATTCGCTCAAGAACTCGGAGCGCTTTCAAAGGGGCCTGAGACACGTTTTCATATCCTTGAGCAAATAGGCTTCTGTAAAACACACGCGCGGTGCCCTCCTGTAGGAGAGACTGGAGAACCACAGAGGCCGGGTAGGGCTGCCCCCCTGCCCTGCTCCTGCCCCTGAAGTCCCGGCACCTGGTGTGCAAACCTAGCCTGCCTGGTGTGCAAACCTAGCCTGCCTGGTGTGCAAACCTAGCCTGCCTGGTGTGCAAACCTAGCCTGCCTGGTGTGCAAACCTAGCCTGCCTGGTGTGCAAACCTAGCCTGCCTGGTGTGCAAACCTAGCCTGCCTGGCTCCTTGGTTTGCGAAGGCCGATGATAATTCAAGGGCAGTCCGGCAGGGACGGCTCTCTCTGGGGTAAGGGACAGTGGAAAAGGCCACTGGGCTCAGGATCCTAGGACTAAACTGGCTCTAGGTTATGCCTTTTCAACAACCTGCCCTGTGCCCTTCCCAGCGCCATCTACAAAGCACGCACCGTGGAGTTATCTCAAACGTACCTCCAACTTCAGTGAAAATTTGACTGAGGGTGAACAAGGCTGGACCTTCAGAGGCCCAGCCTGAGGCTCTGCTGAATTGGACAGCTGAAGGGCAGAGGAACATGTAGGTCTTTGGCCAGAGGGGCTGGTGGCTGGGAGAAGTATCCAGAACTGACAGCAAACCTCCTCTGCACCTGGCGGAGCAAGAGGCAGTCTGCAGCTGGACAAGGCCCTGGCTTCTCTAATGTGATGGTAGGGCTGTGCAGACAGGGAGTCTTGTTCCCAGGAAGCTACAAGATACAGACACAGAGTAAGAATGGAGCTGCAGTCAGTCAGGGTAGGCTGTAGTCAGCCAGAGTGAGGCTGTAGTCAGTCAGGGTAGGCTGTAGTCAGGGTGGGGCTCTAGTCAGTCAGGGTAGGCTGTAGTCAGTCAGAGTGAGGCTGTAGTCAGCCAGAGTGAGGCTGTAGTCAGTCAGGGTAGGCTGTAGTTATGGTAGGGCTGTAGTCAGTCAGAGTAGGCTGTAGTCAGAGTGAGGCTGTAGTCAGTCAGAGTGAGGCTGTAGTCAGTCAGAGTGAGGCTGTAGTCAGTCAGAGTGAGGCTGTAGTCAGTCAGGGTGAGGCTGTAGTCAGTCAGAGTAGGCTGTAGTCAGAGTGAGGCTGTAGTCAGGGTGAGGCTGTAGTCAGTCAGAGTAGGCTGTAGTCAGAGTGAGGCTGTAGTCAGTCGGGGTAGGCTGTAGTCAGTCAGAGTAGGCTGTAGTCAGAGTGAGGTTGTAGTCAGGGTAGGCTGTAGTCAGGGTGGGGCTGTAGTCAGGGTGAGGCTGTAGTCAGTCAGGGTAGGGCCTGGACGACGCAGCTTCCGCGATGTGATTTGGACCCTGTTTCTGTCTGGATGGACGTGGAAGGTGAGTTACCCTACAGGACTGTCCTCACCTAAGAAAGTGTGTGGTGTGTAGAGCAGAAATCCAGCAGGCAGGGAGATTATTTCCCAGACTCTATTCCCTCTCTCTCAAAATACCTTGGATGGCCGGAATGAAGGCCTAGCAGGGCTAGGGAGGTGGCTCAGTTGGGTAAGTGTGAGGACCTGAGTCTGGATCCCTAGCTGCCAAGTACAAGAGCCATCAGAGGAGCGAGTTCCCATAACTAGCACTTGGGAGGCAGAGGGTCACTGGTGCTTACTGGTAACCAGCCTAGCCCTAGGGTCAGTGCGACTCTGGGAGGCCCTCCAAGGTGGAGAATGATAGAGTAGATCACTCAACAGCGTCCTCCGGTGTGTGTGTGTGTGTGTGTGTGTGGTGTGTGTGGTGTTTGTGTGTGTGTGTGGTGTGTGTGTGTGTGTGTGTGTGTGTGGTGTGTGTGGTGTTTGTGTGTGTGTGTGTGGTGTGTGTGTGTGTGTGTGTGTGTGTGTGTGTGTGTGTGGTGTGTGTGTGTGTGTGTGTGGTGTTTGTGTGTGTGTGTGGTGTGTGTGTGTGTGTGTGTGGTGTGTGTGTGTGTGTGTGTGGTGTGTGTGTGTGTGTGTGTGTGTGGTGTGTGTGTGTGTGTGGTGTGTGTGTGTGTGTGTGTGTGTGTGGTGTGTGTGTGTGTGTGTGTGTACAGTAATGTGGGCCTATAGTCTCAGCTACTCAGGAACTTGAGGCAGGAGGACTACTAGAGTCTAGGAGTTCAAAACCAGCCAGGGACAGCACTGCAAGGCTCCAACACAAAAACAAAACAAAAACTTAAAAGAAAAAAAGAAAGCCCGAAGTTTTATCCTTTGATGCCAAAAGTTCTGACTAGACACAGAACACATTCTCCTTGGGGACCCGAGCGGGGAAATGTGTTGTTCCTGATTGTCTCTGGCACCATCTTGTAAACATAAAGGAATGTCTCTGGAGGTGAACTTGATGTTTCACTTGCTTTCTGTTTCTTTACTTAGCCTCTCATAAACATGCCCTCATTTTCCGGGTTCTGCCTCCCCTGCCACCTGGGACCCCCACTTTTGTTTGTAACAAGGGACCCCTCCGTACTGCGTGCAGACAGAGAAAGATGGCTGAAGAGACTTCAAGACAGGTGATCTTTTCAGTCAGCATTGAGCCGACAGCTCCGGAGCTCAAGGCTGTCCAACTCTCAAGGATCCACGTCTCACCGTGTGCAGAACACTGGGCTGTGGCTCTGCCCCTCTTCTTCATTCCAGCACCCAGGCTGATGGAGCAGCCTCCCCTGGGACATGGAAGTCTTGAACAGAGGCACAAGGGAACATGGCATAATCACACCATCTCATAAGCTCCTGCCTTGCACATTTGCTGTGCAAGTTTAGTGCTCAGGGTTGGCGGCATCGTGCAGGTAGAGCGTAGCTTTTCCTCAGAGAGCCCGCACAATATTTTCAGGCCAGTGTTGGGCTCTGGAGGGGCCGGCAACATTCTCTGCTTCCCAGTCTGCTCAATTCTCCTCCACCTCCACCACCGTTGTGTCTTCTCAGTGTGCGAAGGCCCTCCCCTTCACTCCGGCCAGTGAGTGAGTCTTTCCTACCCAACCACAACAGAACTCGTTCACATCCTGGGCAGCAGCTCTCCGAGGAGATAGGCACACACAGCGGCCCTCCCAATCCCCCATGCTGTGTGCCCCGTGTTTCTACCCCTGCCCTTCTTCCCCACATCGGCCTCCCCGCTGCCTCTCAGGGCAGGCACAGTCCACCGCTTTCCTCTCTCTGCTGAGTCCTTCTCTGAGAATCGGATGTGCTTCTCCACCCTCTACTACAGAAACCCTCGCTCGTCCGCCCTATTACTCTGACTTATGATTGGCAAAACTGGAAACGCTTTCACGGTGCTATGACAAGTTCCTCCACTCACTCGCTCTTGGTCTAAATCACTTGGGATT
This sequence comes from Peromyscus leucopus, assembly GCF_004664715.2. Lineage (NCBI taxonomy): Eukaryota > Metazoa > Chordata > Mammalia > Rodentia > Cricetidae > Peromyscus > Peromyscus leucopus. The sequence goes on along the minus strand of NC_051079.1, from coordinate 63,989,305 downwards.
TTTGTCCCCTGCTCACAGAAACGGGTATTATTTTGTCACCGACAGTGTCTATATTTCTAATCTACTAGTCCTTCAGTTGTCTTTTTAACTCGACAGTAATGTTTGAAAGCCCCTCTCCTCCCTGAAATGCCATCTCGAGAACATCACCGCTCACCCCCACCCAATCTCCTTACTAGCGCCAACTTGTCTTTCTAACCCTTGAACTTCAGAGGATCCATGAAACCGTCTCTACTTCCTGGCCAGCCACATGCACTTCCTAAGCAGCCATTAGTCACATAGCACTGGGGTCCAGAACTTCCAACTCCAGTCTTTTCATCCCCCTAAACTTCACATGTATACGCCCAGTTGCTAAGCCATCAGTTCCCCTGGGGTGAATGAAACATATTCCGAACTCTGCTCTGGATGCCCCTCATACCTATGTCCTATTCCCCCATTCTCCTTGTCTCCTGACTGACTGGGTTATCAGCAGCTTCATACTTGAAGCCAAACCACAGACATGTTCTCAACTGATCGCTAACCTGTCGGCCTCATCTTCAGAGTGCATCCTAAATCTAATTCCTTCTCTTGGCTGCCACCACCCTGTCATCTGGATCATTTTGGCAAGATCCTTTCAGCTGAGCTCCCTGCTTCAGAGTGAGTCTCTGTGACCAATCAACATCCTTCTCACAATTCCCTCAAGAGCTTGGGATACAGAACAAAATCCACCATGTCTACCATGACTGGCAAGGCTCCTGAGATAAACAGTCTCTGCTGTTTATCTCATTATCTCTCAGCATGCTTCCAGCTGCACCTCAGCCATCCCAAATGTCCCCAAACTCGCTAAGCATCTCCCTCCTCAGCTCTGCTACTCACTCTCCCCTCAGTCTGGAGTGTTCTTGTAGATAGCCACATGGCTTGCTATGATGGGCCTCGGCTTGTGCATCCTCTACCCGAGTCTTTCCTTATCACTTCTTGAGCTTTTGCTTCAGATGGAGTGGTGTGGGCCTTTCCTGACTATTCTCTAGAAAACAGACTCCTCCCAATGTCACCTTACTCCCCGCATCAGTTGATTTATTTGTATATCACTTTTTGCTATGTACACTTCTCCTCCTCCTCTAAAAAAATAGGATGTAAATTCTATCACTCTGCACCTGTGTGCCACAAAGGCGCTGGCTCCAGCACCTTTGGAATATAGAGAGAAGAAAAAGAACAGAGTGGAATACTAGCCCTTTCTCCCTTAGCTCTGGCTCATTCTATTACAGGAATCAGCTCAGTGTTGGCTTTTCCTCTGGGAGATGATGGGGAGCGAGCCAGGTGACAGCAGCTGTTTCCCTGAACCGCATCCATTGCTCTTTTGTGCAGCGCTGGATTTCCCCCACATCCTCTTGTGATCAGGCTTTCTCCTCCATCACTCCATCAGTTGGGATGCTGTGCTCTCAATGATGGTCCTCAGCTTCAGTCTCTCCATCAGCTAGGATGCTGTGCTCTCACTGATGGTCCTCAGCTTCAGTCTCTCCATCAGCTAGGATGCTGTGCTCTCACTGATGGTCCTCAGCTTCAGTCTCTCCATCAGCTAGGATGCTGTGTGCTCACTGATGGTCCTCAGCTCCAGTCACTCCATCAGCTAAGACTCTGTGTGCTCACTGATGCTCCTCAGCTTCAGTCTCTCCATCAGCTAGGATGCTGTGTGCTCACTGATGGTCCTCAGCTCCAGTCACTCCATCAGCTAAGACTCTGTGTGCTCACTGATGCTCCTCAGCTTCAGTCACTCCATCAGCTAGGATGCTGTGTGCTCACTGATGGTCCTCAGCTTCAGTCACCCCATCAGCTAGGATGCTGTGTGCTCACTGATGGTCCTCAGCTTCAGTCACCCCATCAGCTAGGATGCTGTGTGCTCACTGATGGTCCTCAGCTTCAGTCACTCCATCAGCTAGGATGCTGTGTGCTCACTGATGGTCCTCAGTTCCAGTCTCTCCATCAGCTAGGATGCTGTGTGCTCACTGATGGTCCTCAGCTTCAGTCACTCCATCAGCTAAGATCCTGTGTGCTCACTGATGGTCCTCAGCTTCAGTCTTCATCTCACTTGGCCCATCAGCATCAGGGGCATTTGACCGGCTGACTTATCTGTGTTTCCTCCAACCTTGCTGGCAGCTCCATCTCCTTGGCTGGTTCCTCCTCACCTTCGCAAGCTCGCTGCAGGGGCCCCCTTGAGCAGCATGTCTTTTCTCTCTGTGTCTATAACCTTGGCAACCTCACCCATGGCCGGGCTCTACACACACATATTTCAACGTGTGATTCATCCTTATTAACAGAATTCTTTCTTTCTAGCCTGAAAAACTACCTTGACCAGGTAGATTGGGGTTGTGTGATTCCTGAATGATGCATTCTCTAGTTTTCTGGGCATTTGAAGCTTTGTTGATGGAATATATTTTTCAGGATATGGAATTCTAGGTTGACATAATGTTGTTATTGTGCTTGTATTCTTTTGGCACTTAAAAATTCATTGTCTGGTAACTTTTGTGGCGAGAAGGCAGCCATCATTGTCCTGACATGCCTCTGTATGTGCTATGACATCTTTCCCTTTGAGCTTTAAAAGATTATTTTCTCAGCTCTAGTAACTTACCCAACGGTTTAACTGTGCATGCTTATATACGGCTTATTTGTGTTTGCCCTGAATAGGATTTATTGATTTTCCTAGACCTACAGGGTGCTATTTCGAGGAAAATTTGGAAAACCTGGAAAGTCTGAAGAAAGTAATTTTTTTTCTGCTGACTTTCCCCCTTCTCTCTCTCTCTCTCTCTCTCTCTCTCTCTCTCTCTCTCTCTCTCTCTCTCTTGTTTTGTTTTGTTTGAGACAGGGTTTCTCTGTGTCATTTTGGTGCCCATCCTGGATCTCACTCTGTAGACCAGGTTGGCCTTGAACTCACAGAGATCCACCTGCCTCTGCCTCCTGAGTGCTGGGAATAAAGGCCTGCACTACCACCTGGCACCCCTTTTCTTCATGTTTTGTTTGTTGTTATTCAACCTGACAGAAGCTAGAGAAAAGGGAACCTTAATTGAGAAAATACTCCCATCAGATCAGCCCACAGCAAGCCTGTAAGGCATTTCCTTGATTGGTGATTGAGGTGGAAAGGCCTAGCCCACTGTGGGTGGTGCCATCCTGGGCAGGTGGTCCTGAGTTGTGTCAGAAAACAAGCTGAGTAAGCCATGAACAGCAAATCAGTAAGCATTTTGTTCCATGGCTTCTGCACTTGTTCCTGCCTCTAGGTTCCTGTCCTGCTGGAGTTCCTACCTTGGCTACCCTCAGTGATGGGCTGTGGTTAGGACATGTAAGCCAAATAAACCCTTTCCTCCTCAAGTTGCCTGTGGTCATGGTGTTTTACCACAGCACTAGGAACTTATCTAAGGCAGTGAGCATTTGATATAGGTCTCTGTTTAAAAAAACCAAAGATATAAATAACAACAAAACATCTGCCACTTTTATAATAGTTTCTAAAGTTATTGTTGCTCTTTTGCTTATAATTATGTCCTCGTCTTTCAGAACTTAATATTTGTTTTAATGTTCCACCATGATTAAGGTGGGGTTCTGTGTTTTGGAAAAAAAGTCACCAAAGTGATGTCTCTCTCATATTTCACAGCAGAAGTCCATACTGGTTATTGCAAATTGGACCAGCGAATCATTTCATGATAAAAGGCTATTTTTCCTCCCTTATGATTAACAAATTACCCCTGCAATCATCTAGATCACCAACCATGTCTCACCTACTGGTTGGTTCTAGTGTTCATTGATGAATCCAGCCTGAATCAGTTAGCACCATGGTGGCTAGATAATGGTGATTTCCACAGATTTATTGGCTGATATCATTGGTGAGAACATGTTCTATTTTCTCCTGCTGGAGACCATTCTCGAGCTTGATATTAATGTCAATTTCTCTGGGATCTAAAGTTATGGATTTTAGATAGAAATCAATACAATATGATGATGGAGGACCTGGTAAATACAAAGCCTTGAAGATGGGACCAAGTTGGCATATTCAAGGGCAAATAAGAAAGGCAGGGAAATGGGAACACAGCAATGTATCCAAGGGAAACACAAGGGGTAAGGCCAGAGAAGTGGCATGTCTAGGTCACGGGGAGCTTGTGGGCCAGGTGGAGGGGCTCTGGCTTCATCCTTACAGCAACAAGAAAAGAACGAAGGAGGTGAGATGATCTGATTGGCTTTTTTGGAAGGTCACATTTCCCTTACTAATTTGTCCCTTCCTAGGAGGAGAAAACTTGGTTGAACGAGTTTTCTAATGCTTTGGGTTAAAGAGGGCAAGTACCCTTGATCATAGCTAGTGGTGGCACACGATGACATAGCTTTATGGAAGGCAATTCTATAGTAACTCAAAATTGCAAACAATTTGGTCCAACAATTCTGCCACGGAGAATTTGTCTTATTTGCATATGCAAAATGACATAAGTATGATGTTACTCAATGAAACATAATTTATAATTGTAAAACACTGGCAACAATATGTGTTCAACAGCAGGGGACTAATTGAATATGTTATAATGCATTCATACAGTGGAATATTATGCAGTTGGCAAAAGAAATGAGTGCATTCTTCACTCACCAACATAGAATAATTTCTAAGAAATAATAAATGACACAAACCAGAGAACATTCAGAGCATTTAAGGAGGGATGAATCATACAATTATGTCTTTGGTCATGACCTACATCTTGGGAGGATATAATATATCTGGTGATGGTGATGTCTTTGAGGAAGAATAAAAAGACCTTAATGGCTACTCTCTTAAAGACTTTTCCCATTTTATTCTCTGTAAGTTTATTTCCTATGAAAAAGTAGGAAGAACATTAGAAGAGCTTTTGTCATGGAGGTGGAAAGCAGTAAAAACTAGCTATCATTTGGGGACCATGTGACCTGACACAGCAGACAGAGGCAGGGGGATCAGTGTCCTGTCCTCCACGGACATCTGAGCCCCAAAGAAGTCATCTCAATAAAATTGCCCTGCAAACCCCAAGACAAGGGTATTGTCAAGACCGAGGGTCGATGGTGATGGGTGGGCAGGAAACAGTTAGCCTCCAAGTGCCAACCTGGTGCTGACCCAGTTCTCATTATTTTCCTCATTGAATCAACTCTGCCTGCCCCACTGCCCAGACCTCCTTCTGTCAGCACAGAGTCTGCAGCCTGGGCCCTTCTTCCTCCAGTCACCTTCTTGACTGCTGCCCAGCTTTGCCTGGAAACCAGTTAACTCACTTCTTTTTTCTCTAATAGCTCAGCACGCACGCACGCACGCACGCACGCACGCCTCAGTTCTCCCAAGGACTACCACCATTGCATCTCACCCCATGTGACTTCTCAGGTTGATCCTTCAGATCCCAAGCCCCTCTCTCACATACCCATGAACATCTTCTCTTACTCAAAATGTATTTTACAGAGGGGCCCACAAAATCACATAGAAACATTATGTAATAAATAAAAAATATGTAACAAAAAATTATGTAAAAAATGATAACTGAATGCATGTGTTCAGTGCCATTTCACAGTATGCTTACTGTGTAATTCATCATCAAACTGCAGCTCATTATTGTGTGCAAAATCACATGCCACATAGTACTCTAACAAAATACTTCCACCTGAACCTCTATGATTTCTTGTGTCAGATAACATACATCTCTTATATATACTGAATAAACCTTCCTTGTAGCATATACCAGACTTACTCTCAAGATGGCTCAGTCTCTAAAATCAACAGGATTATTTACATTTAAAAAAAAGTTGCTGTTGTTGTTTTTTGTTTTTGTTTTTAGACAGAAACTCTTTAAGTAGTCCTGGCTGAACTGGAACATGCTATGTAGACCAGGCTGGCCTCAAAGTCCCAAAGATCCTTTTACCTCTGCCCCTCAAGAGCTGGGATTAAAGGCATTTATCACCATGGCTAACTCATTATCCACAGTTTTATTTATTTATTTATTTATTTGGTTTTTCCGAGACAGGGTTTCTCTGTGTAGCTTTGTGCCTTTCCTGGAACTCGCTCTGTAGACCAGGCTGGCCTTGAACTCACAGAGATCCACCTGCCTCTGCCTCCCGAGTGCTGGGATTAAAGGCGTGTACCACCACCACCACCACCACCACCACCACCACCACCACCACCACCACCCACCCACCCCCCACCCCCAGGCGTTTTATCCACATTTTTAAACTTCATCCCCTTTGGAATCATTATGTGTTCCCCTCTTGCCATCTGGAGACCAGGGAGAAGCCAAAATTACTTCAGACAGTCTTGAAGATGTTAAGCCATCCTAGCAGCTGCAAGCATACTGACATTGCTTCTTGCTTCTCTTCACACAGTCATGTCCAGCCTCTGTAACCTTTCACATGATTTCTAAGAAGGTCAGCTAAACAACCCAATTTGTTAAGGCCCCAGAAACATAGCTTAAAAGACTCCACTTTGATTTGGATGATTGGGGTCTGGACACCATCTCAGTCCAAAGCAGTGGCCTCCCATGGATTTTATCTGCCAGCTCTTAACATGGTATCTGGCACATGAGCGCCACCCAAGACCACCTACACATTCCTGTTCTCAAAATATTTCTAGACTTCTCTGTACATACTGATAGAAGGGTTTCTTTAAGAGCCACGAAGAAAAAGCAGTCTCATTACTTCATTTCCACTTTTATTGCCAACACCAAATGGCACCTTATATGGCAACCAAGCAAGTAATTTGTGGCTCTTCCAGAGTCTGCCTGTTGGCCTAGTAAAGAACTTGAGGTCCTGGCAGACCTCAACACCCAGCAACACCCTTACTGCCATCACTGCAGGATGGGCATGGTACCCTGTGGCACCTTGGTGAGGATGGAGGTTAGCTGTGCTACTATGGAAACAGATCATCTCTGGACATACAGCCCAGAAGCATGGTAGTTTCTCTAGTTTCTCCCTCTCATTCATTACGGCAGATGTCTGTTCCAGAGGCAGGCAGGGGGAGGTGGGAGGTGGCTGCTGTTCCCTATTCCTTATGAAAGCTGAGCAAGGTGGGAGTTAAGGAAAGCCACGGGGGTCTGCAGAGTAGAAGAGCCAGATTAGGTGTGCTATGTGAACTCAGGAAGAGGGGCTCCCTGCCTGCACCCACCCTCTCAGTACCCAAGCAGGACCCAGAACCAGAAAAACCATGAAGCACCCTTGAGTCTGTGCCAGACCTCTCAGACTCCTTTTCCCTCCAGGTCAGAGCCTGAGAAAGGGGCAGTGGCTCATCTCTGAAGAGCTTAGTTGGTTGGCAGCCATGGTCTCCTGTCTGTAATCCTCTTTAGAGCGTCCCTGCGTTCCCCATTGCTGAGTGCCACCCCCTTCTCCTGGCCTGATGAGGAGGTTTGAGGGAGCTGTCATGTTTTCGAATCAGGTGCCTGTTACTGAAGCAGACAGCTCTTTTAGAATCCCCAAACCCAAAGGACCAAACTGGCACTTCCTTTTGACTCACGCTCTTGAAGACTCCGATATGGAGTTGAGTTGATTCCATGAGGAAGTCTCTAAAAGACATCTAGTTGTTGGGCTGGAGAGATGGCTCAGAGGTTAAGAGCATCGACTGCTCTTCCAGAGGTCCTGAGTTCAATTCCCAGCAACCACATGGTGGCTCACAACCATCTGTAATGAGATCTGGCGCCCTCCTCTGTATACATAATAAATAAGTAATTTTTTTTTTTTTTTAAAAAAAGACATCTAGTTGTTGAAAGCTATCCCCAAGATGATATTCTCACAAAGACTAGTGATTATACAGTCAAAACCCATTTCTTTTTCTGACATGAAGTCAGAGGGCTGCCCACACCATCTGAGCTGAACGCTATACACCAGGTAAACAGGCCTGAGGTGTGAGCTTCTTGTGATGGAAAGAAACTACCTTACTCGGAATGCCAGGAACAGGGCAGATTTCAAATTATATACCTGTGAGAAGACGCTTCCCCAACTAAGCCATTGCCCTGTTCCAGAACCTCCCGAGCTTTCCCATTGCTCGAACACTCGTATTTTGCCCCCATTCCCATCGCCCCAGCTCACCTCACCCAAAGCCTGTGCTTCTGTGGAAGCAGTACTCTAGTCAACCCCCCCCCAGCCCTCCTGCCCACTTTGGCCATCCCCACAGCCCTTCCGCGGCCTCTGTGCTGCAGACCCCCCACCCTGCCTTCTAATGTGCTCTGGGGCACCCAAGACAACAATCAAGTTTCTCCCAGCAGGGAGAGTATTTCTCCCACAGGGGCCTGGCCGATCCACTAACACATGTGATTTCGAACAGTGATTAAAATACCCTCATGCATCAGCAAGAGCCATGACTGAGCTCCCATACTTTTTATTACATTTGACAATTGTTGTGTGCCTATGTGTGTGCGTGTGTGGGAGAGAGGTGCTGTATGTGCCGTGGTGCTTGTGTGGGGGTCAGAGGTCAACTTGCAGGAGCACGTTCCCTTCTACTGTGTATGTCTTGGGGAACTGAACTCAGGTGGTCAGGCTTTGCAAGCAGGTACCTTTACCTGCTTACCGAGCCATCACAGCACACCCACTTGCCACCCGGACCCTGACACTCTTGAAACTAATTTCTAAACTCAGCATTGTCATCCTTATACCGTGTGTTGCAAATCATGGTTTCTCATGCCAGAGCAAAGCCTTTCTATAGATGGTGATGACTAACTTCTGTTTCTATTGTAGTGCGCACTTCCGTATCTCACACAGTAGAGGGACATGAGGGACGATAGTACGGGGCTGGGATGTAGCTCAGTGGGAGAGCAGTTGCTTAGCGTGCACAGGCCCTCATTTTAATCCCTGGCACCGAAAAAAAATATAACTAACCAAGCACACCCATACAAAGAAAGAAGACCCAACGGCAGTAGCTACAGTGTTAGCTGAAACCCATGTGGCCTCTAGCTGCCACTTCCAAATGTGCACTAAACACAAGATGCCGCCCACTGGCTTTCAGGGTCAGGCTGAGTACCTCCACACCTACAGTCTCCCCATCCCAAGCCAAGGCTGCTATGAGAGAGGTAAGCCATGTGTTCCCACCCCGGCTCTGCTACACACACACACACACACACACACACACACACACACACACACACACACACACACACACGCTTCGCAGCTCATTAGAACTTGTAATCACAAAAGAATAAAGGACAGCTGTTGATCAACACGGACCCTGTCTTAGTTAGGGTTTCCCTTGCTGTGAAGAGACACCATGACCACAGCAACTCTTACAAAGAAAAACATTTAATTGGGGTGGCTCACTTGCAGCTCAGAGGTTCAGTCCAGTATCACCACGGCGGGGAGCATGGCAACATGCAGGCAGACGTGATGCTAGCACAGTAGTGAGAGTCCTACATATTGAAGGCTACAGGAATGGTCTGAAAGTCACACTGAGGGAAGCCTGGGCAACAGACCTCAAATCCCGCCCCCACAGTGACACACTTCATCCATCAAAGCTACACCTACTTCAGCAAGGCCACACTTCTTAATAGTGCCATTCTCTCTGAGCTTATGGGGACCAATTACATTCAAACTACCACAGACCCTGCGGACGGAAAGAAAAGGGGAGGGGCAGCCTATCAAGTACGGTGAGGAAAAACCTAAGAACAAATGAGCTCTCGGGAAGGAAGGCAAGCCGAGATAATCAGTCCAGCCAGGTCTTCTGAGCACCCATCAGTCAACCTATGGGCTTTTCTTTTCTTTTCACACCTGCTCTGTACAAGATACACACAAATGGATGATGGAGTCACAGTTTAATAGTAGAATGCATGGCTTTGTATTTGATTAGCATCCTCAATATCTCTTTCTCACTCTCTCTCCCCCCCTCCCTCACACACACACATAAATTGGGGGAAAATGAATCTAGTGTATCCAACCCCAAGAGGTTTAATGACTCAGGTGTTACTAATGAAATATGAAGACCCCTCTCTTGAACCCCACCCCCCATTTAGGAAACCACTTTTAACACATGACCTCAATATGTTGTTTCCTTTAACATGTCCATCACTGCCCTCTCCCCGGGGCCCACTGGGTATTTCTGTGTATGCATGCATCCCGTGGACAACCAAGTGCTAATGTCAGCTATCACTATAAGAAGGGGATCATATTTAAAGAGGTGGCTATAGAAGACTTTATGTAGGAGCTGAATTTAATTGGGTCTTAAATATGAGTGAATTTGAAATGCAAAGTAAGGCCAGAAAGCTTTCCAAAGCAGAAAGGCACTCTCAAGCTAGCAAGGGAACCAGGGGTGTGGCATCCTAATTATTCAGTGTGTTCACTGGCATGAACAGAAAGCCACAGGGATGAGGATGGGCCACAGAATCTGGGGAGGACAGCGAAGGCTCATGACAGAGGTGGCATCTGAACTTATTTGTGAAGAGAACAGTGTCATTTTAGTCCACCCGGAAGATGACAGAGAAGGTACTTAAGCTCCAGCTGAGCACAAGCCCAGAGCCAGAACGCAGACCCTAGCACAACGCCTATGCTGGGTCAGTACTTGGAGAACATTAAACACTGTATTTCCTTTTATCCACTCCCCACCATCTTTTCGATGAAGGTGAAGCAGGTAGTTGAGAGTGGCGGGGAAGGAGACAGTGACTACTGGAGTGTTAACACAGCCACTGCTCAACTGTGACTTAGGTCTAAGCACATGGCCCTTCTTAACACCTTGAGCAGCAAGGAGTCTCTGCACTCACTGCTTTTCTGTGCCTGGGCTGCCAGTGTGGGTATGTGTGCACCCAGTGTTCAAAGGCGAGCTTTGCTGAGTAGGAAACGGGAGCCCTAAACTTTAAGAGTTCCCTTCACACAGCAAGAACAACTCTGGAGGACTGAACATGAGTTGTACTCCAGATGGAAGAAACCGAGGTAAGATGGACAGAGAGAGGCCTCTGCTTGGAGGAAATGGGGTTCACTTCCAGTTAGAGAAAAAGGCTCGGGAAGGGAAAGCAAGGTTAAATAAGACCACCATGGCTAAGTGTCCCTTCCCTCTCAGAGTCAGGCAGCCAAGGGCAACTGTGGAAAATGAAGAGGCGACAGCAGTGAGCAGGGGTCATGAAGTAGACATGATTGGCTTGAACTGGTCTCAACAGCCTTGGCTGTGGACAGCAGAGAATGGGAAATAGCAAAGTTGTCTTAACTTTTCACTTCTCATCGAGGAGTTACAGAGCCTGTGAACTACAGGAAACAGAGGTGGAAAACTGAAAATGGTGACGTAATGGAATTCTATGGATGCCTTGCAGAGCCAAGGGCTCAGCACAGCTCAGCAAACATGAGACTTGACCTCTGCCCCACCAGCTCAAGTGTCGAGAGGAGCTTGAGGATGGGGGTTTTCATCACAGTGGGGATAGTAGGAGTCCCCACTGCATCTGTGAAGGCACACCTCACCAATGGTTTCATGGGCCTAGAGATCAGTCAGCTTTCCTTGAGGTTAGCACCCATTGAGGAAACAGAAAGGACAGTGAAAATGCTGACATAGAAAATAATTTTTCTGAGACAGGGTTTCTCTGTGTAACAGCCCTGCCTGTCCTAGAACTCGCTCTGTAGACCAGGCTGGCCTCAAACTCAGAGCTCCACCTACCTCTGCCTCCTGAGTGCTAGAGTCAAAGGCATGCACCACCACTGCTCGGCTTCTTTTTTTTTTTTTTTTTTTTTTTGGAAAGGAACTCCTAACTCTACTTATTACTCACAATTTATGTTTTAATGTCATTAGCTTTTTTGATTTTTCAGATTTCTATGTGTTTGCATGAATATACTGCATGTCTTGGTTACTGTTCTGTTGCTGTGAAGACACACCATGACCAAGGCAACTCTCATCATGGTGGGAAGCACACAGACATGGTGTTGGAGCAGTAGCTGAGAGCTTTACATCCTGATCCACAGGCAGCAGGCAGACACACACTGGGACTAGCATGGGCTTATGAAACCCCAGTGAGATACTTTCCAAGGCCACACCCCCTAAACCCTTTCAAACAGTTCCACTAACTGGGGGACCAAGCATCCAAACATATGAGCCAGTGGGAGCCATTATCATTCAAACCACCTGTCTGTGTACCACATGCATACAGAGCCTATGGAAGTCAGAAGAGGGCATCAGATGCCCTGGGACTGGAGCTACAGATGGTTGTGAACTGCTAGGTGGGTACTAGGAATTGAATCCAGGTTCTCTGGGCACAATATGGGTGATCAACTTGGGAACTCTGATCTGTTTGGCCACAGAAGCTAGCTAGACTCTGGTAATACAAAACAGGACACAGGTAAGTGGCCTTAAAAATAAAAGAAAAAAAGAATTTCAGTACCAGGATCAAAACATGCATGCCTTAATCAGCCACATTATCGCTGAACATTATCAGTAACGCTTCCTTAAGCACCTGCAGCTCCTGTGAGTGGAGAGCAGTACAGCCGGAGACATCGTTGCATGAGGCAAATCTCATGCAGGCTCTGGAAGCGGCGTCAGTGCTCACTGTGCAGATGTGGTTTCTCTGGACCAATGAGTCTTTTTGCTTCGGTTACGAGGCGAGAACAATACTTGTTCTGTAGAGACCCAGTGTGAACTTCTAGTCACATGACTACAGCCAGGTACGCTGGTAATTCTGGGACAAAACCACACTGCTTTGGTCTTAACTCTTTGCAGGGTCTTATAAAAATGTGCATTGATTCCATGTTCCATGAATTAAAATACCTTGAAGCATTCATTGAACATTGTTAAAACTCTTCTTGAGGTCTCCTGAGTCTCTCCACCTGCCTCTTGGCTGGCCACTATACAGCAACAAACCAAGGGCCTGGCAGAGGGATTTCCAAGGCTGTGGTGATATTTGCAATCTAAGAAATAAAGCTTGCCTGAAGATCAGAGGACAGAGCCAGCCACAGTTAAACATAGAAGTCAGGCAATGGTGGCACACACCTTCAACTCTAGCACATAGGAGGCAGAGATCTGTCTGGATCTCTGTGAATTCAAAGCCACCCTGGACTACACAAGATTAATCCAGTTTAAAAGAGAAACAGCTAGGCAGTGGTGGCACACACCTTTAACCCCAGCACTTGAGATCTCATGCCTTTGCTACCAGTATCTGGGAAGAACACATGCCATTAATCCCAGTACTAGGAAGGTTGAAACAGGAAGTTGTGGCTGGGTGGAAAAAGTATATACGGCCTTTCTGCTGAGGACTCAGGGGCATTCAGTCTTGAGAATTCATGGAGACAGGATTGGCCGAGTTGTCATCGAGGTGAGAAGTGGCCGTGGCTTGTCCCTTTCTCTCTCTGATCCTTCAGCATTTACCCCAATATCTGGCTCCGGGTTTTTACTAAGATCATTTATGATTCGTGCAATGCAAGGCCCCAACTTCCACATTCTTTGTGACTTTCTCCACTTTGTTCAACTCGGAAATGTGTCACTTTCTGCTGTGTACCTGGCCTGTCTTACATTTGACCAGTGCTGGTCAGCACGGATCATGTAGACTTGATGGCCCTGTGGACAGGGTGTGGTCACTTTCTGCTGTGTACCTGACCTGTCTTACATTTGACCAGTGCTGGTCAGCACGAATCATGTAGACTTGATGGCCCTGTGGACTGGGTGTGGTCGCTGTTGCCCAGCCATCCCCAAGAGTGCACTAGAGTGACAGAGGACAAAGTATATTGGGGAAAATGCCAAGCCCTACTAACCGAGGCCACAGTATGGCCAAGTAGGCAAGACTGTTCTAGACACCCAGGGTAATCACAGGCCTTGCCCGTAAGCAGAATAACTGACGTTTGCTATTGAGGTTTTTGTGGTTGCAATACCTTCTTCCGAGTTTGGCATTCAGTAACTGTCTCCCCTCATTTTACAGGGAAGGTTCAGTGACTAGTACACGGACTCTATGCTATGTTCAGAGTTCGAATCCTCATATTTTACCACCTTAACCATTTTCAAAATCAATACCCCACTATGAGAGAATCCAGGAAACAGGGAAATTAAAGACAGTAATGAAATGATTTAATCACAGAAATAGGCACAATCAGACCTCTGATCCTAAGTTTCTTTTCAAACTACATGGGAAATGACAACCAAGGCTTACAACTACCTGTTGTATGATATTTTGTGTTCTGACAAATAAAATTTGCCTGGAGATCAGAGGGCAGAGCTAGCCACTAGATAACCATAGAGGCCAGACAGTGGTGGCACACATCTTTAATCCCAGAATTTGGAAGAAGGAAGCAGGAAGATCAGAAGTTCAAGGCCACCCTGGGCTTCACGAGATTGAACCAGTCTAAAAGAGAAACCGAGCCAGGTGGCAGTGGTGTACACCTTTAATGCCAGCACAATTGGGAGGTGGAGACGGGATCTCGCCCCCATTCAGTCTGAGGGTTCGTAGAGACAGGAGGCCCCATTCAGTCTGAGCACTGGAAGAGGTAAGAAGTTTGTGGTGGCTGCTGCTCTGCTTCTCTGATCTTTCAGCTTTCACCCTCAGTATCTGACTCCAGGATTTAATAAAGACTAATCAGGACCACACTTCCACTATCACAGTATTCTAAAGCTCTGAAGGTGAAGCAGGCTGTTGAGATTTGTACAATCATTGAAGATAGTGATCATTACAGCATGATTTTCATCAAGCATTCCATCCTGTGTTCTTGGTTAAACAGCCTTTAGATGCTGCTGTTTCTGTTGAGAAACACTCAGAACATTTGTAAGTCATACAGATTCTCCCACCAAGACCCATAAACTTGAAGGGCTTTATGTTCAAACCTTTCCAACCAGTCAGTGATTGTATTAAGCATATGATGGTCTGAGTGAAGAACTGCTACCCTCAGTGGCCAGGATGGTCTGAGTGAAGAACTGCTACCCTCAGTGGCCAGGATGGTCTGAGTGAAGGCACACCATGCACTGTTGTAATGGTCAGACATCAACTGGAAAAGTTCTGGACAGGGAAACACCCGTTCACTTCTGATGGTAATCTCACTCTCCTGTCATTTCTGTACTTGGCAAGTATCAGCAATTACATATTTTATAGTAACGGGGTTTTTTTTAAGGGTTTAATTACAGGGGGGTAGGAACAACTGTAAAAAAGTGGAAGCAGGACAGAGAAGGAGGTTGACATTCTGGCAAATAAAACTGTATCATGCTATGCATAAATTGTTACAAATGCCAAGCACCAAAATTTAGTTCTCCAAAGTCTAGTTAATTTTATTCACCTGTATTTGGTTTCATTTAAACCTTAAATAGTGGGGAAGTAGAATAACAGGATGGGGGATAAAATGCTTTAATTAAAATTTTGTAACATTATCAGTGATTTTCACTTTGGAAATAGTATTTTCCTATGCCTCTTGCTCCTCTTAGCAGGTAGCCTGTAATAAAGTTCCTTCTTGAACAACTGCAGAGCACTGCAAGAAACCACAGTGCTTTACAGGCCACTAATTCTGCTACAGATGAAAGCATTCAATTAATTCCATAAAATTCAGTTCCTTACAGAATGTATTCATAGATGACCAGGAGTGTTCTAAAATGCCATACACAAGAGTCTGGCTTCAAAGTTGAAATAAAGTAACTAGGTAAAGCTCTTGAGTAAAACTTCCAACAGAAACTGACAAGCTAGACAGACATTCCTACTAAAACACTTTATTCCAATGGTAAACAGGCTCATTTTAATTTTCACTTTTCCATTGAAGCCCACTTTTATGCAAATAACCATTAAAAGTGAGTCATTTGTACAAACATGTCACTTACATGATGCAGTGTGATTGATTAAATACGGCCAGTAACAAGCCAACAGAGACAAGATCTCTCATGAAAACTTACATTTTAAAGCAGAGGACAGAAACCTCAAGCTGAAGTTCAACAAGCATGGCCTCCATAGCAAACTGCTGTTAGGCAACTGGTTAAAGACTGGCAATTTGCTACCGTCAAACACACAGGCAGCACTCAATCTCCGAGTTCCCTAACACATTTCAGCCATGCAGATCAACAATGAGCACTTTCACATGCATAGAGGCTACAGGTGTAATGTAGCATATGCACCTCAGAGCGCCCCATCCTCAGCTGACGTCCCTCATGGTCATGTTCCTGACTGCTTAGAAGCAGTCTCAGCTCACAAACATGAGCCATCTGTGGCATTTACCTCCAGGCACCTAGACTGTTATCAGATGTGGTCTTTATAGTAGCTTGTGGTCCTTAGTCTTGTGCTCAGGACCTCTGATGGCCACTTAGGAAGTAATGTCTGGGTTTCTTGCATGGTCACCCACACAAGGTTTGTTCCAAGACCTCATGCTGACCAACTCCAAGTCATTCCCTAAATTGAATGGATCTTTAACAATGTACTCACAATCTACTTTCTAAACCATGTGTTGTTCAGAAACACCTTTTCTTTGCTCTGGGATCACATTTCTTTTCAATTTTACAACTTTTATAGTAATAAACAGTATTATGAGGCAGAAAGAGTCAAAACAAAAAACTAAAACCACCTGCCAGGTTACAACCTTAAATTCTATTTACTATTATGGTAACATTCTACCCCCAAGCTTCACCAGGAAAATGCTTGGTCTATCACTGACTTACCCTTGAACTTACTATTTGAAGCCAGACTCAATGACCTTAACGCCTATTAAATGTGTTTAAGAATGCAAATACTATAGTCCTAATAGTGCAATGTAGCATGAACCCTTTTCCAACAAAATGGTCAGTTAAAGGATTTTTACAAATATCCACACAGCTATTCACTGAAGAAGAGATTCCTATCTGTGACCGTCTCCATTTTAGGAGGACTTTATTATTTTGGTGAAAATAAGTCTGTCAAAAATGAAGCTGGAGCCCATGAGATGATGGGAAGGAGCCCGGAGGAATGGCAGAAGGGAAGGAGGAAAACCACAGTGCTCCTAAGTTCTTATTCTCTGTGTGGTCTAAGTGTGGGCACATATGGAAGTCATAGGACAACTGTAGTCAGTTTTCACCTTTATGTGAGTTTGGGGGATGGAGTGAGTTCAGGTCTAGGTTTGCACAGGAGAGGCCGTTACCTATTGAGTCCTCTTGCCAGCCTCCCCCAGTATATGCCTAACAGCTAAGGCAGTCTTCACCCCACCTCTTGGACATGTGTGGTATTCAACAATAGTTTCACCAGATGACATCAACCTATGCATATCTCTGCTTCCTGTACTGAAGGAATTCAATTTACATGGTGTTAAGAGGGATGTACAAGCAGGAAGCGCCCAAACATATAGCTTAATGGTTTTCCATGTTCTTGGGCCCCTTCATACAGAACACAGCCACATAGTCTCCAGGGAACCAGCAGTACAGTAGGCTGGTCAACAGAGAGCCTAAGGTTGGGAGGCTCACTCCACAGTTATATTACCTCAAGAGTTGTTGCAGTAAGGTTAGCAAGTGTCTTTTACACTGTTAATAGTTAGATGCTACAGCAATTATTTCCCCCAAGACAGGATTTCTCTGTGTAGTTTCGGTGCCTGTCCTGGAACTCAGAGATCTGCCTCTTTCTGCCTGCCAAGTTCTGGGATTAAAGGCGTGCACCGCCGCCGCCGCCGCCGCCGCCGCCGCCGCCGCCGCCGCCGCCGCCGCCGCCCAGTGACTATAGCAATTTTAATAGTAAACCAGTGTAAGTTTTTCTCCCAATAAAAAAGGGTTAAACTATATTAATGCTTGGGCAGTTCAATGCCAAACAGGGTTGTGCACCTCAGCTTTTCAGGTTCTTTTTCCTGATTTGAAGTATGGTTAAAATGACTTGCAGAATGTCTACAAGTGAGGAAAACACAGACTCAGCCATCGGAAGTATGGCTCAACCAGAATGCTTCTCAATTATTTCATGATTATCATGATATAAGATTAGGATCGCTAGTACTTTTCAAGGAGGGAGGTCTTAAAAAAACAAAACAGAGACTGATATCCAGAATATATAAGGAACTCAAGAAATTAGACATCAAAACGACCAACAGTCCAATTGAGAAATGGGCTTTAGAACTAAACAGAGAATTCTCAACAGAGGAAACTCAAATGGCTGAAAGACATTTAAGGAATTGCTCAACATCCCTAATCATCAGGGAAATGCAAATCAAAACAACTCTGAGATACCACCTGTCAGAATGGCTAAGATCAAAAACACTGAAGACACTTTATGCTGGAGAGGATGTGGAACTAGGGGAACCCTCCTCCACTGCTGGTGGGAATGCAAGCTTGTACAACCATTTTGGAAATCAATATGGCACTTTCTTAGAAAATTGGGAATCAATCTCCCCCAAGATCCAGCTATACCACTCCTGGGCATATACCCAAGAAATGCTCAATCATACCACAAGAGCACTTGCTCAGCTATGTTCATATCACCATTGTTTGTAATAGCCAAAACCTGGAAACAACCTAGATGCCCTTCAACTGAAGAATGGATAAATTGTGGCACATATACACAATGGAATACTACTCAGCAGAGAGAAACAATGACATCATGAGGTTTGCAGGCAAATGGATGGATCTAGAAAAAATCATCCTGAGTGAGGTAACCCAGACTCAGAAAGACAAATATAGTATGTACTCACTCATAGGAGGATGCTAGATGTGGAACAAGGATGACTGGACTGCTACTCACATCACCAGTGAGGCTACCTGGAAAACGGGACCCCTGGACATGAGTGGGAGCGATGAAGGGCAAGGGTCGAGGGAAAGAGAGCAGGAGATCCTAGCTGGATCAAGAAAAGAGAGGGAGAACAAGGAGTAGGAGACCATGGTAAATGAAGACCACATGAGAAAAGGAAGAAACAAAGAGCTAAAGAGGCCCACAGAAATCCACAAAGATACCCCCACAAAAGACTGCTGGCAATGGTCGAGAGATAGCCGGGACTGACCTACTCTGGTGATGGGATGGCCA
The DNA here is from genome assembly GCF_004664715.2 of Peromyscus leucopus. Classification (NCBI taxonomy): domain Eukaryota; kingdom Metazoa; phylum Chordata; class Mammalia; order Rodentia; family Cricetidae; genus Peromyscus; species Peromyscus leucopus. The sequence continues at coordinate 63,970,481 of NC_051079.1, read as the reverse complement.
AACACCCTAATGGTTGTGCCATAAACCCCATCCAAGGACTGAGGAATCTGGACGCAGACATCCACGGCTAGGCCCCGGGTGGAGTGCTGGGAGTCTAATTAGTGAGAAAGAGGAGGGTTTATATGAGCGAGAATTGTTGAAACCAAGGTTGGATAAAGCACAGGGACAAATAACCAAATGAATGGAAACACATGAACTATGAACCAAAGGCTGAGGGGCCCCCAACTGGATCAGGCCCTCTGAATAGGTGAGACAGTCGATTGGCTTGATTTGTCTGGGAGGCATCTAGGCAGTGGTACCAGGTCCTGGGCTCGTTGCATGAGTTGGCTGTTTGAAACCTGGGACTTATGCAGGGACGCTTGGCTCAATCTGGGAGAAGGGGAATGGACCTGCCTGGACTGAGTCTATCAGGTTGATCCCAGTCCTCGGGGGAGCGGGGCAGGAAGGGAGAGAACAAGGGAATCTGTGGCTATTACGTAGAACTGAATAGTATTGTAAAATAAAAAAATAAAATAAAATATTTTAAAAAAAAAAACCCCAGAAACTCAAGCGCTCGCGCACACACATACAGAGTTATCTTTTTTTTTGGTTAAGTGTACTTTCAGTGTGAACTTGAATTTCACCATTTTTGTTTAAAATGTAAATGTTACCTATGATCACTAATTTGCCACAGGCAGGCTGAAATTAAATTGTTTAACTAGTACTGTACAGTGTGTTTTGGGTAAACAGGGCCAACCTCTCTGAGAAAGGGACAAGCTAAGTTTTTTTGTGTCACAATTAAAAAAATATATATACACACACATACTCTTAAGATCATACCTGCATATGTAAAATGCACACTTTTTTGTATTCACATAATTTAGACAGTAGATACCAAAATGTAATCACCTCAGAAAAAAGACCACCTTATACTAAAATCAAAACAAATCTGATCCCATGACATGGAAAATAACTCCAATGTTTCTTTTAATGCTAGGAAAATTGACCACCTTCCAATGGCAACAGTACTGTTCACACAGGTAGAGCAAAGGCAGAAAGGGAATGCACACAGAGCTGTATAAAAATGGACCAGGACCACAGAACATTTAGGCAACATTTTCTTAAGCAGAACTATTTCTTTAATACATTAAATAGACTAAATATTTGGTGTGGATGGGAAATAAGTATTTCACAATTTTAACTTGAAACCACCTGTAATAAAGCCTCAGCTCATTGTTCAATTAAAGAAAAAACAAACCCATGCCATTGTCTGACAATGTTAGGAGAAGGCTTACAAGTAACACACTTCACATCTCCATCACAGTGCGTAGAGATCAGCGTAGAGGATCACCAGAAACAGCACAGGAGTCACGTTGGCTGTACTACATTACCAAGTCCACGGCGTCTTAGAAAACCCTTGGTCCCACTCTCAGTCTAGCTGGCAAGCACCTTGAGAGTAGGAGGACATAAGACTTGAGAGCAAAACTCGGTCAGGACACTGATTATTTCACCTGCTTTTGGCTAACACATTTTAGTAATTTTAAGACAACATTCACCAAAAAGAAACACAGTATCACATTCTGGGTTCTTGAGCAGAACAGACTTGGAAATAGCCCAAGCATCAAAGACCATGTTTTCCCTTATGAGAAAATCTATACTCACATTGTTTCAATGTTACATCTCATAAGGACACAAAATATACTCACACCTACACAGATCCATAGCTATCTAGTTGCCTCTTTCCATTTTTTCAGCTTCCATTTCTCTTTTCCAACCAACTCTGTCTGCTACTTTTGTTATTTATTGGAAATCTTAGATTGCATTCATAGTAATAAGTGATTAGAGGGCACATAGGTCACTCCTGGAAATACTGACAGTCATGAGGCAACCCACTGCAGTATCAATTATAATGACACTGATATGAGAATCAATCCTGAGGATACCTATGGTGGACGACTCTTCCCAGGACCCCTGGGACTTACTTTGGTCTAGCACTGAGCCTTGCACATCTGGGACACTTGTCGGGGCATGACAGGGCTGGTCACCTTTCCTTAGCACGCCTAGAGAAAAGACTTTCCAAGTACATAAGGCTCTGTAAGGACATCAGGCTTTTAGTTCTCTTGCTAAAGGCTACTTCCTCCAAACTGGCTAAACTGCTAGAAACCCAGAACTACCTTAAGGTTAGTTAACATCTAGCAGTAGTGCACCAGACTTTATACTCTTGAAACTCATTTTCAGACAAGACGTCCTAAGAGTCTCCTGCCCTGTCCAGTTACATAGTATCTTACCATAAGCTGAGATTATCTGAGCTAAATGAATATTCCAGTTTCTTATATCTTCTTATATCCTTTTAAAATGTAAAAACCTTCAAGGCCAGCCATTCCCACATTCTTGTTTCATATATGAAGACAGCCAACGGAAAGCATTAGCAAAGATCTAGAGTCATGCTGCTGTGTACTGTGCTCTCAGGAAGCCTGGCCTTGGGGGCAGGGAGCATCAGCACTTTCTGTGCTTTCTGATTTGGCTTCCTGCAAAGCTGCACCCCCAGTCACTGTGGGTTCTCTTGGTTTAGCCCACTAGAAAGTTTTGAGTTTTATAGATCGCTGCCACCAATGAAAAATCAAGAGTCAAATACTTATGCCTTAAACATTAGGGTCAAGAAAAGCATAAATGGAATTTGAGGTAAAGCTGGACAAATGTGTGCCCAATCTGCATTTTGCCAAGAAATATGCTGGATATATATGTGTACACACAGACAGGTAAATTCACAGGCCAGAGATTGAATTTGGTGTCTTCCAAAAATTGGTTACTTTTAAATTAAGAATTCATGCATGTTACCTAAATGCTACATTTAATTATTCTCCTGACTGAAACCACTATCTGTAAACCACACTCCTGGGGGGAGGATAAACATGCACCACCCAAGCACTGTCCCTCTGCTGCCTGTTTCTAAGCCACATCAGTCTACAGATGTCAATGAGAGTGGCAGAGACATTTTCTTAGGGACTTTCCCCAGGAAGAAGAATTCTGTAAGCTTCCATCCCACAGACAAAACGCTCCTAAAGCCAACCCTCTGCCACAATACTGCACAGGGCTCAACTCAATACAGCCCTTATCAGGGACGTCATCCAGTGACTGACACGGTAACCAGCCGGGAACCTTAAAGCCACAGCTGGAAGGGGAGTGGACATCAGTGTGTTTTCCATAACTCTAAAGCTTTACATTTGTTCTTAAATAATTATGTTGTGGATTTGATTGTTCAATGATTATTTTAAGTCAGACCGGGGAGCAATTTCTTATTTTCCACCCAAAAAGTGAACCAGAAATTTTTGAAAAGTTTTTTTTTTTTTTTTTTTTGTTTTAAAGAAGGCAGAAGGTCAGGGGCTGGAGAGATGGCTCAGTGGCTAAGAGCACTGGCTGCTCTTCCAGAGGACCCAGATTCATTTCCCAGCACCCACATGGCAGCTCACACCTGTCTGTAACTCCAATCCAGTTCCAGGGGATCCAACACCCTTATACAGGCAAACGAATATACATGAAACAAAAATAAATCATTAAAAATTTTTTAAAAAAGAAAAAAAAGAAGGCAGGTTATTTTTTCTCAAAACAAAGAAATACATTTCATCATCCCATGTATAGAATTAATGATCCCATCTCACCTCTATCATCCTTTCTTCCAGGGGTCCTGCATCTCAAGCATTCGAGACTCTGGGTCCACTCTGACTCACAGGAGCAAGCCAAGGAACACTGAGGTGTTAGGATACTGAGGCCCAGAGCTTTAGAAAATCACTTCTATTGACCACAGGCTAGTCAGTCAGGCCTGAACCACCTTCATTTAGGTGAGCACTATGTACAGGGAGCTTGACCTCATGGTGATACTTCCTATCTCTGCAGCAGCAGTCTCATGGGAGAAACAAATGAAGAACAAGCTGCCACATTATTCCAAAGTCAACCCTCAGCACTGGGTGTACAGGTTAGGGAAGAGGACTAAGAAAGCTTTACTGGTAGTAATGAACTTCTCATGATTTTTACCACAGAAACTAAACATCAGCATTCCAGCTGAACTGTCAAATTGGACTGTGGTAGACTTCATTTTAAATACACTGACTGAGTCATAATGGATAATAGAGGATAATGTCTATAAGCAAATGAGGAATGTCTTCACTGGGATCTGAGATTTAAACAATGTAACCACTCATCATTAAGATGACACCACTGTTAGTTTTTCTGAGGGTATATGTGTGTATACATTCATACATACATATGAAAACTTAAAAGGTTTGAGGCAGCTCTCATATATATAAGCTAGCTATACTGTCCAAGATAAAAATCTCTACTCAAGAAGTCACACAAACATGAAACCAGGTCTTATCACAGCAGCATTCATGAGATTAACTCAGTATTTTCTGGCTGCAAGTACATAAATTACATTCCAAGAAATAATCTGTCCCTCCATCTCCTCAGACAAAAGGTAGTCTGAATAAAACAATCAAGGAGACTGCAAAGAGAATGGGAACCAAGAGCAGGGATCTGTCTGCTGAGGACCACACCATCATCACCGACTGCACTAAAACTGACATTTCAGAATGCCCCCAAACAGGAATGAGACGCTGCTACCATCTAAATTATAATAAATAATACCTGAAAATTTGCTGCTCGTCAGTCACAAGGACATTTAACGGTGCAAAGTTCCAGAGCCACTTGTACGATCAGCACAGCAGACCAAGGACTGCTAGCTTCCTGCAGACATGCACAGTCCTAAGGGGAGGACGAGTGATGCGGACACACAAGAACTGCAGGTGACAGGAGGGCAGGATCGAGGGAGCCTGGGTGGAACAAGTGTGGCACACGGTGTGAAGAGACGAATGAGGAGCAGGACGTATCAGGTCACCAAAGCCTTAGGCCACCGTAAGAAAGGCCCTTGGCTGGCCCTGTGAAGAGACACTTGGGAAAGTCGTCCAGAGGGAACAAACAGGGCAAACAGGAAGGGCCATCCTAGATTGTCTCGAGGTACTTTATACCCCATTACCAGCCCAGCTACCCTCCAGCAAAAAGGACCCTTAACTCTTCCAAGTACTTAACAATCTTTGAAAAAAATGTCCTAAGGACACATGTGGGCAGCTCTTGGAAGAGGTAGGGAAACCAAATGGGCATCTGCTTTCTTTGATGTCAACTAGCAAAGCCTACTAACATGATTGCTTTCACTCTGAGCCTCAGTCTGGATGAACTGATCACAAAGGCACAACAAATGTGAAGGTAAAGAAATGAAGGGGAATCGGACAGCTTAAAAACAATCAACTAGACTAAACACTAAATTGCATATTGTTTACGATTTAAAAAAAGCCCACCCTAGATATTAAACAACTTGCAAATATATAGAATACAGATAAAAGTACAGAATTAGAAGATTAAACTCTCAAGAAAACACATGCAGATTCCTTCTGGCAAAGTGACAGGCCCTGAGGGCAACAGTAACTCCCACAGGACTAAGCCCAACTAGAGGGCCAGGACACTGTCGCAGAATCACAGTGGCTGGGAGACAACAGGCATCAGAAACTATGCGGCTGACTGACCATAGTCTACCATAGTGTAGTCAGTGTTAACTGGTGTGGCTCAGACTGTAGCAGGAAAGCATCTTTAAATCAGAGCCCAATTCAGTGGTATTCCAAAGACTGGCCTAATCCAGTTGAATTTTCTAATCTGGTTAAAAAGAATCTCAAATTACTGTGGAGCCGAGATGCTAAATAATGCAGATAACTTAAATCAAGACTAATCAACCAAGAGGGAGGTCTCAAGTATCATCCAGAACAAACCCCAGCCCTACCAAAATGGGGGGAATCAACAAAAACTAGGCCATGGTAGACAAAGTGTAATGTAAGCCCACACCATTTCACTGGGAAGCAAACATGACCACTTCACATGAGTGCTTCCACTGCGACATCCGTGCTTCACGATACCAGGACGTCTCAAGGGAAAATCCCATTCCACACTGTACAGAAAACCTAGACTTGAACCCAAACCACAGAGCTGTGTGCACTGTTGGCATCCCTCTGTCGGCATGTCTGATAACCTCCCACTACTTTCAAAGCTGTCCTCCGCACCCACAACTATCCCGACAGCCAGCACAAGTTTTACGGTCTGTGCAAACTTCCAACGAGGGGCAGTTTACAGTGCTGATCTCCATCAGGCTCAGGAGCAATGATGCTCAGGACATTTCCTCTATCACCAGATGGGCAGTAGAAACAGTGATATAATCAGTGTGCAGCAACAAGTCCAGAAGCAAACAGTAGCTCTCCATACTGGTGAATCTTTACATAAAAGAGCTGTTAAGGTGGCACTGACCTGGTTTAAGTAAGAGATTTCCACAACAAAGGTCTGAGGATTAGACTAGAGTGAGATGACCAGCAGCCTATCCCAAAGCCATGCCATCTTCAACCAATCATCAACTGAAGGTCCATTCTCATCTTTATGTTTGGGTGTGTGCAGGTATGTATAGAACTATGACGCCTGACAGTGAGTCTCCGTGAGCCTGGGCCTTTGGGTTTGATGCTGTCCTAGCAGTGCTGATCTCCCTCAGCTCTTCACTGGCTCCGTCCTTCTAGGTTAGGTGTTAGCTCAAGCATTGCTTTCCCAGATGCCTTCCCAATGTCCTACCAGAAGCATCCTGTCTACCATTCTCTAGACAATACCCTGTTTACCTCCCACACAGACACTTGAGCACAGGTTAAGTCAACTGCTATCTCAGCAAAGGCAGGAAACAGAGCTATGTTGTTCACCTTCACCCAAAGGTTAAAGTTCATGGCACATTAACAGGTGAACAATAAATATTTGAATAAAAAAAATTACTATACCAAATTTACATGAACATATACATACACACACAAATATAGGAAAATGGGAAATATCAAATAGAAAACCAAATGTTGAAAAGCATCAAAAATGATACCTGTACATACATGTGATTATGGTTTCAAAGAGTTAAGTACCAAAGATATTTGTCTGCAAAAATATGAAAATTTACAAAAAGGAGATCAGGAAGTATTTTCCATTTGTATGGAGCTGCAAACAAGAAGGAAGTCAAGACTGGACATGAATGATTGTTGTGTGTGGCAGAACAGCCGGAATCCCCTTAGTGCAGAGCAGAAAAGGTCAATGACCACATGCCAGGGTTGGTCAAGAACAGCTCAGACTGCAGGTAACTGCAGGCTAAAAATCTTGATAAACGGCTTAGCTTCCAATCATTAAAATTTTGAAATTAGGTAATAGAACATTCTATTTATAAATTACATACAATACACTTTAAAAACAGATGGCCCCTACCTACTGACCATATCTCAGTGTCACTCTATGTATTTGCAAAAGCAAGTACATTTGCCAAAGGTCCGTTTTGTAATACAATCTGGTAGTTAAGTGAGAGGAGGCAGAAGGTCAGCTGCCTTTACAGATAGATCCTTTATTATTAGACTGGCTTTGGAAGAAGGAAACACATACTGAAGTGATTCTAGAATAGCCCTGAAAATAACTATACCGCCACCTGTGCATGTTTGGAGATGACAGTTATCAACAGACCAACAGCTTACACAAGTCCATTATCATCTGCTGAAGTCTGGATCTGGGAAAAAAGACTTCCTCTCCCCAAAACCCTCACTGGACCCAGGATTAACTGCTCCAGCAGCCACCAGTGCAGCTGTTTTCCACAATGACATCATGCTCTACTGTGTTATATCAGAACAGAAATGGGATGAAGAGTCCAGAAGCTTCCAGTAAGGTTTCCTTCTAATGAAATTCAGCAGGAAATAAACACACACAGAAAGAACGATTGCTAAGATCCATTGGATACATTAAGGTCAAGGATTTCCAAGTTAATCCACTTTTCTTCCCCCAAGTTTGTTTATTTTTGGTAAAAGGCAGAAAAATTAGTTTCTACAAGGAAAATCTGCTTCTAAATGATAATTTGAAAATCTTTATATATATATATATATATTATATATTAAAAAAGACACAAAAATAATGGCGAAGTGGGGACAACAGATTAGGTACTGTGACTTTATAAAGGCTTGCCTAGACCAAGAAGCAGCATACACACACACACACCTCAGGTATGCACACTAAAAATGTATCCAAACAGCACAGTACTGCAATACTGGGTCTCCATACATTACCTGTACACATAACTACTACTGTTATTAACAACCTGTGGGACACTGTCTTATGCCCAGCAAGACATCACTAAGTCTTTAAGTCTTCTCTTCCCCCTCAGGGGAGGGCATTTCTAGACACTAATTTTCCCATCTAATATTCAAACATAGGAAACAGAATCCACAAGGTGCTTTAACTGGTGAGACCGCAAGTGCTGTTTTCACTCTGGAATTTTTGGATAGCAAAGAGTCCACGGGATCATACACAAATACTATGACAGAAGAGTTGTTACACGAAGTCTTTTGATGGACTTGACTGGTGCTGGACTTTATGACATGCTCGAGCATCGCACCGAAGGGGATCCCATCTGAGTTAATACTTTGTCCAACCACTGCAGAGGGCCATTCAGATGAAGTTCAATCCAGCAAGGAGTACTTGTTACTGTCTGCCTCCTATTTGAAAGAACACAAAAAACAATTAGGAAATGAAAAGGCTGTATATAGTAAAATCAATTCTTTAGAATAATTATTAATTTTGTATATATAATTATTAGTTTTAAAATAATTTTTACTGCTAAAATGATCTAATGAGTTTTGTCCTTTGTCAAAACCTGTATCTATTTACGTGTGGCACATGTATGCATATGTATGTGGACAAGTGCATGCAGAGGCCAGAAGGGTTGTGTGGGGGGCAGTTTGGGTTGGGTGTCCTCCCCAGTTGTTCTTTACCCTGCTCCCTTGAGTTATGGTCACTCACTGAACCTGAACCTCCCTATGCTGGCTAGAATGGCTGACCAGCAAGTTTCTAGGATCCATCTGTGCCCCAACACCATCCCATGCTGAGGTTACAGACACACAGCCATGCCTGGCTCTTCTCAGAGCTAGAGATTAGCCTCAAGTCCTTATTCTTCCATAGCAAAGGCTTTTTACCAACTGAGCTATCTCCCTAGAATTTCATCTTTTTGAAAGATTTACGAAATCATCCTTTCCTTCTGAAGTTAAATTAGTGTACTCAGGGCACACTTATGAGAGAATTTAGGTAGTACTATTAGTGAGGTTAGGAGGGGAGCCATAGACCAGAAAAGACCGCCTCAAGGAAACTGACACACCTGATCACCCTACTCCTACATCTATCAAATGAAGTCTAAGTCAAAAAAGATTCAAATTGAAAGTCTGCTGACTCAAGCTAAAGCCTTGCCACACAATGTTAAGACTTGGAGCTAACTTTTCTTTAGATACATAATGAGCAACACCCTTGTCAGCAATATCCCTCAGGCTTCTGGTTGAAAAAGCAAAATTCAAACCTTCTGGTGCTTTAACAAAGGGGCCATTGCCTATTCCCTGGATCACAGGACATCCTGCTGCTCTAGTCTTAGACATTGGATTTAGCTCTATCTTATTTTCTACAAAGTGTCAGTCAATACATTTACTTTTGCTTCTTCAATATGACATACTTCAGTCATGATAAAAGGTTATCATCAGCGCTCCAGCTGTAAACAATTCATGCCCAACAGCATTTAGGACTGGATGTCTAAGGAGCTGGAGATGACTGGGCAATTAACAGGTGTGCACCTGCTTCTTTTAGATGACTGAGTTCAGTTCCCATCACTGGCATCTGGCAACTCATAAACACCTGTAACTCTAGCTTACACTTGTAAATTCAGCTAACACCTCTATTTCACAGGCACCTGCACTCACACAAGCATAGATCCATGTATACACAAGATATATACATATAATTAAAAACACTATATATCCAAGCAGGTATATAGTGCTCTGAAACACACGGTGTCACCGCCTTACTAGATACTTGATTTTCAGCATGCTCTACGCTCTAGCCAACTTCCAAGAAGAGGCATCGGAATTTCCACGCCGAGAACTCCGGCTCTGCTGCACGGGCAGCAGGCTGGGAGGGGCAGCACACTAACACCTGCTGCCAGGGAGAGCGCCCAGTGAGACCACACAGCACACTAACACCTGCTGCCTGGGAGAGCTCACAGTGAGGCCACACAGCACACTAACACCTGCTGCCTGGGAGAGCTCACAGTGAGGCCACACAGCACACTAACACCTGCTGCCAGGGAGAGCGCACAGTGAGGCCACACAGCACACTAACATCTGCTGCCTGGGAGAGCGCACAGTGAGGCCACACAGCACACTAACACCTGCTGCCTGGGAGAGCTCACAGTGAGGCCACACAGCACACTAACACCTGCTGCCTGGGAGAGCGCCCAGTGAGACCACACAGCACACTAACACCTGCTGCCTGGGAGAGCGCACAGTGAGACCACACAGCACACTAACACCTGCTGCCTGGGAGAGCTCACAGTGAGGCCACACAGCACACTAACACCTGCTGCCTGGGAGAGCGCACAGTGAGGCCACACAGCACACTAACACCTGCTGCCTGGGAGAGCGCACAGTGAGACCACAGGCGAGGGGGGCTACTCAGCAGATCTCAACTCAACTGTCCAGTTTTATTTTTATTCTATTTCTAATCACACTGCTACTCTGCTATCAGAATTAGTTTCTCACACTGTCCTTTCCTATCTTCTGAATTCTATATGTATCTTCTAGAATATAGATCACAAGCCATTCTAATCAGAAAGAAAGCTTTCTTTGAGTACCAAGTAAAGACACCCCTGATGTTATAAAGTGACACTAACTTTTCAAATTACCCTTTTATGGTTACTTAACATTCTACATTATGTTAAAAATGCATGTTTACACACAATTTAATCATATCTTCTATAATACCAGCACAGCAATTTTCCAGTTTCTTATCTTCAGGCCTCCAACTTTCTTAACTAAGGGTCTCAGATAGCCTAGCATGCATGGCCTTGAACTCCCAGACATGTCACAGTACCTGGTTTATGTGTTTCTAAAGATTGAATCCAGCACCTCATGCACAATACACAAGTATCCTACCAACTCCTTAACCCTCTTTCTTCTATTATTTTACATAAACATCTGTTGAAAACAGATAGAAATGAACTACAGAAGATGTAAAAGGGAATACAAGTAATCACTGTGAAGAAACTAGAAACTGAGCACAGAATTCATACCGGTATTCTGCTCCCCACCCCTTCACAAAACTCATTCTTATGGTACACATTCGAGTTAGCTGATAAACGGCTTCAAAACCCTGATTCACAGACTGAGCCAGAAGAGCAGCAAATTCTTGGTTGTTGAAGATCTTCAGGTTACAGCCTAGAATTGAGAAATAGTAAAATATAAAAACACTGTGATTATTAGAAAATAATTTTCAAGAGAATTTACGTTTTAGAAAGGTCAATGAAGCGCGCTGGTGTGACAGGCCGACTTGCAGGGTGCCCCGTACCTGGTGGAATCTTGCACACTGTGGCCGGGTGCCAGCCGTACCTCTGGTTACAGTTGGGGCTCTGCACAAAGATGGCACTGTCACTCAGGCACTCGGCAAACACCTCCCCTCCTATGTAATACAAACGCACTCCCCGTCCTACAACAGAATGCACACGGTTAGTTCCAGAACACCGACCTTCCCAGTGGTCCTGAGAACCATCTAGAAGGAATTCTAGAGTATCCCAGGACCTTTTCTTACAGCCATGCTTTCCTGAATTGTAATTCTGAAATATACCACAGCATTTTCCCCAAGAACCTGTAACAATAATTTGATTTTTTTCAAAGTAATGCTCATGAAAAACATTTCAACAGTATAGAAAAAGTACACAATAGTGAGACAGTTTCGTACAAATTACCTGGGGCTTTCAAATTCGTTTAAAAATTGAGTTAATTTTGAAGAAATTAACTAATGTCTGGGAAATTTTTCCTTAAAGAGCCCACGAGGTTAAGGAAAGACTCAACAACATCACATCCACCTTGCTGCGCAAACATCTACTTTGTAATGCAATCGCAGACGGAAGTGCGGTGGCCGCAGCAGATCAGCCTGTTCTGCAGCAGGGGGAATAACCAGTGGTGCAACCTGCAAGTAGCGTGGAGAGGGTGAACGCCGCTGCCGCCCTCCTACTGTGTAAGACGCAGGCATTGTGAAACATCAACCATGCATTTAGCTATCAAGACGGGTAAGGTTCAGGCCGGACGACACACCCAGAGGGCAGTATGCCTGTGTAACAGGGCCCTAGATTAAACTCCCAACACAGGCTGGGTGGGAGGAAGAGCAATGGAGTGAAGTCAGACTTTTCAGACGATTCCCCGACCAAACAAAATGATAAACTAACAACCAAAAGTTTAAAAAATGTCACAGATAATCTAAAATTATAGTGAACTAAAATTTTGTCAGGAGACATGAATAAAGGCAGAGGAAATAACTAACTTTCTTTAAAATACAAAGGTCTAATTAAAACACAAAACAGAAAATTAAAACTATGTAGGTAAAGTCAGGGGGCTGCTCCCAGCCTTTCTCTGCAGTGGTACCTGATGTGCAAGATGACCTAATGTAACAAGATTTGAGAAGTGCACACGAAGCCAACAACACATTCCCTGGCCGCTATCATTTCCTAGAATCAACATCAACTTTTGGTAATCAACATCGTTTTTCACAGGAGGAAACGGTTAGTTAATCCAAAACAGACGAAAGGAAGCTGAAGGTAAAGAAGCGATCAGACGATGCTCAGAATCTGTAGCTCTACACTTTCTGCCTCCCTGGTTAAAACAAGATACTAAGGTTCCCGAAAAATTTGGGTATATGTGGATTATAATCATGGAAACTTATCACATTAGATTCAAAACTGAGATAAAATGTGTTCATCTTTTAAAAACTTAAAACAACAAATCTATTAATGCAAACAAGATTTATGAGAAATAACCATTTTCTAACTTAAATCAGGAAAAGTGGTGATATTTCAGTTTTCTTTACTGTGGATTCTCAGGTCCACATTTCATCTCTTCACAATCCTAGGCCATGAAGCCTCCGGGATGCCCACTCTCTGCTGTGGAGAAGCAGCAGGCCGCATCTCAGTATGACTGGGAAAGAAAGCAGTGCTGCCCTCACACAAGCGCCAAGAGGCTTCGGGAGGCTGTGGAATTTATCCTCCATTATATTCTGAAGCCCCAGATTGTATTCTGATTATACATAAAGTCACTGAGAGAAGAGGAAAAGTGAAAAAAGATCACGACTGAACACTGTCCTTTTTTTGGACTAGAAAAGACTGAGCAAGCTAGTCATTTTAGTACTTTTCATTATCAAGAGTGGCAAATTAAAAGTAAAAAAGTCAAAGACCAAAGTTTGCAGATTAAGAATCACCAAGACCCTATTCACAGATGGAGACAAAGTTGGGCTTTTTCATACAAGCTTTGATCTAATACCACATATTGTCTACATTATGAGTAAAGTGAGTTCCCCTGCCCCCGAAACACACACATAAAGAAGATCAAACATACCTATATGCCTTCTTGTCATTTCTACAGTAGCATTCCGGTTAACGTTGGAGAGCAGCCCTAAGCAGAACCTCTCTGAGTTTGATGGATCTGTAAAGCCGTCTACAGTAAGCGAGGGCTGGGATGCATGAAAGGTCTCTCCAACCCTCTGGTTTAGTTCATAATATGCTATTGAACACCAAAATGCAGGTTCCGAGTAAGTAACTGGCTGCAAATCTGAAGTAAAGGAAGAAATGTTGCATGAACAACTCAACAGGAGCACACTCCATGCCAGTAGACAGAAGTCACTGTGAGCATCTACACTGGTTTAAACAGATTAGACCAGATTTCCAGTGTTTCATATAAACTTTGTTTCCACAGATGACACCAGATACACCATTTTTAAAAATTTCCCCATCTCATAAAGTTAATTTATGTTGGATTATTTATTTTATTAGCATTCATCTAGTTCTTGTTTAAACACAAAACAAAACAACACAAAACAGAACAGGTCAGCCTGCTGTACTTGGATGCATTTTTTTTTTTTTTTTTTTTTTTTTTTTTTTTTTTTGGTTTTTCGAGACAGGTTTTCTCTGTGTAGCTTTGCGCCTTTCCTGGAACTTGCTCTGTGGACCAGGCTGGCCTCGAACTCACAGAGATCCGCCTGTCTCAGCCTCCCAGTGCTGGCCAGATTAAAGGCGTGCGCCACCACCGCCCACCCTTATCAAATGCATCAAAAAGGTAATTGTGAATAGGACAAAATATAAAGCTGAGTGAAGCTGAAAGCTACATGAGAAGAGCTCTTACAGTGAAGAGTCAAAACATTCCCTGACACTGTCTACTCTCCTACATGTTAGGAAGCAGAGTGAAGGACAAGTGTGCAAGTGAAAACAGGTAATGGCTGTAGCAGAATATTTTAAGGTGTGTCGCTTTTGCTTATGTTACATTTGTTTAACTCTGTGAAGCTGTGTTACTGTGCCTGTGTAAAACACCTGATGGTCTAATAAAGAACTGGCCAATAGCAAGGCAGGAGAAAGGTTAGGCGGGGCTGGCAGGCGGAGAAAATGACTAGCAGGAGAAATCTGGGAAGAGGGATTAGAGAGGTAGCATCAAGAAAATGAGGACTCCAGGCGCCAGCCACCCAGCTACACAGCAAGCCACAGGGTAAGAGTAAGATTCACACAAGTTAGAGAACCAGAAAAGCCCAAAGGCAAAAAGGTAAATGGGATAAGTCAAGAAAAGCTGGCTAGAAACTAAGCCAAGCTAAGGCCAGGCATTCATAATTAATTATAAGCCTCTGTGTGTAATTTTTGGGTGCCTCCCCCCAAAAGAGTCAAAAACCCCCAGCAAATGGCACCACTGGACAACTCACTAACAGAAAATGAGTATCACATGCAATTAACTTCTGTAATTTTGACTGAGAGGCATCATAAGGAAGATCACAAAAGGAAAAAAAAAATGACAATTTGTAAGACACATCCTAAATAACCATCCATCAAAACCTTGTACAACTTCATAAAGAACATAGTTTTAATGACTCAGACTGTCTCATAAACTCCTGCCAACAGAAAGGAGTACCAACACATTGTATCAATCCTTCTTACATCACTGATATAAAGCCCGATTTTTTTTTCTTTTTTGGATACATACAATAAGTAATTTCCAGAGAGGACTTTCCTTAATCCAGTGAAAACAGTAGGAAGTAACAGCAACTTACCCAAGCTGTGATTGACAGGCGAGAGAGTGGTAGGAGACAGCTCAGCTGGGGAGCCTAAATCAGAGGAAGAAAAGGACATTGACATTTCTTCAGAACTTATGATCAAGTAATAATATAATAGTTCTGACTTTTTCACCAATAATAAGTACACAGACAATTATGCCCCAAGGATTAAAAATATGTAACTTATTTTAGTTTAACCAAGGGGGCTGCAACACATGAGGTACAAAAAGTTAAGCACTGAATAACTTCTGTTTCTTTCTAGTGGCATAAACTGACTTGTATTCTCACCACCAAGGTCACCCACCCAGAGAAACCTACTACTGACAGCTTTTTGTGTATCTTTCCAGAAACATTTTATAAAATATATCAGCAAATATACTTCTGCTTTGTGTCACCCCCTTTCCATGACAAACAGTTGACAGTTCTAGACATCTGTATGAGTTATCTCATTAGAAACCATTGGTGCTGGTGTTTCTATATTGCTCTTCTACCTACCTGTATCAGTCGGCAGCCTAACATTACATCATGGTACCCTAATGACAGATGACTGTTTACTTAGGAACCTTTGATTAGTCCCAGTTTTTCTGAAAGAACTCAGTAAGTACCAATCAAAGGGTTAGTGTCTGCAATTTTGACAGATCCTGGCTAAATTATCATCCACAAAGGTTGTGCCAGCAAACATTCCCATCAACACCACCAAGGCATAACTGACAACAGATGAAAACATGGTCTGCACAAGCACAGTTTTAAGCCATAATGGTGGTGCGTGCCTGTAATCCCACCTCCCAGGAAGTGGAAGCAGAAGATCAGTTTAAGGCCAGCTTCAGCTACAGAACAAGGAGGAAACCAGCACAGATAGGCTACAAGAGACCTTGTCTTTTTATTTCATTTTGAGACAAGGTCTCAATATGTAGCTCTCGCTGTCCTGGAACTCACTATGTAGACCAGTGACTTTGAACTCACAGAGATCCACTTGCGCCTCTGCCTCCTAAGTGCTGGGATTCAAGATGTATGCCACCATGCCAGGCTGAGAGTCCCTGACTTAAATGGACATTTTCATTTATATATCTCTTAGTTTATTTCTATTTTAATTCAGTTTTGTGACGTCTGCTTTTGCTCACTCTTCTCCGGCACTGACCATTTATTGACCTGCAGGAGTTCGTGATACCCCAGTCAGGGTTGCAGAACATTGGTCATCATTTGTCATTTGTTTGGTGATTCAATTCTAATTCTGACAATGCAGCATTTACTGGGGCTCATGTCCCAGTTTAATAAAACAGCTTTGAGAATGGCTGCACTTGTCTGTATTGTGTCTAGGGTTTTCCCCCTAAGCAGGACACCTGGCTTGGATGAAGATGAAAAGATGCATCACTTATTCAGAACTTCCGCACCAATCTTGTGACAGACTCACAAGAATTAGTAAACACATGAGACAGCTCTAAGGGTCTGTGGCCAGACTTGTGGCAGTTAGGTAGATGTCATTTTCTATGCTCTGTGCTGTGGATATTGCTCTATATAAATAAAACACTGATGGCCAGTGACCAGGCAGGAAGTAGGTTGCCAGGCAGGAAGGAGAGAGGAGAATTCTGGGAAGCGGAAGGCTGAGGAGAGAGACACTGCAGCCACCTCCAGGACAAGCAGCATGTAAAGACCCTGGTAAGCCACCAGCCACGTGGCAAGGTATAGATTTATAAAAATGGGTTAATTTAAAAGAAAAGAACAGTTAGCAAGAAGCCTGCCACGGCCATACAGTTTATAAGTGATATAAGCGTCTGAGTGATTATTTTATAAGTGGATTGTGGGACTGCGGGGCTTGGGGAACCTGGAGAGAAGCCCTCCAGCAACAAATGGCAATATAAGTCTCTGTGTTTACTTGGTTGGGTCTGAGCAGCTGTGGGACTGGCGGGTGACAAAGATTTGTCCTGACTGTGGGCAAAGCAGGAAAACTCTAGCTACAGCTCTGTAACAATTTCAGTTGTTATTTTCACAGCACACTCCTTAAGAATTCAGTAGATTCTGTAAATTTCAGCTAACAAACCTGAGAGATATCTCTATTTTGTGAAGTTAACTTTTAGTATTTATTGAAATTGGCTGTACTAAATTCTATTTTCTTAGAAAAATATTCATTTTTTTTTCTGTTCTGTGTAAATATTCTAGATCTAATCCAGAAAATCCAAGGCACAAATACACCAATTGAGGGGGGCCACAGAGGAGACTACACTGTACTTGCTGTCAATGCTAAATCCTCTTACTCAATCACAGTCGGCACCAACTCCAGGAGCGGCGTCCTCTACACACTCAGGCAGTTTCAAAAGGAGCATGCTCCACATGCAGCTCCAGCTGCCAATGCACAGACTGAGCCTGGGGGAGAGCAGAGAGCAGCACTCTGCTCCATTCCCCCTACAGACAACACATACAGTAGCATGGGACACAGGTAAGCTGCAGTCACCAGACACCGCCAGACAGTGAGAATTGGCAAGCACTACTTTTTAGAAAACAATTTATTACACAATCATGTTCTTTCTTCAATTTGAAAAGAACGTTGGCAAATCACAACAGGTACAAATGAGAAAGGTCAAAATATGCTTGGAACAATGAACTGAAATCCATGGTATTTCCTGGAACAGATATAAATAACCAGAGACTGAGGAGCTGCCCAATCATTCCTATCTTTTAACATTGACAAAGCTATAAAATACTCATCAGAAGAAACCAGTAAGCTTGCTGTTTAATTCTGTCAGGAGTGACTAAAGATTTTCTTTTTAGAAAATATTGTTTTAAACAACTGGTAATTAATCAATGAATCATTCACATTATAAATGCTGCTGGAGTCTGGCTATAAGACAAGAAGTGCCTATCTGCAGCCAAAGCATCTAGAGGAATGCTCATGTATCCTTTGCTTACAAGTTCATGTATGCTTGTAGGATGAGTTTCTCAGAAAGGAAGCATTGTTTTTATAAGTGTTTTTATAAGTGTCAAGGTTCACTACCCAAATGTTGAGTCCTACCAAGAACTAATGAACTTGTATTTTTTTGCACTATCACTGTGTGGTGATATCTGCCAAATTAACAGCCTTAAGAGAACGATTCCTTTATCATTTTTTTTTAAATTTTTAAGTAGTACATTCTTATTTTCACCCACTTTCTATTAATTCCTATCTTTTCTCCTTTTTTTTGACTTCTACATTTTTAAATTTAAACCAGTTCCTAGAAATCTCATGCATGTGTAAACACTTTCCTCAGTTTGGGGATCTACTTTAGTGTATCTTTAAAGGTGATGCTAAAACTTCATTACCAAAACAAAACAAAACAACCTCAATTTCCTTTTGAGAGTATTTTTAGGGCCACAGCAACATTGAGTATCAAGTGCAAAAAGGTCTAATATATATACCTGCCACTCTATCCATGATCCCATACCCCAATGGTAGATACGCTACACTCAGTAAACATACTTAGATATGTTGTTATCAAAGTTCACAGTTTACAAGGCCCACTCTTGTGCTTATTATCTGTAGGTTTTGACAACTGTATAATACACATCCTCCATCTTTACTATCACAGAATCATCCTCACTGCCTATGGCTTTACCTACTCAATTCTTCTTTCTCTATAACCTTAAATTCTTTCCTGTTTTCAGAAGGTCTGCCTTTTCAGAATGTCAGGTGGTTGGGGTTGCACAGTATATATATGGCCTGTACAGATCATTTTTCATTTAGTATATGTCATAAGTTTAACTATATGCTGTCATTTCTTCCTCATGCTGAGTGACTTGAGACTGTCCAGACGTACCACAATTTATCAACATCTTGGTTTAATTCAAAACTTTTTAAATTATGGATCAAGTTGCTATAAGCACCCAAGGTCACTTTTTTGTGTGGAGGATTTAAGGTTTCATCACCTGAGCACCAAAGAACCACACTCAGTACTGCATGTTGAATATGTTGGTTGTACTACAGAGCCACAATTGTAAAAGAACAAAACTGATACCCAGACTACAGGAAGCAAATAGAGGACCCAGAACTAAACCCACCTAGCTTCAGCTATAGTCAGACAGAAAGACAGACAGACAGACACACACAATTAACACTACCATTAGAAAAATCACTCTGGAGACTGCAGCTCACAGAACATAGGAGATGGACTGAGAGTACAGAGAGTAGTAATAGGCTTGCCCTGCACGCACGAGACGCTAGAATTTTCTACCATGACAATCAATAAATTAATGAATAGAACTTTTTCAATCAGATAAAGAACATATATAAAATATTCAGTTAACAGTCTCCTTAATAGAGAATTATGCATGTATTCATTCTGTAATCATAAATAATACACAACTATTGTTATTTTACTTCAAAACATTGTGTGCGACATGTATGCTATGGTGCATGTATGCTATGGTGCATGTCAGAGGACAACTCTTAGTTGCTCGTCTCCTCTCACCTTCATAAGAGAAAAATTATAGGTTATTTTCTAGTTACTTAACTCCATCCTTTCATCTCAAAATTTTATATATGCTTTGAAAATGCAACATGGCCCTGGTATGGTGGTACATCTCTGTAATCCTAGCAATTTGGGAGGCTGAGGCAGGATGGTGCCTGCGAATTTGGGACTAGTGTGGTGAGTTTCAGGTCATCCTGTGAGATTATGGTCCTGTGTGACTGAGGTCCTGTCTCAAAGCTCAAAATAAAAATTAAAACGTAGAATATATTAAGTACCTACAAAGTTCACAAACTATTAAATGTTACTAATATTAGTAATTCATCCTTAAAACCTTATTAGTTTTATATTAATCAACTATAACTCATAAGTACCACAAATTGAATGGCTTAATATTAATCTCACAGGGGCCAGCAGGGCCATACTTCTACTGTAGGGACATAACTCACGTTGTTCAGCCATTCAAAATGTGGTATACATCTGTGTTGTTTCCACTTGTGAAACAAAATGTATAATGTTTAGAACACAGACATTCTTGCAAGTTTTGCGTGGACCTGTTTAAATTTTCATGGGTACAGATCTAGGAGTGAAACGAGACTACGTAGCAATCTTGTATTTAATTTTTGAAGAACCAACTTTCCTAAAATGGTTACAATAACTTACATTTTTATCAGCAATATATGAACACTTCAGTGTTTCCACAACCTCACTAACAGTTGTTACAGTCATGTTAATACAGATATCTAGGGGTGTGAAATACTGTTCCACTTGTAATGTATGATATATGATGTTCAACAACTTTATATGTTACCTACCACAGTGCAAAGATACTGTTCACTGAAGAATACATATTTGAAAAGCCAAGTATCAAGTGCATTAACATAGGTAAAGTGCTACAGGCAATGATCTTCAAATTATCATCTACTTTCTATCTGCCACTCCTACAGTCAGACATAAATACTGCTACAGCAGAGGCATCTTTCCTGGGCATCTAACACATGGAAGGAGTCAAACAGAATCCATTCAAAGCTTTCCTCTTCTCCTCCAAAATTAATCCATTTAAAAATAATTTAGATAGGTTAGAGAAGGTAGCTCAAGCCTGTAATTCAACCACTCGGAGACTATGACAAGATGATCTGAGTTAGAGGACAGCCTGGGCCACATAGTAAATTTCAGGCCAATTTGGATTACTAACTGTGGTGGTTTGAGTAAGACTGGCCCTCATGGGACTCAAATATTTGAATGCTTAGTCACCAGAGAGTGGTACTACTTAAAAGGATTAGAAGGATTAGGAGATGTGGTCTTGCTGGAGGAGGTGTGTCAATGGACACTCTCTCTGCCTATGAATCAGATTGTAGCTCTCAGCTACTGCTCCAGGACCTGCCTGCATGTAGCCAGGCTTCCTGCCATGATGCCTATGGACTAAACCTCTAAAATGGTTAAGTAAGCCCCCAATTTAATGTTTTCTTTCGTAAGAACTGCATTGGTCATGGTGTCTCTTCAGAGCCACAGAATAGTGACTAAAACACTAACTAATCCTTATGGTAAGACAGGTTGAATAAATCACACGAGACAAAGACATCAAAGCATTTTCAAGGGTACCTTACTTGGTTCCCCTGGGCTACAAGAGTTTATTATTTGACAAATAGTTTAAAGTTTTGGGGTACGTAATATTCATCACTGTATGCTAAAACAATAGTTAATTATCAGATATTAATCAAATTTAGATCAGGAACAAGGTACTTTGGGCGAATGGTTTACTATTAACTCAGAACTCACTACTAAGTTACAGAAGCACAGAAAAGCTGGTTGCCCCCCCTTCTGTTCTCAAATACACTTACTAGGATGACTGTGGTTTTTTATGAAAGGTATTTATTCAGGGGGTAATTAAAACTTTAACAGTAGTGTGGAATATTTGGGGGAAAAGGTATTGAGTACTTTCACGTTTTCACGTAATCTGGTAAGAAAACATCTATCAACTGTGCAGACTGGTGCATGTTCATTTTTATGTCAACAATGCCCACTTGACAGCTCAGATACTGTCAAGAAGGGAGGTTCGCTTTGGGGTACATTTCTCAACTTCTCTAAGTGCCAGCACATACTAATCTTCAATCAGTAGTATCCTTTTTCACACTGTGATGGGTAGCTATTGTGTGGGCATGTGTGGTGGTCAAGAGACAACTATGGGAGTTAATGCTCTCCTATTCTGTGGGTTCTGAGAATTAAACTCAGGTTGTCATGGTAGCAAACACCTTTAGGCACTGAGCCATCTTATTAGGCTCCAGAATCAAGTTTCATTCCTAAAAATTCTTGATCTGTGGTTAGTTCAATCTAGTGATATGCTGAGATCACAGAAAGCTCACTCACTGCCTGACTACTGAGACATGCACATTTACCTGTGTCCATACTTTGGTTCAACTGCTGATCACTTGTTTCTCCATCTTCACTGATGTATCCGGGTGGTGGTGTTTCTACAAAAGTTTAGAACAAATCAAATATAGCTGACTTGATTTCAGCTTTTTTTCCCCTGCTACCATATACAAGCCATGAGAAAATCAAGAAAGTATGCATGTATGTGTACACATATACATCATTATAAAAAGCAAAACTAGGTTTGCAATTGAGGCCCTAATCCATGACTTGAAGGTAAATCCCGAAAGCAAGCCTGTAACAAAACCCAGTTTTCCCGGCATATTTTCTTAAACATTATTTACCATCTGGTTCATATGCACATATTAGCCAAAAACCTAACTTCAAAGACATTAGTATTCTTAGTTTTTTTTTTTAACTAGTAGACACCACACACGGATGTTTACTTGGGAGAAGACTGATGTACCTACAGCTGGGATCTCAGATGACACTCAACTGTACCAGGCAGGATACAGTAACATGACTCAGTGTTGACCTATCCTCAACACTACCTGAAAAAGCTCCCACCACCCCTGATGGAATCTCTGACTGCTTAACAATTCTAAATGACTGAAGCAGAAAACCAGACAAAGTACCTGCTAAACATATCAAGATTCTAACACAATTTCTGAATAAAATGTTTACAATTCAGGAGGCACCTGTATAACTGAGTAAATTTCAAAGACAATAACATGCATACAATTTTATAATTTGTGATTTTAAGGGGAAAAGTTCAAAAAATTTTCAACAGTGTATCATTTTCAATTTTTAACAGTAACTCAATGCAGACACACAACATAAAAAGATTCAAGGGGAAGGATGCGTTTAATCCCAGCATTTGGGAGGCAGAGGCAGGAGGATCTCTGTAAGTTCAAGGGCAACCTGGTCTACAGAGTAAGTAAGTTTGTCTTAAAAACAAACTGTATTCTCCCAAATTCTCATTTAGAAGTCAGTATATCAAACATTTATACTGAAATTTTAAAAACAAAATATCTTCATAGATCCAAACAATAAAGAATAAAAAGAATTCATATTAATTTTAAAGATTAAAACTAAGAAAATTTAAAAAGCTGAGCTCTGCCGGTCTGGACATCAGTGTTTTTTGTGTTTGTGGTTTTTTTTTTTTTTTTTTTTTTTTTGGTTTTTCGAGACAGGGTTTCTCTGTGTAGCTTTGCGCCTTTCCTGAAACTCACTTGGTAGCCCAGGCTGGCCTTGAACTCACAGAGATCCACCTGCCTCTGCCTCCCGAGTGCTGGGATTAAAGGCGTGCGCCACCACCGTCCGGCCTGGACATCAGTGTTTTAAAGGTCTAAGATGGAAAAGTTCATTCTCTATTTCTTTATCATCCTCCATTATTATTTACCTATCAATTGATAAGCTATTAACATTAAAACAATGCTAAAAGTTCTTTTGAGGGACTGGAGTGATGGCTCAGAAGTTCAGAGCAGGTATTCTTCTTGCAAAGAACCTGAAGTTAGCTCCAGCACTGTCAGGTGACTCAACTCGGGGAAGCCAACACCCTCCCCCTTCCTGTGAGCACCTGTACTCACATGCACAAATACACATATTTATGTATAATTTAAAATAATAAAAATAAAAACTTTGAAGAAATTATTTTGAAATGGAACAGAAGTAAATTCTTGGGCTTTGCTGTCACTGGGAGCTGGAGAGCCTCAGTGTCCAGAAAAACAACTGGTGTATTTCACTTCTAATTTGCTACTCTATAAAACACTAATATCTAAATATATTTAAAGAATAAAGGGGGAAAAAAGCCCAAATCCCTTAACATTAGGCGAATAAGCATTCTGAATAATGTTGCAGGTAATTCTCAGAAAACCATGTGTGTCTCAGAAAACCATGACACACTCACATTTTAATTGTTAGCATTATGGAGTAACAACAGCTGCCACAAAGACTTTAACGCCTCACTTCATGTCGCACGTACTCACACATGCACGTACACACAAACTCCCAGTCCACTCCTAGCCACTTTCTAAGAGATACTCCCAAAAAAGGAAAGGTTTCATTTTATGATTTCTCTCTTCCCTCACCTCACTCCACTGTCCTATAATCTTTTCTCCTCTTCCTTACTAATGTCACAAAAAGTTTCTACATACTAGCAGCTGGGGGCTAGAGCTGGGCGACACGGGACAGGGATGCCCTTCAATCTAGTCCTCTGAAATAAATCAATAATGAAATGAGCTATTAAAACAAATAAAACTCATTTTTCTGAATCAAACATCATTTTCATAATGTAATACACCAAATACAAGTCTTTGATTCCCCACATGTTTCTATTGTATAAAATAAAAGTTGGAATAGGAAAAAAAAATCAGAAAAAGATGAGGATATGGATGAGGCAAGCAGGCAGGCAGAATACAAATAATTCCTGCTTAGTTTCTGCAAACAAAGAATAAGCTGTTTTTGCTAGAAAACAGTCAAACTATAGGAGTTGGCACTGAATTGTGCAGAATTACTGGGCCACCTAAAACAAGAGACAAGAGCAGAGGTGAACTCCAGTGAAATGGCTGAGGCACAGTGACCGTCACCCAAGCCTGCCAACTCATCAATCCCGGACATTCACGCACAGGTGGAAAGGGACACCTGAACCCACAGCAGCCCCCTCCTCTCACACATGTGCACACATTCCCCACACACTCCACAAACAGTTTCAACAGTAGAATTTGAGGACCATGTGGTTGAATTCACTCATTTTTTCAGCAGAATTAACTAAGGCCCAGGAGAAACATAATCAAGTGCTTTTCTGTTTCCATGTGTTGTTTGTCTATAAAACTAAAATATTATATGTACTAAGTGTTTCTTCACCGTGAGCATTACCGAATGACCCATGGAAAAGGACTGTCTAGATGGGTGCTTCTGTGTTTGGTCCATAGACACTGCACAAAATCATCACCCAACAAAACAGACTTCTCCATCCAGAGTCAAGAACATTCTGAAAATTGAAACCACATTACTAACACTTGGCATTTGTTAAAAGACTGTTACAAGTCTGCTATTTGCCTAAGTTTAAAGAGATTTTCAAGGCAAAAATACCTGGGATATAATTACTCTGTGGCTCAATTCCTGCTGGGAAGTTAGTGTTTTCTGGAATGGAGTGGGTATAGTCATCCAGAGGCGGCAGTTCTGTCAGGATCTCCGTGTGCCGAGGCACTAACACTGGAGGTAAAACTGCAAGTTCAAGAGAGCTGAGTTAGCGCAAGCGTGGGAAAGGGAGGCTTTACTCCTAGTTGGCAAGGCAGAAGACAGCAGCTTCACTTTTCAAAGTCCTGGCACACCTATCTGCTATTATGACACTAAGAAACCGACAAATCTCATCGTGGAGTTCATTTACATAATTCACCATTGAAATTTCCAAATTAAGGTTTATTTTGTACTGTGGGGAGCAATGTGACCCTCTCAATACTATAGTACCATAAGAATTGATAGAATTCCATTAGAAATGGTGAGAGAAAAGTCATCACTAAAGTCAGATTTAATAATTTCTCTAAAAATATAGGATTTGTTTTATCTCACTAACTCCAAAGTCCTACTATAAACTTCACTCTATTACTTCTCTAAAACGTTGTCATCAAGTGCTTCTGACAGCAGTCAGAGGCATGCTGACAGCAGGTACTAAAGACACACAGACAACTCTCTGCAGACAGCAAGTCTGTGGGATTTCCTGGATACGTACCTGGATGTCCAACAGAGTACATTCCCAAGAAATGGACATGTCCCTTTTCCAAGATAGTTTTTCCATAAAAGTTTAAAAAATAAGAAAGCATTTAAAACCCCTACCAAATAATATACTCAACTTAAGATAGTTTATTACAATTTTACATTAATTTTTCCCTGAGGCACAAGGTATACTAGCCTCCAACCAGCCTTTTCGTTTAAAAACAATAAAACAAAAACCCCAAACCCACCTAAGGTTTTCCTACCTGGTGTCTCAACTCTCTGGTAGTGGTAAGGATTTACACATACTTCATCTTTTTTCAGATTAAAAGCATATTCGCAGTTTTCAATAGCCTTGAGCTCATGGTGACTGTGAAGGTCCGGCCAGCGCCATAACCGACAATATATAACATGTGGCAACCCTTTCCGATGCGAAACCTGAAGACGACCATCAAGAGACCTATTCAGAAGCAAGGGGAAAGAGGAGGGCAGTTTGAAAAGGAGAGACTAGGTGTCATCAAAGGGGATGAATTAATACTCTAAGAGCACAATGGAGGACATCACGGCCATCAACTTAGCTTTAGTGATATCCAGGAAGAACAGTGCCCTCTGGCTTGGTCTGACTGAGCCAGCAGCGGCACGAGCTGCTGTCTCCTATTGGTGTGCATATAACAACTCACATGCCAATGGCAGGCTAGCCTCATGGCAAGTGATCTACAAAGTGTCAAGTGGTTATACTTGAAAACTTCATCAGTGTCTATTTTTAATAAGCTAGAGTCTCAAAGGTATTAATTCTGAAGCAACTGGTTGTCAAAAAAAGGAAGTAGTATGAAAATGGTGATAAATATCAACAATGATGTGACAGTAACTTACTTGGACTAATGTAACTTGTTATTTAAGTGTGACTTTTGATATCTGAGGCTTATTTATGAAGCTCACACAGAAATGCAGATGAATGTGATGAATGTGAGATGGAATGGACAAATACCAATGTGCTTAAAAGAGAATGAAGTGATTTAAAAAAAAAAGATGAAAGAAAAACAAGTTAGCCTACTGTTAATTGTGATATAAGCGGTTCATCAAATACCAGTATAAAGATGAGATTAACAAGAAATTTAGGAAAAACTAGTCATGTATTTACTTAAAAATTAGGTCAATAACAAATTTGTCTAATCTTGGACTACAATGGGTATATAGATATAAAAAGGTCTTATTCTTTATGGGACACAATCATTTAAAGATTCAAAACTAAAGTTGCATTGACCAAAACATCAGCTGAAACATTGAATATCTTTTTAATACTGGCAAGCAGATATTTTACATGCTATGCCTCATTTACAGTAAGTTAACATCCTAGGCAAAAGTTACACTAAGCAACCCCGACGAGGTCTTCCAAAGCACACCCTCCCACAAGTCTCTAGGGTCCACAGAGGGCAGAATATTCACCTGGTTTGTTCAGAGAAGCTGTAAAGGCCTGTTGTATCCCACTGATCTACCGTGTTTGGTGTACTCAGTCCCCAAATCTCAGAGCAAGTGCTGTGCATAAAGTGAAAAACAAAAAGTTGATGTGAACATGGAAGCATGGTTATTCAAAGTACCATGATGCAAAGCATGGAGAATGTACAGAATACTTCCTTCACCCAGAAAATATACGTGGTTTCACCCATTATGAGTCACTGCTGGCCACTATATTTTCTATATGAAGGAAGCCAATAAAATGGAACATGTGACTCCAGATAAGTTATGATTATGTTTTTATATGTGAACACCAATGCTTGCTAACCTAATGAAATTATACCTATAATGTCCTTTCCAATTTCCTCTACTCCAAGAATTCCTTCTACACCATCAACCCCGTTAACAAAACTTCATTTCATTACTCAGTTTAAAAAACAACAGCAACAACAACAGCCCACTTCAATTAAACATAGTTGTCAAGTGGGTACTTTTAACATAGAAAAGTCCCACTGAAAATAAACATTTATCATGTGGGTGTGGTAGAACACACCTACAATCCCAGCAATGGAGGGGAGCGGCAGGAGGAAAGGAGTTCAATGCTTGCCTAGGCTACCCAGTAAATTCAAGGCCAGCCTGGTCTATGAGACCCTGTCTCAAAAACAAGTAAAATAAACAAAGCAGATCTCCCCACGGCTAAGACTCTACTTAAATAGTTTCAGTTTTACTGAAGGCTCGGATTGCTTTCTTGCCATCGTTTATAAAGAGCACAGCAGATAAACCAAAGTCATTCTAATACAACACATTTTAAAATTTCTTTTCACATCTTTCCAGAACATAGGCAAGTCAAAGATCATTCACCTTACTTTCCATGAACTACTACTTCATCTCAAAATAACTACTGGCCTGTGGGCAAAGGGAAGAATTTAAAGGGAACTTTCAGAATGGAGTTGTGATGGCCTTGTCTCTTGCCTATGAAGTTGTACTTTTTAAATCAGTCAAATATAATTTTTGAGATTCAATTCCACTTCACACATATTACCAAAGTCAACAAAATTTGAGGAAAAAAAAGAACATTTCTAATAACCTTTAAAAAGGAACTGATTAAGTTTCACATTTGCTGTTCATTAGTGAGATAAGTGGATCAGCACCGGGCAATGGGAAGCCCAGGCTCTCCCGAGGCTAGGGACACTCTGAGGAGTGCTTCTCAACCCTCCTGATGCTGCAACCCTTCCATACAGTTCCTTGTATTGCAGTGACACCCCCCGCCCCGCCGATCATAAAATAATTTTGTTGCTACTCCATAACTGTAACTTTGCTACTGCTATGGATCATAATGTAATTACGTGTTTTCCGATGGTCTGAGGCAAACCCTATGAAAGGGTCTTTCGACACCCTAAGGAGTTACGACCTACAGGTTGAGAACCACTGGTCTAGACTGAGACCCAGGGCCCCTTAAAGCAGCTAGTCGGCTGCAGGACACCCGATTTAGAGTTCACAGAAACTGGAATTGAACGGTTGGAGGGAAAGGGGAGAGAGAAAGAAAGAGGGGGACAGGGAGGACGGGGAGGGGCCGGAAAAAAAGAGCACACTTTGACATTTTCCTGAGCTGCCCTGATATGTTTTAGACAGTCTTCCTTTTTAACAGTACAAACTGTTAAAAAAAAGAAATGAGATAGTAATTTAGACCTTCCCTCTTGTGACTCTGAACTGAAATGAACAGTAGAGAGTTGATTCTTTCTTTGAAAACAATACAAGGAAAATAACAGCATAATTGGAGGCTATTCTGTCATGGTATTAGGAAGAACATTTCACGAAGGTTCCTCTGAGAACAGGAGAACCAGAATCTAGGGCACAAAACACTTCAACTATGTTCTCCTGGGCCTGAAATAAAGCAAAGGGTAAAGAGCAATGGGTAAGAACACGAACCTCAGTCTACCTCAGCTCCAGACTACCAGCACGCCACTGCCTTGCCTCACCTGCTCCATTCCCTCAACCTGGAAAGCTTCTTTAAAAACATTAATTCTAGCTAGTAAAATGTTTGCTTGTTTGTTTATATGTAGCTCCAGCTGGCTTGAAACACACAAGCCTGCTTCAGCCTCCCAAGGGCTGGGATTATGGTTCCACATCACCACATCCAGCCAGAACACTCTAAAACAGATCTTCTGTAACATGTACAAAGCAACTAGAGTATGTGTAATTATTAAAGAAACAACTTTAACAAACTACAAAAGCACATAAAGAGAAACATACCCCTAGTTCATAGATTTTATAATTGAGACATAAAATTCTCCAAGCGTAACACACAATAAGTAAGAGCCACAAGAATGCTGAGGAGAGACCAATCCTGTATCACAAATCCTCCTCAGCTCAGAGGCCATGGACACAAGAACATACTAATGCAGAGCACTCTGCTTCCAGCAAAGTTCAGGAGCGTCAATCAGGCCAATTTTCCTCAAATCACAGCTTTGACAACCAAATATAAAAGCATTTTACAGCTAAACAGAAAGGCCAGAAGCATGCAAACTGAAGAGTGTCAACCTGCAGCTGAGGAATGGTGCACTGGATGAGAGCTGCATTGGATGAGACGTACTTGAGGGCAGTCCCCAGCCTCAGGAACTCAGGATAACTGGAACTCTCACACAAACTGTAAATATAGGAGTCCCTGGGGAAGAGTCTTCAAACTATGGTCTATGCATGAATCCCTGCCTGACACATATGGACAGACCATGGGGGCTGAGGAAACCAACATTTGGAAAAGCTCAAAGAATGAGAACACAGCCACTGCCGCCAGGAGAAGAGAAGTCTAGAGTCTGAAGCTACTAAAGAGCTGCTAAAACAGAACGCCAAACTCCTCGGAGGGTGGGCAACATTACATTGCTACTTCACATAACTAGTACATGACTAAAAGTCACACCAACAGCAACAGAAACGGGGTGGACGTAAGCTTTAAAGTAATTATTATGAATATGCTCATGAAATTAATGAACACATCAGGAATCTCAACAAATGTAAACTACAGAAATCAAACAGAAATGCTAAAACTGAAAACTACCAACTCTGAAATAAAGAGCCCAATGGCCAAAGGATAAACCAGTGAGTGTATACATTAGTACAAACTACCTAACCAAAAATAGTAAAATAAAAAAATTCAAAAACAAAATGAAGTCTCAATAGTATATAAGAGAATAGAACAGAAACAGACTGAAATAAATTAATGTCTAGAGGGAAATTGGTTGAAACATTTTCAAGTCTTAAAACATTTTCAACTTAATTAAAAAAAAAAAAACTGAACTTAAACACCCAAGAGGCCTAGTGAACACCAAGGAATTTAAACTAACTACCCAACAAATTATGTCTTCTCTTAGAACCCTTCTGGTACAAATCCTTTCCAACTCTCTGAGCTTCTCTCAAAGATTCCCCAGGCGGGCAATTCCTCTGAAGGTTCCCATCCCTACCTACTCCAGAAGAAGCCAGTCCCTGACCTCAGCAGGTGTCAAGTTAGCACATGGAGGAGCCTCTCTGAGCTGACACCCAATGGCCTGGGTACCTACACTTCCTCCTTCACTGCTCAGTCATCTCTCCAGAAGTCAAAACTGAAGTCATAGCTTCCCCCCCTGTAGAAACTACAAAATCACACCAATTCTTGCTGCCTTTAAAATCCTGTCTACTTGATTCTGGTAGCAGCCAGCGCAGAACAATCCATTACATACAGAGGCAGATGCACAATGTCTCTGAAGAAACAATCAAAGCTGGAAGACAATGGAACATCTTTACAGAAGTGGGAGAAAAGAACCTCTAACCCCCGAGTCCATAAAGAAGCAAAGTGGCCTTTGCAAAAGAAGTCAGGACACAAATTTGTACCGAGGAACAACAACTGCAACAAATCAACTTGTTTCTAGCAGACTCTGCAGAAAACAAATACTCAAGGAAAGTGCAGGATAAAGAAAAATTACAATGAAAGAAAACCCAAAACCATGAAAAACAATTAAAGGAGCTGAAAAACATGAATAGGTAAGTGTACAAGATGGTATTATTTTCTCATAACTTCTAAGAAATAGAGGGAATCAAGAAAAATTTGCAACTGAAAGAACGCACATATGTAAGTTTTAGACAACAGTAAACAAGTGTAGAAAGCAATGGCATTACACAGCTAAAGATGTTTACTACAGTCTAAAAAGCAACCAGAACTAAGACAACTTATACTTAAAGGAATACAGAAAATAAAAATGAAATGATAAGAAAAAATAACTCCAAAAAGACCTGACAGAGGAAAACACAAAAAGCCACAGTGAGTAATAGAAAACAGAGCCCAATGAGATTTAAATCTAGTCACAGCAACAGTAACTTAACATCAATACCCCTCCTCCAATGAAAGGTAGAAACTGTCACACAAAACAAAGTATCCATACAAAAATCATGAACTTTTATAAATAAAGAACAGTTATAACAGAAAGCACCTACACAGGCACAATGTTTAATTAAGGAAAAGGTAGAGTAATATCAGAAACAATTGACAGAACATAGACAAGCGCAGGCAATTTAGGGGAGAGGACCCAATTCCTGCCCTTGGTAGGGAAGCTGGAAATATTCTGGAAATACCTTGTCCTGGCTGAAAGCCAGGAATGCTGTAGAACTATTTGGGGATAGTGGTCCCTGGTCTGGTTTCTAATGATTTAGGGTCTCAACTCTTGAGGGGGAATGTTGTAAGAATTAACAGCTTTGAGGGACATTGAGGATGGGACATCTACCCCAACCTCCCATTTCTCTGTAATATTAGAAAGGCAAACATTGAAATCGCCTCTCCTTAACTTCCTGGACAAATTAAAAGAGTCCATGTATCCCTGGGCAGTAACATGTCATTCCGATCTACATCAAATATTAGAAGAGTACATACTATTGTCTTTTCTCTTTAGAGTTAATGCAGTTAGACCTGTCAATCACCTGGCCAGAAATCCATTCGAAGAAAGCTGATTTATCTGAGGACATGATGAAGAGATGGAAGAAGGGGCTAGAGAGAGCTCAATGGTTAAGAGTTCTTGATGCTCTTACAGAAGGCTTGGGTTCAGTTTCTGGCACATGTACGGTAGCTTACAATCACCTCTAACTCAAGCTCCAGGGGATCAAACGCCATCTTCTGAATGCTGTGGGCACGCACATGGTACACACATATGCAGGCAAACACTCATATACATAGAATAAAAATAAATAAATCTTTGGGGGGGATCATTCCTTTTTTGAAATAACGTACTTGTCATCCCAAGACACCCTACCCTTCCTCTATGCAGCCACCTGCCACGCTCCCACCACCGAGTGTCCTGGGACTTGCACACTCTTTCCCATGTTACCCAGGAGTGTGTGCTTTTTCCCTTTCCTTCTTCCCCACCTCTTTTTCTTTCAGATACTGGCCAAAGCCTGAGCATGTTTTCCTGGATACTTAGGGCTTTTACTTTTTCTGAAGCCCCTGCCTCTTCCAATTTCATGTGGTTGCTTTGTCAAAACCCAATGCTTTCTTTGACCTTAAAGGGAATAGCTTCTCTCTTCCTCTCTCTCTCTTCCTGGCAATTGCCAGGGCAGATTTCCTATCCTGGTCCTCTCTGAAATTCTAATAAAATTGTCCTTGAGCTTCTTTCCAAGTGTATGTTTAAGTTCTCTTACTGACAAAATTTAGAATCCAGGAGGTAGCCCCAAATTCCCTAACAGCAATAACACATAAGACTATGACCAAAGATAAAAACATAAAGCTCTAAGGACCCTGGAAGTATCTAAAATCGGTTTCAAGAGAAATGTGGGTTGGGGATACAGCTCAGAGACAGGGTGCTGTCTAGTCTGCAGGAACCCACAGTTCCACTCTTAGTAGGTACCACAGGAAGAAAAGGAGGATAACAAAATACAGGAAGCAAAACCTGACAGATCAGTGAGAAATCAACACTGGAATAATCTCGTTATTCTTTATATAGATAGGACACAGAGACAGACAGACAGACAGACAGACACATCCCTACCCATCTGTAAGTCACAGAAGATCTGTACAGTATTAACAAATTCTCAAGTGTACATAAGAGTATTTTTCTTAAAAAACACACATACTAGGGCCATAAAAAGTAAATGAATTTTAGAATAAACAATACGCATCCAAATAACCTCTAAGTGAAATAAGAAATAACAAAATAAATTTTAAAATATTTTAAATAATAATGATGTCACAATATAAAAATGTTTGGGGAGGTGGGTGGACAGCTAAGAGAACTGTAAAGACAAATTTACAGCTTAAAACAAGCTATTTTGAACCAGGCTTGTAGTGCAGGCCTGTATAATTAATGCCAGTTACTCAGGCTGAGGCAGGAGGATCCCCAGTTGATCTGCCTTGTCAACTTTGTGAGAAGTAAGAGGCAGGCTAGGGACACAGCTTGGTGGTAGAAGTGCTGGCCCTGAGTGAATGAGGGAAGCTGGCTTAGGTTCAATCCCCAGTACTCAAAAAGGAAGGCCCTGGGTTCAATTCCCACTCAACTGGTGGTTTCAATCTTTATAGAAAACAATGTGACTCACCAGCACTGCCTGGAGGCTCTATCCGTACAACAAAGAAAGAAAAACTAAAAGACTACAGAAAAGGAAGAAATATTAACTGCTTTCTTGGGACTAGTGCCTTAACTTTACATAGAAATCCTAGGGCAACTATGAAGAACCTCTACAATTCACTGGTGAACTGAGCAGTGTTATAGGATATACAAGCAAATGATAAAATCCACTGTATTCCCATTATCCCAGTAACAAATTAAGTATAAAAATGTAAACTACTTAGAAAAGGATTCAACAGGATATATAAAACTTGTTTAGTAACAACTAAACTAAAAAACAAAACAAAAAAAACCCCACACTGAGCCATTAAAAAACAAACAAACCTGTAAATATACACTGTATTCATAGATGGAATGACTCCATATTGTGATGTCTCATTTTAACATGGTCTTATCTTTCCAATCTATTAGTCATTATTTTTCACAATACATTTTTGTGACACTGCAGTTGATGAAATTAATCCAAAGTGTATGAAAATGCAAAGAATTCAAATGTGAGGTTTGCATCTGTGTCAATCTGTGTGTTGCTAGGGATTGAATCCAGGGTCTCCACATGCTAACTGTATTCAACTGGTGCCCTAGGGAAGCACTCTTTCACTCAGCCACACCCTTCACCAGTCACATAAGGGATTCTGAATAGCAATAATAGCGATAGACCAATGAATCTGAGAAATACTCTCTTGATTGAAAGACGCTCAACATTTAAGACTAGATACTGAATTGATTCCATTTACATGAAATTCTACAAGGGACAATCCACTGAACTAACAAAGTCAATTCAAACATTGCTTAGTGGCAGAATCATTGGGAAAGAACTGTCCAGGTAACTGACAGATCCTATATGGCACACTGGCGCATTTACTGGCCAAACCTAATATGTGTGAACACCTGATACGTGCATTTCATATATGAATATTTTAAGAGCCAGAAATGGTGGCCTAAGCCTACAATCTTGGCACTTGAGAGACTGAGACAGGATCTAGATCCAGTTCAAGCCAAGCTGGGATATACAGTAAGACCTATTTTTCAAAAACAGCAGCAGCAACAAATTACACTTCTATGCATTCAAACAATATTAGTGGAAATCAACAAGAAACAGCTATATGGTACTCAACATGAAACACAGAACATGCTATACAAGAACAAAGGGTTTGCAAATACTACAGATAGCAAAAGGTCTGAAAAAGACCTGCAATGTGAAATAAAGTGTCCTAAAGAAACAGGTTTTGTTGTTGTTGTTGTTTCTGTCTGTTTTGTGGTACTGGGGGGTTGAAAAGTTTTGTTCTCTCTAACAATGACACCAATACTCCAAGCACATTAACTCTACATTTCCTAGTTTATTTGACTGTCTAACTTCAATTATACCAGAAGAAAAGGCTCCAATAACTTCTGACTAAATTTAATACTCTTTACTGATGGAATTGACAGAGAATGTTATAAAAATGTGACATATGATGTAGCAGACCATAGCCCATTTGCAATGACGTCTTGCATTACTATGAAGACAGATACGCAAGCACACTTGTGTCTACATCATACGCAAAGCCGCAAAGTTCTTTGTATGGAACAGTTTCTCTAGGGCAGATTACCACAGATGGATTATATAGCTTTCTGGCTTCTCTATTCACCCTGAATAAAAAGGGTGTGGAGAAGAGAAATGAAACATTTATTAAAACCCTAAGGGCACAAATATGACAACCATATTCATCAGCATACAAACATACTAGTTATCTTTGTATTCATGAAATTATTTAGCAATAAACTTAGAAGAAATCCTTATCAAATTTCCCTATTAATCCCATTCACAGGAAGTACCATAACTAACATATTTAAACTTCCCCTGGGTCTGTTTCCCTGGTTCAGCAGTAAAAGCACTTGCCACAAAAGCCTGACAACCTGAGTCAAGCCCGAGACCACATATCTGAAAGCCAGACTGAGTGGTGTGCAGTATGTAATGGCAGCACCCCGAGTGCCATGAGAGGTGGAGATGGCAGGTCAGCTAGCCTGGAGCACGCGGTGCGGCAGAGCAACAGCACATCGTGCTTCAGCCCGGGAGTAAGGAAGAACTGACTCCTGAAAGTTGTCTGACACTCACACCATGGCACGTGTGCTCATATACCAACTTCTATACACACACACACACACACACACACACACACACACACACACACACACACAATTTTCCTTCACCTGAAATAACAATAAACTCGCATTTGAGTTTAAATGCGAACCTCAATTTAAAATTTAAAATCTAACATATAATTTATAAGCTGTATCCGAGAATATAATTTTATTAACTAACGTTTTGTACTTCATTTTAAATATCCATGAACATGATTGTGTTAATATACTTTTTACATAAAGGACATGTTTATTTATGCACATACATGTTATTGGAAAATAAAAGATAGTAAGAACTCAGTTCAAGAAAGCACTCACTTGGTATTGGACCTCCCAGTACAAACTTGTTATACCAGCACAAAAATTAATCACAGGTTTCAGGCTAGCCTGCCTTACATTTGAGGACTGCCTAGGCTACAATGTAGATGAAGTTTTTTCTCCAGTCCCGCCAAGGCTCTTGTGGAGAGAAGGACAGGAGCGGCAGTGAAGGGTAAGGTTTTAGCGCTTAGCTATTACTCTGACCTCTTGGGCTTTCATCTCTGCATTGGCTCTGTGTTTCTTATTTAACAAGATGGTTACATCTACACTACATAGCAAATTCAAAGCACACTTGAGTTACATAGTGAGGTCCAATTTTAAAACTCAAAGGGCTAAGGATATAGCTCAGTTGTAACATGCCTGTCTAGCATGTGTAAGTGTCTTGGGTTTAATTTCCAGTACTACAGAAGGAAAAGAAAGGAGAAAGCACAAACCAGGATGGTCAGGCCATGTACCCATCACTCAGGAAATACAGGCAGGTGGATCACTGAGTTCAAGGTTGGGGGAGACTGGGAAAGGGAGGAAGGGGGAGAC
Source organism: Peromyscus leucopus (assembly GCF_004664715.2). Classification (NCBI taxonomy): domain Eukaryota; kingdom Metazoa; phylum Chordata; class Mammalia; order Rodentia; family Cricetidae; genus Peromyscus; species Peromyscus leucopus. The sequence continues at coordinate 63,933,763 of NC_051079.1, read as the reverse complement.
CAAAAAGAAAAAGAGGGAGGAGTGGAGGGAGGAGGGAGAGAGAGAGAGAGAAAGAGAGAGAGAAAAAAACAAAGAAAGAAAAGCAAGCACGTTACTTTGGGCAAAAGAAGACACATTTTCCAGAACACAGTTAAGTCTTTAAACTAGTTTTACTTGCTGTGAGATGTTCTGTATGTCCTGTGGGAGCCCGTTCTTGGGTTCCTCGTGGCTTTACCCAGTAGGTCCGCATAGAGGATGATTAGGACCACGGGCCTGAGTGCAGGTGTCTGAGATGGTCTGCACTTGGCTGTGCTATGGATGGTCTGTATGTCAAATTGCTCTGATTGGTCAATAAATAAAACCTGATTGGCCGTGGCTAGGCAGGAAGTATAGGCGGGACTAACAGAGAGGAGAAAAGAAAAAACAGGAAGGCGGAGGGAGTCACTGCCAGCCGCCACTCTGACAAGCAGCATGAAAATATGCCGGTAAGCCACGAGCCACGTGGCAGGGTATAGATTTGTGGAAATGGATTGATTTAAGCTATAAGAACAGTTAGCAAGAAGCCTGCCACGGCCATACAGTTTGTAAGCAATATAAGTCTCTGCGTTTACTTGGTTGGGCCTGAGCGGCTGTGGGACTGGCAGGTGACAAGATTTGTCCTGACTGTGGGCAAGGCGGAAAACTCTAGCTAAATTTACTATTCATACTATTTGTATGATTTACAACTATGACAACCATTGTTTGAGCAATTTTTTTTATAACCTTCTTTGTCTAAAGAGAATGCTTCTTCTGCATATCAAAGTGGGTAAGGATATAGGATACCCCTTTGAAAAATTAAAGCAGGTTGAGAATTGAACAAAATTAAATGGTTAATCAATTAGAGAAGGGCCTCAACAAAAGAAGTTTCACTCGAGACTTTATCTTTTGATGAGTGACATACTCGCATAATATGGATTTGTAGGGAAGACTCTCACTAAGAAGCCACTACTACGTCTACTGATGACAAACCAGTCCTTTCATCTTTACACATCTCAAAGTGTGTATTTTAGATAAACTCAGGAATCAACGATGATCATAGTAACAAAGGCTTCCACAACTAAATACTCTACCTGCCACCACCCTACACAAAGGAAAAAAAGACAGCTACCTCTAGAAAGTTGTGTGCATGCAGGTCAGAAGACAGGTCACCCAAAGGACATCTAGGTGTCTGTCTTCTCGACGTTTTTTTTTTTTTTTTTTTTTTTACGACAGGGTATCTCAGGCACTACCTGATCTGGCCCATGAGCTTCTGGAAATTCTGTCTCACCTCCTACCTCCCACTAGAGATAGATGCTGGGATGGCAGACCCCACTGCTACTACACTGACGTTTATGTGTGCTCTGGGATCTGAACTCAGGTCATGAGGCTTCAGTGGCCAGGTGCTCTGACCCACTGAGCCATCTCCCCAGGCACATTCACCTTATTATTCACCTTATTTTTATGACAGAGTTCCTCGCTGGCCTGGAACTTGCCTAGTTGGCTAGGCTGGCTGACAGTGAGTCCCAGGGTTTCACCTGTCTCCTTTTACATTCTAAAAGGAAAACGTGTGTGTGTGTGTGTGTGTGTGTGTGTGTGTGTGTGTGTGTGAAGATAGCAATTTTGTTGGTGTTTTCTATAAAAAGAGGAAATACTCTGTACAGGGAGCTTTAGGCATTACTTAACCTCGTTATTTAGAGTAGAAACGAAGGAGAGGGAAGACAACCAGATCATCATTGCAGGAGAGAGAATTCGTGGGGAATGAGCAGAGCAAGCGGAGTCCTTAGAGTGGAGCGAGAACCATCACGGGGCCTTTTCTCAAGTATATGGCCAACAAGGAGGAACGGTGATGGGATGGAACTCAAACCCTTGTGCTTGCCTGTGCTTCCTTCCCATTCCTCTCCATAGACTTTTCTTGTTCCTTCCACTGCAGCAAGAAAGGACCTTTGGAATCCGTGTCTTAACATATTAGCAAAGAACACAAGTAAACAATGACTAGGTCTTCACTGATTAAAAAAAAGAAATATATTTCATTAAAATATAAATTCCATTTTATAGCTCAAGAAGCTACAACATAGACCAAGCATAGTGGCACATGCCTTTAGTCCCAGCATTTGGGAGGCAGAGGCAGGTAATTTCTAAGTTCCAGAACAGCCCGGTAAGAGTAAGTTCTAGGACAGCCAGGGCTTGGCCCATTACGACACTGAGTAACATCAACTCTAAGTTCTATGATTTGGCCTTTAAGAATTTCTAGGCAGTGGAGGGCATGGTAGCTGGCAGACTGCCTGCTTAGTATGTACAAAGCCCTAGGCTCAATTCCCAGCACTGCATAAAATGAGTGTGCGGTGGCATGTGCCTATAACCCCACACTTGGAAGGCAGAGGAAAGAGGACCTGGAATTTGGAGTCCCATCCTCAATACAGTGAGTACAAGGCCACCTAGGTCACAAGAAACCTTGTCTCTTAAAAGGTTTCTTGAAATTCTTATAGCCTATCCTCAATTCTGATCCGTACAGATTACTTACCTTTGTGAGCCTCGTTTTATCACCCACCGTTCCTCCTTGTTAGCCATATACTTGAGAAAAGGCCCCGTGATGCTTCTCGATCCACTCTAAGGACTCCGCTTGCTCTGCTCATTCCCCACGAATTCTCTCTCCTTCTGCAATGATGATCTGGTTGTCTTCCCTCTCCTTCGTTTCTACTCTAGATAACGAGGTTAAGTAATGCCTAAAGCTCCCTGTACAGAGTATTTCCTCTTTTTATAGAAAACACCAACAAAATTGCTATCTTCACACACACACACACACACACACACACACACACACACACACACACACACACACACAGTTTTCCTTTTAGAATGTAAGCACCTGAAGGACACAATAAGGAGGTTTTCTCTATATTCTAATGTGCCTAGCACACTGTCAAAGCTCAATAGAGGAGAAAAGATATGGTAGACATCTCAAATCAATACGATAACTATGTTTCCTTGGTTCACTTGTAAAATGTATAATGTATGGCACAAACCTTAATGGCACAGTTTGTTTGTTTTTGAGTTTTAAAAAATACTTTGAGTTTTATAAATTGTGTCATTTTCAACCTTTTTAAACCCAATCCTCATGTCCCTTTCTCAATTAACTTTTACCCCTCTATTTTCTACTTCCAGTGGCAACTGCTAAATTCATTTTCTCACCTTAAATTTAGAGTCTTCCAGAACGTACTAGAAACAGAATTCGACACTACACTCTGGGGTTCAGCCTGACTCAAGCAGCACAATGATTCTGAGATTCATCTATGCTAATGTGGAGCACAATTCTTTTTATAAGTATTTGCTGAGCTTCCCATTGCCTGAACAAACCAGATTTTTTAGTCATTGTTTGCTGATTGCTATATACCCAGCCTGCGGCCAGGCTATCACTATCAGGACTAAAGCTGCTACAGACATCCAAGCTGGAGAACATGTCTGTTGTGGACACAGAGTTTCCGACTGGTGTTGGGTCTAGAACTCCTGAGATATTACCAGATGAATGCTTGGCTGTACTGAAAATGGAGAGCTCTTCTTCCTGAGTGGATGCATTCCCTCATTATCTGAGAGTTCCGGGTACAGTCTATTTAATTATTCTGGTGACTGTATTGTGGTATTTCCTTATGGTTTCAGTTGTAGTTTTCTAGTGACTGTAGTTCCCTGTCCCAACTGGTCCTTTGTATCTTTTGTGACATATCCAAATTTGTCAATTTAAAACCTGAGCCACTCATATTTCACTAATGAATTACAGAATTCCTTATAAACTCTGCATATCATCTTTAAAAATATGCTTCACAATTATTTCTCCCCCAGTCTGGCCCATTCTCTCTAAAACACTCTTCTGGTGAGCTGCTTTTAACACCAACACAATCAGGCATAACTTTTGCTTGAAGTCACTGCCCTTTAAAGAGAGAGCCTACTCACTCCCAAGACACAAATATAAAATGTAGTTAACTCCCTACGTTTTCTTTTTTCCATTTTTCGAGACAGGGTTTCTCTGTGTAGTTTTGGCGCCTTTCCTGGAACTCATTCTGTAGACCAGGCTGGCCTCGAACTCACAGAGATCCGCCTGGCTCTGCCTCCCAAGTGCTGGGATTAAAGGCGTGTACCACCACTGCCCAGCACTTCCTACATTTTCTTAAACACGTTTTCTGGTTTTAACTCCTGGATGAGAACAATGATTCACCTAGGATTTTCTGAGACAGTATAACAGGAGGCCAAGCTCTTTCTTCCACGCAGGTATCAAAATGTTCAAGGGCTCCCTTTTCAAACTCTCCTTTCCTTACTGGACCACCCTACACCGCTATCTTTATTCAAACGCCCCAACAATCTTTAGTATTTTCTTACATTTTACTTTATGTATTTATAGTGCACGTGTGCACACATGCATGTGGAGGTCAGAGGACATCTTGCGGTGAGTCCTGGGGACTGAGCTCAGGTTGCTGTATTTCAGGCCTGGTGGCAAGCACTTTAACCCACTAACCCATTTCCCCAACCCTCAGTTTCCCTCATTTTACACCACTTATTTCTTTATATGCTAACAGCACACTGTAAGTTTTGAAGCCCATTAACTTAGTATTACTGAGAGGCTCAACTAAGAAACAGAATTAATCTGTCAACTTATCATCTGGCCGTTTCAACACCTGAGTTGTGTCTTGGTTAGCCACCTCACAAAGAGGGGACGCGTTTTCTTTCTCTGAAGTTGAGTATTTAGGACTGTGAGCAAGACCGGGTGGAGTATGCGGTGGAGATGCTAGGTTGGTCACGTTCTTTCACCACTGACTTCTGCTTCAGCAGGCTGGAATCAAATGACACGCTCTTTGAGCAAGTCCAATCACTTTCTCCCATCTCCTGTAAAAAATCTACTGCAGCCGGGCACGGTGGCACAGGCCTTTAATCCCAGCACTCGGGAGGCAGAGGCAGTCAGTGGTCTACAAAGCGAGTTCTAGGACAGGTAAGGCTGTTACACAGAGAAACCCTGTCTTGAAAAACCAAATAAATAATCAACAAACAAATAATCCATTTCTTTAATCTTCGGCAGGCTTGCTGTAAATCTGCCTGCCCCACACACGTGGTTAGCAGTGATCTTCAACACCATTTAAAAACATGTGGGGCTTCCCTATGTAGCTCATCCCTTGCTGGCTCTCAACTTTCAGTGCTGGTGTGTCCAGTGTTGTCAGAGATACAGTGGGTTCTGCACTGGAATTTTAGCTACCATGCATATTTTGTGTGGATAAAGGCAAAATCTATCATTCCATTCATCTTCTCTTTTACCAACTGGCAAATGCTATCTAAAATGTGTCTGTTCTTGTTTCTCTCTGACCGCAGGCTGCTTCAGTTCGTGCAGCTGTTATGTGTGACACAGGTCAGTCTAACGGAAGATATACTGACCGTGCTAAGAACTCATTCTTCTTCCTTTGCTTTGATTCCTCTTGGCAAAGCTTTGGAATGTCATGGAGAGACCTTAGATCTTTTCTCTTGTAAACAAACTGTATTCCTAGGGATTTAGTTTTACTATTGGAATTATTTTCTTACTATCACCCTTCTACTTGTTTGAGCTGGTATTTATAAAATGTTATTGGCTTCAGATAGACAATGAGTCTGTGAAGGACAGCTTCACTGGATTTACTCACTTGCTTTTTTTCCACGTTAATAATCATGTCACAGAAAGAATGGTGATCCACTCCTTCACCTTTGTTTTCTAGACTTTTCATTAACTCACTGAACTGATTAGTTCTTTCACTAAAGTAATGAACTGAAACACAAGAATAGGTGTTTTTGTCTAGTTACTGATCTTAGAGAAATTAAGGTCTCCTGTAATTAAATGTGTGTCATCTCTTAATGTCTCAATCAGATAAGAGACTCCAAGCTGCTGGGAGTATAAATGGACTATGAATTTTAAGATGCTTTTGACCTTAACCTTCAGGTTTCTCTGTTAATTCAGTGAATTACAACAATTAAATATTAGAAGTTACATACTGATATTGCAATTAGCATAGTATAGACTATAGTCAAATTATGATGCATTTTCTTTTTATTGCACATCACTTGAGTGCATGCCAACAATTTTTTCTGTTCTAACCAATACTAACCAATAATTCCTTTAGTAACGTCCTTGTCAAGTTATGGTTAAATAAACACCTGCACCCTTCTTTGGTTTGGTACAGCCCTTCTTAAGATATGGAAGAACCCGAAAGGGAAACTGCAATGTCCCCCCGCGCCCTCCCCCCTGTATTTTTTACATCTACCTCTAAGTGTTTTCACAATGCTACTTGAGATCCTCCTAGATACTCCCTATCTTTGAAAACTACCACAGATATACAACATCCTTGGCCACTGAAATCATTTAATATCAAGTCTAAAAAGGGTTTGTAGGACTATTTCAAGCCACTAGAAAAATTATGAACTTTTTACTTAAAAAAAAAAAAACTTAAAAAAATATAGCTAATGCTGAAAAGAGGACAAAGGCTTTAATAATACAGCATATGGGTTTTCTAATATTATTTTCACATATACTCTTTAACAATTCAAAAAATAGTATCCCAAATGGAAAAAATCCTAATAAACACATCATTTTAATCTTTCAAATTAGATGCAGAAAAATCTGGAATATATTCCAGACAGACAGGGATGACTATAAAAATGTAATCTTGTAACAATGAAGGCACAGATTTTTGCAGTGCTTTCATTTGGCTGTAAAGAAATCATTTATGGGCCTGAGAGATAGCTCATGGGTAAAGCAGCTAGCTTGCAGCCAAGCCACATGATCTGAGTTCAAACTCTGGGACCCACACAGTGGAAGGCGAGAAGTAACTTCTGTAAACTGTTCTCTGACTTCCACATACCTACTCCCCTACAAATAAATAGTTTTTAAATGTTTTTATAATGTAACAACAAATATTCAAAAATTACACCACCAAATAGAAATCAATTTCCATTTATATAGCAAGGGTTTTTCACATGTAGCAAGCAAATGTTTAGGTAACGTGCAGTCTACCTTCTATTTATACCTAGTAATGCAAATGCCATAAGCCACCATACACAAGCAATAGGGAAAACCTTTTTATTTATTTGAGACAATGTCTCACTATGTAGTTCTGGCTGGCCTGGACTCACTATGTAAACCAGGCTCGTTTCAAACTCACAAAGGTCCACCTGCCTCTGCCTCTGGAGTGCTGGGATTAAAGACATGAAGCACGCTTGGCTTGAGAAAACTCTTTTAATTTGCTTTTTCATTATAAACTTTTGTTTAGTATCTATCTTCCTCAACATAAATGAAAATAACCTTCCATTAATACCCTTCCCCATCCCCTACCATTCTAGCAAAGTTAGGAGAAATTATATTGTCTGAAATACAAGAGCCTAAAGGATAGTTTTAAAAGAAAAAGGCCAAGATGATTGATTTAACCAGTGTCTTCAAACATGTTTCAAGTCTCATTTCAGCATCTAGGAGTTTCAAAATGATATTTCCTATAATCCTTTAACAACCACAAAGCAGGGCTCTCAGTAATAAAGACTAAACCAGGGTGAGGAGGCAGCTTAGCTGGTGAAATGCTTGCCACTCAAGCACGAAAGACTTGAGTTTAGCCTCTGGCACCCAAGAACAAGATGGACAGACACAGCAGCAGATGCCTGGAACCCCAGTGCTGGAAAAGGCGGACAGGTCATTCTGTGACTTGCGACAGGCTAAGTCTTCCTGAATCAGTGAGCTACAACGCAGTGGGATTTGCCTCAAAAATAAGGTGGACAGTGACTCAGGAAGACCTCCACTATCACTTCTGTTCTCCATATACCTTAAAACACAAGTGTCTGTATGTATGTATACATACACACACACACACACCACCAGACCCCACCCCACCCCAGCGGAATGATGGTAATAAAAGGAAACCCCAATTAAAAATGGTTACAAAATACAAATGCTTGTAATGTCCCTCCAGCCTCATGTTTCCCTTTGTCCCCAACCATCAACATGAAACTCTCATTTCCAGAGGAAGACAACACGTGGGACATGCTGGCCCCGGTGAGAGCCCTCCTCCCATTGCCCAGGACTACTGTCCCCAACAAGCTCATGTCAAACTATATTCCTTAAAGCTATCACAAGTTTCTAGTCATGTCCAGACAAGTACGCATGGCAAATACCTTTAGAAATTAAAAATTCTGCCACATTTAATTATACTCCACCTTCCCCAGGACTGTCCAGGTGTCATGAGGGCTCTGATTTGACAAGGAGGAGGTGAGACCTTGCAGAAGTCAACCACCCCTAATGCTGATTCTCTTCCCTCCACGTATTTGCTAAGGAACTAAGTTTTCGGGCCGCTATGACTAGATCATGCAGACCCAACAGTTGGGTTCTCCTCTTCTTCTTAACCTAACTTTCACTATCTTATCAGTCCCTGCACCATTGACCTTTCTTTACTACAATGCTGTGAAGAACAATAGTTCTGCAGGCCTCTCATTTTTTAAGCTTCCCTAAGAAGTCAGGTACTGTTGTTCTATGCATCTCTCAAACCTCAGCAGACACAGAACCAATGCAGGAATCATTCCGAAGACCTTCAATTTGAAGGAAGGAGACATACTATCACAGACCTACTCTCTTCAGTCAAGTTCTATTTTACATGGTCTACAAGTGAGTGAGGAGTTTAAGTGGAATAATGCTTAAGCAATCAAGATAGCTCAGTGGTTAAGGGGGGGGGGCTTGCAGCCAAGCCTGATGACCTAAATTTAACACCTAGGTTTCCACATGATTAAAGGAAAGAACTACTTCCTTCAAATTGTCCTCTGACCATCACACCTGTGCCATGACATGATGTGCATACACATGCACACGAAGACATAAACACACACATTCTGAGACTGAAAAGTGTGTGTGTGTGTATGTGTGTGCGCGCGCGCAACAATACTTGTCTCAGGAAACCCTTTGTGCAAGCCCTACAGGATGTTGGGATGCTTCAACTGTGAACATGGTTACAATCCACTGTCCTCAGGTTTGTGGTGATTTCCATCCTAACATTGCTACAGTCCTACTTGCAGGTGGGATGTAAGCAGGAGACAAGGGGCCAATGTTCCAGCTCTGTTCAATATTCCTTTTCTAACAAAGAGAAGAAAGAAAAAGGAAAACAAACCTGTTCAGAGACAATGGAGAGCACATGGAGTAATGGAATCCAAATGAGCTAAAACTGTGAAGGGAGGAAGCTTTGGAAGTCAACTGAACTTCCATGTCTCCCCAACCCCAGGCTGGGGGAAAATCACTTCTGAGGAAAAGAACACATTCTTGACATCACAAGTCTCTCCTCAAGATGTTTAACAGTCTTAAATGCTGAAGACAAAGAACTAAACTTAGAGCACAACAGGGCAAAAGTAAACTTGCAGATGACAGCCTATCAGGTTTTTTATCAAAATCCCAGGAGAGCACAGTTTGTAGACGAGGTGTAAGCCAACACAGACCTACACCAAATTAAAATTCAACCAGATCCAATGTAGTTGAATCAGCCTCTCTCACCATATACCTTACAGTGGTAAATCACTGTCATGAAATCAACAATTGTACCAATTATAAAATCTCCTGTATTTGAATGTTTTTATGCTATGTGACAGGGAGATACAACCAAATTTACATGACATATGAAGAGGCAGGAAAATTTGAGTGATAATTTAAAGAATAATCAGGCAGTATTAGTAGACAAATAAGATGATCCAAATATTAAGAGCTGGAAAACACTTTAATGTAACTATTATAAATATATCAAGGAAAAGACAAAAAGAAAAAAAATTACAATAGATACGTGGACTCCATATAAAACACTAAAACTGAGGCTCATCATCTGAAGAACTTATTAGATGGACTTAGCTATAGACTGGTACCATCTACGACAAATAAAAAATAAGATCAGTAACTAATAGGTTTGTCAACAGAAAAATCACAATTCAAAAGGAGTGAAGGAAAAAAGAATGCCAAGACTTGCATAACACAAGAGACATGTAATTTTAGCCCAAGTACAGAGAAGACTGAAGGTAACATTAGATAACCTAAAGTGGTGTCTTCCTGTATCACCACCGTACTTTGCCCATGGTGATGTGCTTACCTGTGTTGTCAGCAGTGACTACACAAGCCCTTAAGTACTCTCCTACAGACAGGGAGAAAAGAGTCAACACTCCTCTTAAAGGCTGTCCTGAATGCTGATCATCTTCCCAGAATGCGGTTAGCCATACAGGAATAGTATGGGCAAACTCAAAAAGCTCCAGTTAAAACTGGAAACAGATTAAGAATATTAAGAAAACAAAATGGTTATCAGTACTACTTTAGCTAGAATGAATTTCTCCCTGAAGCCAACACAATAAATTATGGCACAAGAAAGATCTTGCTTTTTTGCCCCAGATGTTAAAAAATAATATTATAGGGGCTGTTTAATCTGGGCATAATTCACTAATTTTTATAAAAGAACAAAGGTCGTCCTAGGGCTGGTGTGTTTTCTCTGATGAAGTGAATGATAAAAATAAAATAAAATCCAGTGTGGGCAACGGCTCAGTGGGCAAGAGCACTTTTTGCAAGCACATGTAGGCCTGAGTTGGAATCCTCAGAATCCATGGACAATCCAGACACAGTGTGAGCATCTCTAATTCCAGACCTCCTAAGGGGACATGGGAGGCAAAAACAAGAAACTCCCTAAAAACTTATGCCCTAGCCACCCTGGTATACATGATGGAAAAACAAAGCAAATCTGTCTCATATAAGGTGGAAGGCAAGAATGCCACCTGAGGTTCTCCTCTAACCTCCACACAAACATGTTGGCATGCATGTACACGTGTATGCGCGCGCACACATGCGCACACACACAATTTAAAAGTTCCATGACTGAATGTATTATATATACAAAAGGGCTCTGAATGTGTTGTAACAGGAGACTCCCTTGAAAACCCTAAAAGCATAAATGTCAGCATCTGAAAACCATCAAGAGTCTTACAAGTGCCTTTCAAAGCATTTTACAGGATCCTTAACAAAAAAACAGGCACTTTCACAATTTATAAACAGAATATATAAAACTGTAATTGCATGCCAAGGCTGATAAAAAGGTATCATTATTTATAACCTCAAAGTTCTACTCTTGAATTTATAGTGTCATTGATCTCATTGGTCTTACAAATAAACTATATATTTGAATTAACTAAATTATACATAATACAATGTTGCCTTACCAAAATTTTTTTCTAAGCAAGATGGGTAATACAATTAAATGTCCATAATTTAATGCACATTCTTTTGAAAAACATAAAAGGAAGCTGAAGACGAAGAATATGTGTGAATGTTTCAAATAACCTCTACTCATGGCCAATGCTTTCTAGTTTACAACTTTCACACTATTTCAATGGGCCAGAAACTGGACTGTGAAAGTACTCACACCGGAACATCACCTTTCCCACACAAGGAAGCAGTCACGGAGAAGCCACACCCACTCTGCTAGGATCCACAGCTCAGTACTGAGTAAGCTAACTCAAAACCACGCAATCCAAGGACCGCAGAGCTCCCCGATCAGTGCTCCACACAGAAACACACTTATCCCCACAACGCACACCTGGGAGGGAGAATCAGCCTCTTCTAAAGCAAACACCCATGTTTAGGAACGAAAGAATACTATAGTTTAGGTTCCAACTGATTTCTCTCTAACTATCCTAGTTTGGCCCTGACAAGTAAAAGCTTATGAATAGGAAGCCAGAAAAAAAGTTGACAATCTGAACAAAGTCTTTTTGATTATTCCGATGTTTAAAAGTTTAGAAGATACAAAAGAAAAAACAAGTATCAATGACCACACTAGAAACTTACTATCCTGAAGGTTCACCAGCCTAACAGCAATATGACCTTCACTGGGAGGAAAACTGGGTGAAAGAGAAGATGGTGTGAGGCTGTTTTCCAACAGCATATTCTAGGCTGACTTTCAACCACGTACACATACTGCTTCCATGTTTCTAAGTAACAGACTTCTGGAGGCAGGATGTGTGTGTTGTGAGTAAAAGAATCCTAAGAAAACAATAAACTTGTCTTTTTATTTTTTTTAATTAGGTTTTGTTTACTTTTTCTTGAGACAGGGTCTTGCTGTATACATAACCCAGACTTAGTGGAATTCACCATCTTATCAGCCTCTAAGCACTGAGACTACAGGCCACCAGGTCCAGTCAAAACTGCCTTTTAACAGAAACACTGCTTCAAAGAACACCAAACACAGCACTAACTTCAGCAGCACATGAACTAAAACTGGAATGGCACAGAGAAAAATACCAAAGTGAACAAGAGGTAGTTTAAGGAGACGAGAATTAAATTGCCCTAAATCCTATTTAAACATTTTAACTGTATTAACTTTTACCTATAACATTAAAAGATTATAGACCATTTCTTGTCCATCCATAAATAGCCACCATTAAAAACTTGGTGTACCTCTTTTTTTAAAGTTTCGTGATTAAACTAACATTTTAAATACATGCTTTATCAAACTACTGTTTTAATTTCTCAATATAAACAGTGAGTCTAACAGAAAGTTGCTGGGGATGTCTTTCTGTATGCTGTGAATGTGTTGCTCTGAATGATAAATAAAACGCAGATTGGCCAGTAACCAGGCAGGAAGTATAGTATAGGCGGGACAAGCAGAGAGAAGAATTCTGCTAAGTGGAAGGCCGCCACCACCATGAGAAGATGTAAAGTACCAGTAAACCACAAACCATGTGGCAACTTATAGATTTATAGAAATGGGTTAATTGAAGATGTAAGATCTAGCTAGCAAGAAGCCTGAGACATTAGGCCATACAGTTTAATTAATATAAGCCTTTGTGTGTTTACTTGGGTCCAAGCGGCTGTAGGACTGATGGGTGAGAGAGATTTGTCCTGACCACGGACCAGGCAGGACTGGAGAAAACTCCAGCTACAAAGTTTTCTTGGTTCATCAAGATGATGCTGAAGTCCTTCTTAAACTGAAGTGTGTGTCATCTTAAGAGATTTCCTGTCACAGCAGCATCCTGCAGTGTGTGATAAACTTGACCTTGTTCTGCAATAATTATCTGGGTTTTGTTTGAATAAACCAATGAATTGTAGTTATTACCTGTAACTTGACATTTGATTACAAGTGAGACCAGTAGAGCTTTCTGTTTTACCATCCTGTTCAACTGTGGCATAAAACAAGTTGGATAAGTTTTCTTTATTATCAGAATTAAAGAAACTAAGAGGATTTCAAAAAAATTCTTTCTTACAGTAAAAACCATTGCAAGAACACGAGAAATCTTTCACTGTTCCCTTAACTGTTTCCTCAGGATGAAAGACTAAAAAAGTGATTACATTGACCAAAGCTCTTTCAACTTAAGCTTGGAAAAACCAATTCTGTGTTCCTACACACATGCATAATGGCCATGGCTACTATGGAGCGGTTATCTTAGGTCCTATAGTCACTTGCTTTTAGTTTTATAACTCCATTCCCATCAGAAGTTCTGATTTTGCTTTATTTTATTATAGCTAAAACATCCCCAAAGTTTTTAGTTTCTTCCCTGACTCAATTCCCATTCTGATTTTATGACTGAGCTTTCTCCCTTTCTCTGGTCTAAACATGCAGAGACAGGAGGATTTCCTGCAACTGTGTTGCTTGGCCCAGGCTGCCAGGTCCAGCCAGTTCCACGTGAGTTACTCTGTGCCATCTGCTCACTGCACATCATGCATGGTAAGAAAGACGACTACTGCTGTTATCTTTCCAGTTTCCAACTCTCTGAGGCAGCTGCAGGAGGGGAAACAGGAGGACCGAAAGCCAGGGCTGTTCTGGGCAATTTTAATCCCACTCTAACATCAGTGGGGCAAAGGGCACAAAGGGGGAACTGCTCCAAGTCAACAAAGCAGGTATTTTAGCTGTAAACACTCGCTGTATTCTAAGCCAACATGTTCTCCACCAATTGAGCTTGTAATTTTAGGCTTGTAAAATCTTAAGGTATTTATTTTATTAAAAACTTACTTGCTATTTTAAGTGAATGTGGTTAAATACACTTTGTCTCATATTTTGAACAACTGTTTAAACTGGTCTTAGATTACTCACAACACTCATAAACTTACATAGCTTAGATTACCTTTCCAACTCTCACCTCCCATCTTTTACACTACATAAATGAGGTGACTGAGTTTCAATTAAAACCTACTGTTTAAAGATATTTAATAGTTAAGATATGACTAATAATTGACTTAATTTTTCTACTTCTAAAAAGTTTTAAAATATACATCAAACTACAATGTAAGAAGCTATAGTTTTTTGATCAGTAACAACCCATACAAACAAATCTACATTTGACAAAAGCACACCTGTCACAGGGCATGGCGAAATCAGCCTGGTCCTTCCTGTCGGCCAGCTTCACTGTACAGGAAGGCGCTACTGTGGGCAGCTGGGGAAGGCATCACCAGCCTCGGCCAGTTGTACACCCTGTGAACTACAGTACCGACGGCCAGGGGAAGATCTGCCCACAGTGCGACGGTGGCAGGAGTGGGGCAGACAGCCAACAGCTTCCTGAGTGGATTTAAGGCCCGTTCCACACAAACCTACGGCCAGGGAGCTCACAGGCTCCAGGGTGAGCCTCCTACTGTCAGTCAACTCAATGGACACAATAGTAAACCGTCCTCTAAATTCCCCTCTATACTCACAGACCAGTGCCACCCAACTCTCATGAGAGACTTTTTTTTTTGGTAGACACTGGTTAACAAAGAAACTTAGAAGCAATCAGTGTAGAGATCAGTGTAGTCAGCCATAAAAGGAACATCAATATCACATCCACCCCAAGTCTCAAGGACCACCGTGGAAGAGGGAGTTGGGGGGACTGGATTCTAAGTGTCTTCTAACCATGACAGGTCTGCTACATTCATGAATTCACATAGCTTAAATACCCCAAACAGGACCTGGACAAGATCAAGGCAGCTAACATTCTAGCACCGAGTAGGAATGGGTTCACAAGTCCCTACCCCTATTGATAAACTATAGACTAATGGCTTCTAGAAAAGGGAAAGTCAATTTTCTTGAAGGGTGTGGGCTCTGGTGGATCAAGCATGTTTAAGTGGATGTCCCACACTCATGAGTATATGGGCAGCACTAACTGGAATCACTGGTGCTTTATTTTTTTTTAAAGAGGATAAAGTTAGAAGCCAGTGTGGAGGTGTGGGAGGGGGGTGTAGGTCTGGGAGGATTTAGGGAGGAGAAAATGATCAAAACACATTGTATAAAATTCTCAAGGAATAAAAACATCATTTTTAAAAAAGCATGTTAAATCAAATAAGCTTCCAAAATTCAAGAAAATCTTAACAGTAAAGCCAAGGTAATCATTAATTAGGTAAAAGTATATTTCAATAATGAAAAATATCTAAAATAGAAAGTCTGGAAAAAGACTCTAAGTAGAATGGTCACTAAGGTGACCTCAAGGATAAAGCTCCACATGGATACTTGTAACTGTTATCTGCTACTTCAAGAGTTCCACTCTGGCCCACCTCACTACAACAGCAATGGAGCCTTGGATGTACCCACTGATTACCCACTAGGTGATCCCACCTCCACTCTAGACAGCCTCACAACCCACCTCCTCACTCAAACAGCAAGCTTCAGGTACAGTAAGAGACTTTCTCAAAAACTATGGTGGAAAAGTGATCAGAAAAGACATTCCAACATCAACCTCTGGCCTCCATGTGTCCACATGGGGGATAAGCTCGCATGCAGTTCTTAAAATTAAGTTGCCAAATCAGATGGGCAACACACTTCTACAATCCTAGCATCCTGGAGACTGAAGCGGGAAGATCTCAAGTTCAAGGCTATCCTGGGAGACAGAGAAAAACTAAGAGCGGCGGATACAGCTCACTGGTAGAGTATTTGCCTAACATGTGTGGACCCTGTATTTGTTCAATCCCCAGCACCATTTAAAAAACAAAGTGTAACGACAAACAAAATTAAGCCGCCATCTGGGTCTCCTGAATTTAAGACTTTTCAACAATTCTATCCTTCTGAGTGAGTCACGCTCTCGTAAAGCATGGTGTGGGTTCCTGCCACCTTCAGAATCACCCCCACCATCACCAGCCCCTCAGTTTATACTCTAAGAACATCTACTTACTGGGAATGGGCAATCCTTTACCTGTCCCCTCAATCCCAAACTCTACTCCTGCTGAAACGGGTTTTTCCTAACTAATTTCTACTCTCCACCACAGAGACTCCCTAGGAGAAGGCTTCCCTGGCTTTCTTTGGACAGAGGTCCCGGGTGCACTTCTTCCCTAATAAATACGACACCTGCCGAATTACTTAAGTTTACCTCCCTCACCAGGAAGTAAGCAATTCAATAGCATATCCAGCACATATGAGCCAAGTGGTGGACACTTAAAACCACACAATGAAAAATGAACAAGTAAAGCTTGACTTAATTTTAGCTGATTTGCCTTACATCCTGTGATCTCCACTTCCAAAACACAGGCCAATCACAGTCCTTCTGAGTACCAGCATAGCCACATCTGTCCAATTCTGCTCATCCTGCACTAGACTGCCACAGCGTTACAGCTCTTCTTCACACTTCCATTCACCCCAACACCCCCCCTCACTCACTCACACACACACACCTGCACAGGCCTGCACGGCACTGCCCCCCTCCCTCCCTCACACACACACACACACACACACCTGCACAGGCCTGCACGGCACTGCCACCCTCACTCACTCACACACACACACCTGCACAGGCCTGCACAGCACTGCCCCCCTCCCTCCCTCCCCCCCCACACACACCTGCACAGGCCTGCATGGCACTGCCTCACTCACTCACTCACACACACACACACCTGCACAGGCCTGCACGGCACTGCCCCCTCCCTCCCTCCCCCCCCCCACACACCTGCACAGGCCTGCATGGCACTGCCTCACTCACTCACTCACACACACACACACCTGCACAGGCCTGCACGGCACTGCCCCCCTCCCTCCCTCACACACACACCTGCACAGGTCTGCACAGGCCTGCACGGCACTGCCCCCCACACACACCTGCACAGGCCTGCACGGCACTGCCCCCCTCACTCACTCACTCACACACACACCTGCACAGGCCTGCACGGCACTGCCCCCCCCACACACACACCCCTGCACAGGCCTGCACGGCACTGCCACCCCTCCTCCTCCCTCAGGACTTGTCTACGGGCCAGGATAGCCTGGTGATATACAGACCTTTTTAAAAAATCTTTTTAAAAATGCAGTTAAAAAAACAAAACGAAATGAATCAGTCCTTACTTGCTCCTTATGTTATTTAGTCAAACATTCAAACTCGCCCAGCTCCCTAAAACGCTGGGTTTTGTTCTCCCTGCCTTAGAGTCTTTACACTGGCCCTTTTCCCCTGGAGACCAGCTCAGACCTCATCTTTCCAGCCACAGCAGCTCTGTAACCTCCACCTCACATGCTCTCCATCCCACCCTGCACTTTCTTCTGAGTTCATTACTTCCTCCAATTTATTTATAAGTCAATCTCCCTTAAGAACTTTCTATTTGTACACCACTATATCCCCATTTGTCTAAAAACAATACCTTACACGCACCAAGCACCTCATCAGCATTTGTAAAAACAAAAAAACAAACCAAGAAAGGTAACTCAAGATATACATAAAACAAAGTAAAAATGGCTAGTCTATCAAACAAGGTAGAAGACAATCTGCTAAGGAGAAGTCTGGTCTTCCTGGGATCCATCATCTACAGGCATCGGGTGTATACTTCTCACAGCTCACTGGAAACAAGCAAAGCCAGCCCTTACCTATGGCACTGCATCACTCAGAACATTCTGTCTTTGGGATACACACATGCAGCTGTAATGTACACACAAAGCTCTGGAACACAATCTTAAATGACCTGCCACAACCCTCCTAACCATGGTACTTACCTATGAAATGATGAAAATTCTACTCAAGCTTTCAACCTCATGAGAAACAGGTCCTTCTAATGTACAAGGCCGGCCTCTGAGATGAGTTCAAACTACAACACAGCAGACTCAGCCTCACCTACAATCCTTGTTTAAGTGTGTGTCTCATCACAAGACAGCAGAGCTTTTAACTATTTACTGATTGACCAAGGCCTGATGAAACTACCAGCCCGTACTTGTCATTCACAGTTATGGGTATTTGTTTAATTTCCATTCAATGACTCTTTATTCAACTTTCAATCATTGAGATGGGAATAGCATACAACTTCAAGTAACGGAGATAAAACAATGTATTTCAATGTTGCTTGATTAAATCTCAGTACTCAGGAAAATAAACTGTAAAATAAACAAGAGTTAACTACCCAAACAAAATAATTACACTGTAACAATCACTATGCACAGATGATTGAAGCACCAGAACCCCAGCCCCTTTCCCCGGGTCCCCAGCCTCACTTACCTTGGGATGGTAACACATTTAGTATTGCAATTCTGAGTGGTGATGGCTTTCTCAAGCTCATCTAATCGTCCTGTTTTCTTTAGCTTTTTCACCAGACTTTTCACCGCTTTCTCACACCACTTTTCTTCCTGTCCATTCTGCTCTCCACCACCTGCTCCTCCAGACCCACTGGCTGATTTTTTCCATCCCAGAAGTCTTTTCACCACTGGCGGAGTGAACGGCAAGATGGACGACATCTTCTTACCAAAGGTTACAATCCACACTCAAACAGCCTGGCAAATATATCCTAGAAAAGACATTGAAACATTAATTTTAAAACTAACTTAAAAGTAGTGATTTCAACATGCTATAGAAGCAAGCCATAGCACAGAACAGAAATTCAAATTCTTCATTCTGAAGTTCTATACTCATGGAAAGGCTGAATTGTAGCAACAAATCCTTCTAAAATCAGGATGACTCAAATCTTGGGCAAATATAATTTTGCAAATAAAATCTTTATCAATGCTCTGGACAATTTTAATAATGTAATTTCTCCTTATTCTTAATTTTTTCAAATTAACACTTGACTAAAATGTTTTCACAAAGACCATTTTTTCCCCACATTTTTAGGACTTTGGTCTATTCTTGAAAGATCTAGCAAAAATCAAGACTGAAGTGTATATAATAAAGTGGTAGAATACTTGCCTAACATCAACAGGCTTGGGGTGGGGGAGACTTAAAAATAAAATACATACAAACCAACTGTTCACAGTTGTACATTTTCATTAAGAATTAAAAAAAGGAAACAAACTTGTGGATAAAAGGCTCTATTCAACCCTGTCAGCTTTAATTCTACCTATTCATAACACCCATGTTCTCTTTTATCTAGTAATAGACACAAACTAAGCACAATTTTTCTTCCTACAACGTGCCCTTCTTTAATATCTTTTATTTATGTCAAAGTAACAGGCTTGTAACAGTAACCCTTCAAACACCAAGTTCAGGTATAAGCTATTGAATTCCCTATGGGAAACGATGGGCTAATTCCTTTACATCATTACTCACTTCCCCTTCCCTTACTCTGAAAATCACTTTGCAGTTGTAATTAAACAATCATGTGTGTACTGTCCGATGGGATCAACGGTAAGTTCTTTCTTTCTGTACACCTTTCGGTACTCACAGACTCAACCTTCCCATTTGCGTTTCTCCTATGTACTTTACCACCAAACTGTCCTCTCTCTGCCACTCCCTCAATGAAATTTGCAATCATACACATAAAAAAGTTCAACTGAATGTATTCCATACACTCACATCCTAGCGCTCATGTTCTCCCGCTCTGAACTGAACTAGCGATCCCCTGTCCTGCACCATTCCTAGGGACTCCCTTCACCTCTGTCAGCTGAAGTTGCATTCTCCTAATACCATGCCTTTCTTTATCTTTCTTACACACCGCATCTATTGTTTTGTGGGGTATGTAAACCCTGAGAAAGGGATACAGATGTCTGTAAGACTCTGTCGGAACACTTCTTTTTTACACAATATTATTTGCTTTTAGAAATAGTAATATACTTCTCCCACTTGTTGCAATGATTAAGATACGGTACTATCTTACTTTTCTTAAACAACAACAACAAAAAAGCAAGTCTCTGACAGTTATTTCAACTCTGTAATTTGGTGCCCATAAGAAAAGAACAGAGATCCTCCTCTTGGTCCTTATCAAAGCCTGGAATCATCATTGCCCATCATTTGCCTGGCTGGTTCAAAGGGAAATTCCATCTCATAGTTGTTTTTTAGTTCAGGTGCAAAACAGATGATGCAGTTCACTTGGATAGCTTACCTCCTGAGTCCTCTTAAACCCAGAGCAATCCCTACCCTAACTGATTCAGGAAGGAACTGCTATGTGAGTTTATACTCTACTTGTTTTCCTTGTGGTGTCACTAATTTATCCTTCTAGCCACACAATAGGAGGTGAGCTATACAGACTTTAGATTATATTTCAACCTCCAACAATAGACACTGTGTGGTCCGTATCACATTATGTATCTATAAGCCAACAATGTTCTACCTGCTGCAGCAGCTAGTGACAGACTGCACCAGTTTGCAGGCTAAGAATTTCTATCACCCTTCCATGCAGTATGATCACCCTTTAATGACCAGTAGCAAGATGTATTTATTAGGGATACTTTCTCTGTCTATTCCATCCATTATTAGCTATAATTCTTTAAAAGGAACATTTCCCCATCAGCTAGGGAGGGCTGTGTGTTTATCCTAAAACACATTTACTTTAAGCTAAATCAGGTTAAATGTCTAAGTATTTCATTTTAATGTCTATTATTTCTATTAGTTCCCTGGGACTGCTGTCATGCATTACCATAAACCTTTATAAGGGTATGGAGGCCCACAGAGGCTATCTAGTGAGAAATTACTCAGGGTCAGAGAATCTGAGTTTGCTTTATCCAGCAAGGCTGCATAATGTAATGATTTGACCACAGCGTGGTTACCAGGTATTTGGAAGGGTCTACACTTGGCTGTACACTGCTTTGATCTTGCAAGGGGGAGGTCTTTTGCCTCTCCCCTTGGCATATTATAAAAAGCCCTTTTGAATAAACGTCTGGGTAGTTGGGTATTAACCCAGGCCCTCCCAAAGCTATCCTGTGTCTCTCTCCTCATCATCCAGGCTTATCTTTCTGATATTTTCTCATTCCTCTCTCCTCCACCTAAGAACCTTTCAAAAGGTGGGAGCAGGTCAGAGCTGGACTCCCACAGACTCCCACATAAGGGCACTTGGCACTGTGCCTGGGGTCCATCAAGAAAATTTAGAGTGGGAGGAGGGAGGATGGGGGAATCCATGGCTGATATGTGAAATTAAGTTAATTATAAAATATATATAAAATTTAGAACAACCTCATCTTAAGATCCATAAGTGTATCTTATAAAACCCTTTTATCCAAATGAAATTACATTCACAGGCAGGGTGGGGTTGGGGGTGTGATTCATTTAGTGCACTTTAACTGGTTTATTCTCATGTCCTTTTCCCTAACACTGGAAATTTTGGTTTTGAATAAATACAGTCACTTGTATTATCTTACCATATATAGAAAGAAGTCTGAAGTAATACCAATATAATTTCTAAAACTGAGATTATTAGACAAAAGTTTAAGATTTCTTTGCAGCTCTATCTACTGAGGACAATCTGGAAAGTGCCTTGGAAAGTCACCTAAAATAACTGCTTTCTCTAGAGGTGTTAGCAACGTGAGATAGTCAGATCCATTTCTGTATTCCTTCCACTTCTTAAGGATTGTTCTTTTCCCTAAATTTTACACTCATTATGGAAATGTACATACATTTCCAAGGTCACACTACAGAACAAGCGTCTGCCCACTCTATTAGCTTCTTCATGCAAACCAATCCTCTAGTTTTTTCTAGTCTGTGTTGTTTTACAGCTATAAACACAAACCACACAACTCTACTCACTCTCAACTTATCATCCCTATATATTATGTACACTACTACTCTGTAACTAGATTTTTGCACCAACTTTATTTCCTAAAGTCAATCTTTATCAGTTCACACAGTGAACTTAAAGACAGGCCAAATTAAAATATCCAAACTGAACCACAAAGGTGTGTGCAGGGTGGGGATCCCAGAACATGCAGGAAGAAATGCTAATTATGCTTATTTAATGTCTAGTCTTCTCAATTTGAAATGTCTCAGCATGATGAGCTGGAGCCAGGTGCAGTTCAGTGGGTAGAGCACTTGGAGCATGGGTGAAGCTTTTGGTTCAATTATCTACAGTTCAAGGGGGGAAAAAACTAAAAACTCACATGGAAATAAAAAATATGTAGAATAATCAAATTTAATTTTGAGAATAAAAAAGGAAACTAAATGACCTATATTACCTTATTTCAAGACTTGAAAAAATAAAAAACACAATTAAAAAACCTAAAGAGCCTTAGTAATTACAGAGGAAGCACAGAGGGAAAGGTTATGTACGTACTAGTAAGCAAGGAGGTCCAGAGAGTCTACAGATTTACAGTCCACTTTCCACTAAGGTCTACTTTTCAAGAACTTTCCAGTATGTAAATGAAAAGCATCTACCACTTCCTCATATCATTCTTCATGGCTAAGCAGAATCTTTAGCTCTTGGTGGAGAAAAGAGTATTTTCATGACTTTAAAAACTTAAAAAGCTGTGTTGTATGAAAGGACAGAAGGTTAGCACTCCCCTTGACAAGGATGGAAGAGGCCCTTGTCAACAAGATAGACAAACCCCTATGGAGAAGAAGGGGATGCTGAGATGAAGCCATATATACACAGTCAAGAAGAATGGACAGCTGAATTCAAAAACCATCAACAATTTCCAGAATTTAAAATCCTGAATCATGACATGACACTAGTGGAATTCAGGTGTTTCTGGTACATGGACTGCTCTCACCCAATGTGAGGTTGAACTGTTAACCTTGTGTACAACCTACTTCACAAATGAGTCTGTCAGATACGATAAGCCTACAGGCTGAAGATGATGCCCCAACACTGCAGAGAAACCTCAGGTGACTGTCCAGGCAGCTGGCTGTTTCTGTCAACTCACAAATTTTTTGGAAGTTGCTTGCATGCACTTCCTGTTTTTATTTTTGTTAGCTAATATTATTTCCTTCTTGGGTCTCTGAGGGAGTTGAAGATTAGTTAGTTATAGTTGAAGATTAATTAGGATAGAAAGTGAATTAGATACATTTTGGACTTACTAAAATAGGATAGATAAGGGAATTATTTTCTCTGATTTGTCAAAAACAAATGGACTAGACATCGTTTAGGTATTTGTTACTTGTATATATTGTATATAGTTATTGTACTTTTGTATATAGTTTTTCTTTTGTTAGTTATAACCTTTTGCCTTTTTTCTTTTTATTAAAATAGAAAAGGGGAAATATGGTGATATTTTATTTGTACTGAAATGTAATTTTAATTTTATGTTAATAAAGTTGCCCTGGGGTCAGAGCTATTAGAGCCATAGCAAGAGTGTGGTGGTTAGAAGAGCTAGGTAGATTTCTGTGTGTTCAGGGATACAGCCAGTATTGGAGACATACACCTTTAAGACCTGGAGGGCGGTACTTACAGGCAGTGATGAGGCAGTCATGTGGTTGGGTTTACAACCAATGAGAAGGCAGAACAGAAAGACTATTTAAACACAGACAAACAGGAATAAGCTCTCTCTCGGGGAAGTTAGGAGCACTGCAGGAGGTAAGATTTTATCTCTGAGCTCTGACCTCTCGGCTTTCTCTTTTACATTGGCTCTGTGTTTCTTATTTTAATAAGACGATTGGTTACATCTACACCCCTAACCAAATTAACCAAAAGGCAAAGAGAGAGCACCCAAATTCACAAAATCAGAAATGAAAAGGGAGACATAACAACAGACAATGAGGAAATCCAGAGAATCATCAGATCATACTTCAAAAACCTGTACTCCACAAAAATGGAAAACCAGGAAGAAATGGACAATTTTCTGGATAAATACCACATACCAAAATTAAATCAAGACCAGATAAACCATTTAAATAGACCAATAACCCCTAAAGAAATAGAAAGTCATCAAAAGTCTCCCAACCAAAAAAAGCCCAGGACCAGATGGTTTCAGTGCAGAATTCTACCAGACTTTCAAAGAACTAATACCAATACTCTTCAAAGTGTTCCACACAATAGAAACAGAAGAAACACTACCAAACTCTTTTTATGAGGCTACAATTACCCTGATACCGAAACCTCACAAAGATGCAACAAAGAAAGAGAACTACAGACCAATCTCCCTCATGAACATTGATGCAAAAATACTCAACAAAATATTGGCAAACCAAATCCAAGAATACATCAAAACAATCATCCATCACGACCAAGTAGGATTCATCCCAGGGATGCAAGGATGGTTCAACATACGAAAATCAGTCAATGTAATACACCATATAAACAAACAAAGAAAAAAAAAGCCACATGATCATCTCCTTAGATGCTGAAAAAGCCTTTGATAAAATCCAACACCCCTTCATGATAAAGGTCTTAGAAAGATCAGGAATACAAGGAACATTTCTGAACATAATAAAAGCAATTTATAGCAAGCCAACAGCAAACATCAAATTAAACGGAGAGAAACTCAAAGCGATACCACTAAATTCAGGAACAAGACAAGGCTGTCCACTCTCCCCATATTTATTCAATATAGTACTAGAAGTTCTAGCTAGAGCAATAAGACAACAAAAGGCGATCAAAGGGATAAAAATTGGCAAGGAAGAAGTCAAACTTTCACTATTTGCAGATGATATGATAGTATACATAAGTGACCCCAAAAACTCTACCAGGGAACTCCTACAGCTGATAAACTCCTTCAGTAAAGTGGCAGGATACAAGATCAACTCAAAAAAATCAGTAGCCCTCCTATACACAAATGATAAAAGGGCTGAGAAGTCAGAGAAACATCACCCTTTACAATAGCCACAAATAATATAAAATACCTTGGGATAACACTAACTAAACAAGTGAAGGACCTTTTTGACAAGAACTTTAAATCTCTAAAGAAAGAAATTGAAGAAGATATCAGAAAATGGAAGGATCTCCCATGCTCGTGGATAGGTAGGATTAACATAGTAAAAATGGCAATCTTACCAAAAGCAATCTACAGATTCAATGCAATTCCCATCAAAATCCCAACACAATTCTTCACAGACTTGGAAAGAAAAATACTCAACTTCATATGGAAAAACAAAAGACCCAGGATAGCTAAAAGAATCCTATACGATAAAGCAACCTTTGGAGGCATCACCATCCCTGACCTCAAACTCTACTATAGAGCTATAGTAATAAAAACAGCTTGGTACTGGTATAAAAACCGACATACGGAACAATGGAATCAAATTGAAGACCCTGACATTAATCCATGCACATATGAACACCTGGTTTTTGACAAAGGAGCCAAAACTATACAATGGAACAAAGAAAGTATCTTCAACAAATGGTGCTGGCATAACTGGATCTCAATATGTAAAAGATTACAAATAGATCCATATCTGTCACCATGCACAAAACTCAAGTCCAAGTGGATCAAAGACCTGAACATAAATCCAGTTACATTAAACTTAATAGAAAAGAAAGTAGGAAGCACTCTTGAACGCATTGGCACCGGAGACCATTTCCTAAATAAAACACCAACAGCACAAATCCTGAGCACAACAATTAATAAATGGGACCTCTCGAAACTGAGAAGCTTTTGCAGGGCAAAAGACACAGTCAATAAGACAAAAAGACAGCCAACAGAATGGGAAAAGATCTTCACCAACCCCACATCTGACAGAGGATTGATCTCCACAGTATATAAAGAACTCAGAAACTAGACATCAAAATACTGAACAGTCCAATTAAAAAAATGGGCTACAGAGCTAAACAGAGAATTCACAAAACAAGAACTACAAATGGCTGAAAGACATTTAAAGAAATGCTCAACATCCTTAATCATCAGAGAAATGCAAATCAAAACGACTCTGAGATACCACCTTACACCTGTCAGAATGGCTACGATCAAAAACACCAATGACAGCCAATGTTGGAGAGGATGTGGAGCAAAGGGAACACTCCTCCACTGTTGGTGGGAATGTAAACTTGTACAACCACTGTGGAAATCAGTATGGCGGTTTCTCAGAAAATTAGGAATCAAACTACCTCAAGACCCAGCCATCCCACTCTTGGGCATATACCCAAGGAATGCTGATTCATACCATAAAGATACATGCTCAGCTATGTTCATAGCAACACTATTTGTAATAGCCAGAACCTGGAAACAACCTAGATGCCCGTCAACGGAAGAATGGATGAAAAAAATGTGGTACATATACACAATGGAGTACTACTCAGCAGAGAAAAACAATGAAAGCATGAAATTTGCAGGCAAATGGATGGAACTAGAAAAAAATCATCCTGAGTGAGATAACCCAAACCCAGAAAGACAGTCATGGTATGTACTCACTCATAAGTGGATTCTAGATATAAAATAAAGAACAATCAGACCACAACCCATAGAACCATGGAGGCTATATATATAGCATGGAGGTCCCTAGGACGACTGTGGCTTATAATAAATCTCGGTTTTACTCAATTATTGAAAAAAAAATAGCCAAATGAATGGAAACACATGATCTATGAACCAAAGGCTGAGGGGCCCCTAGCTGGATCAGGACCTCTGAATAGGTGTGACAGTTGATTGGCTTGATCAGTTTGGGAGGCAACTAGGCAGTGGGACCAAGTCCTGTGCTCATTGCATGAGTTGGCTGTTTGAAACCTGGAGCTTATGCAGGGACACATGGCTCAGTCTTGGAGGAAGGGACTGGACCTGCCTGGACTGAGTCTACCAAGTTGATTGCAGTCCTCAGGGGAGGATTTGCCCTGGAGGAGGTGGGAATGGGGGGGGGCAGGGAGTAAGGGGAGGGGGGGGAGGGGGAAAAATAGGGGAACCCGTGGCTGATATGTAGAACTGAATGGTATTGTAAAATAAAATAAATAAAATTAAAAAAAAAAAACTTAAAAAGCTCCAATCATCAATTCCTATAAATTAAACCATCAAAGTTAAGAACACTTACACAAAGTTCCACTGAAAGGTGAGTAGGCAAGTCAAAGACTGGGGAGGTTTTACAATACATATAGCTGACAAAGGACTATAATTTAGAGTGTATAAAATTAATAATCAAAGAAAATAGTTTGTTAAATAAGAGAGGAACAAATTTACAAACATTTAATCAAAGAGAGTAAAGTATCATACTAGGGGATATTTAATACCACCACTGTCAGAAAAATGCAAATCAAAACCAAAATAAATAGATTTCATACCACTTAGGATGGTTCTAAATTTTTCTGACAGTGCCAAGTGTTGGTGAGAACACAGACCACCTTAGTGACCTATTGGTGCCGTGACAAATTCTCATGCACTCACTGCCTTCAAACAGCACTGACAGACTCAGCCAAGGTGTCCGCAAGGCTGGCTGATTCTAGAAGCTCTCAAAACAAGTTCATTTCCTAGCCTTTTCAGCTGCGTGCCTTTTGTCATCAAATCTTCTACAAACGTCTAGTAAGGACACTTTTGATTATACTTAATGTCTACCCAGATTTATTTTGTCCATCAAGTCCATTTTGCCACATAAAGTAACATTCACAGGCTCTGGTGCCTGGGACCTGTACATCTGTGGGGAGCACCTGGCATCTGAACAACTGGACACCCTTTCACTGCTGACAGAAGTAAAAATGGCACAATGCCTTCCTAAAGAGTTAAGCTCACATTTCCCCACAACAACACTGTATTCTCAGAGACACAGTCAAGAAACAGGAGAACGGAGGTCTATGACCTGAATTCTATCCCCAGAACCCACGTGGAAGGAGGAGAACCACACCTGCAAGTTGTCCTCTTACAAGCTCTCCATAGCATGTTCTTCAAAGAAATGTGAAACTATGCTCATTTTTGAGAAATGACCTGTACAAATAGGCCTGTAATCTGAACCCGAGTGGCTGAGGCAGGAAGATTACAAACTCAAGGCTAGCTTGTCAAAATTCACTGGCGGACAGAGATGGGGAGGGGGAGAGAGCTGTTTTAAGAATGCTCATAATAAGCCAGCAGTGGTGGCGCACGCCTTTAATCCCAACACTCAGGAGTCAGAGGCAGGCAGGTTTCTGTGAGTTCGTGACTATCCTGATCTACAAAGTGAGTTTCAGGACAGCTAGGGTTACAGAAAAACCCTATCTCAAACAAACAATAAACAAAAATCAAAACAAAACCAAAAAAAGGATGCTAAGAGTAAGGGCTAGAGTGACGGCTCAGTGGTTAACAGCACTTCCTCCTCTCAGGACTCAGGCTCAGCTCCCAGTACCCTTATCCAGTAGCTTACAGACACCAATTCCAGGGGATCTGATGCCTTCTGGCCTCCATGAGCATCGTCAAGTACGTGGTGCACATAAACTCATGTATGCACATATACATATACACAAATAAAAAATAATGTTCACAACCATAATTCATCATAGCCCCAAACTGGAAATTATCGAAACTTTTTTTTTTTTTTTTTTAAATTTTGGTTTTTCAAGACAGGGTTTTTCTGTGTAGTTTTTGGTGCCTGTCCTGGATCTTGCTCTGTAGACCAGGCTGGCCTCGAACTCACTGAGATCTGCCTGGCTCTGCCTCCTAAGTGCTGGGATTAAAGGCGGGCGCCTTATTTAACGTTTTGAAATGTGGTATATTCAAACAAGATACTGCTCAGGCACAAAACCAGCAAGCTATTTTCAGTACACAACATGGGTAAATCTCAAAAGCACCACATATACATAGTTTGATCCATTTATGACTTCCCAAAACAGACAGAACTAATTTAAGGGCAGAAGTCAAAATAATGAGTCAAAGGTACTGGGGAACAGAATGACAATGCCCACAAAAGCACAAAGTAACCTCCTGAGGCAGGAACACTTTCTCTTGTCAGTCACATGAGCGCACAGCTAGTCAAACCTACAGAACTGAAAACTATGCCTACTTTCAGATATGTATTGTAAGTGAAACAAATCAATTAACAATTAATTAAAAGGGCAATAGTATCTGACCAAAAACACTGGGAAGCTGATAAATGAGTTAAATAAATGTCTTTAAAGCCTTCTCAAAAGCTTCACACCCTAACACCAAGAGGGAAGAAACTAATTCTCCAAGAAATACAAGCCTCAGAGTGTCTTCCCACAATTTGTTATAGGCGGTGTTTATTGTTTTGAGAACAAAACTGCAAGCCCAAATAATTAACAAGTAAGACATGCATTTAAGGCAATTGGCTATGACTGTCATAATCAAGCTACACTGTAGTAAAAACAAAGAAGTTAAAAAAATATATTAAGCATTATCTCAGAAAGACTTCCACTTTTTAAAAGATCACTCTCAAAGCAGATATTCAATAAAGAACATAGGCTGAGTAAAAAAAAAAAAACTTTCATGATCAAAATAAAAATCATATTCATTTCCCTCAGAAGGAAAAATAGCTAATGGATCCTCAAAGACTCATTCAAGACATCCACCCAAGGGTCTCCCATCAATTTAGCCCCAGATCCCATTTAGGGACATATGGACATGACAAGAGCCATTAAACTGTCAACAGGAGCTGACTAATAAAGCACAAGCCAACACTACAAAACATCAAGCTTCAATCTGACAAAAAAGGCAGACATATAAAACTGCATCAGGGGCACGATAACCTTCCTAACACTAGCAGGAAGCAAAGGATATACTTTGGTCCTGTTGTATTTCTACTGTACCAAAGTATGCTCTAGGGAAGCTAACTATGTAACACCATGTGACACAGTCTCTTTCTAGCACACAGAACATGATTAATTCAACCTTTGGACGAAGAGGTACCACAGAAGTGACACCAGAGCAAGTCTCAAAACAGCCCACAGGCTGAGGGTTCGGCATGTCTTCTGACATCAGGAAACATTTTAGGAGCTAATCATTAGAATGTGGGTACTGGAAGCACTGTGACAGAACCTAAGAGGGGTTAAAGCCAGCACAAGTTTGTGCTCATCAAAAAGACTGCAATTCCAGAGACAATTCACATGTACTAATGAATGACCAACTGGATGTGGGTAGGCATTTATGATTCAAAGGTATGTGGCCTGCTTCCTGGTCTGGCAGGTAGTATACACTAGTGCATTCAACACTATCGGGAATACTGGGGGCAAAGCTCAGGAGCAAGGCACCAGGATCAGTTTATACATACTGTTAAACAAGCAGATGTGCCACTCACATGGCTAGGGCCACATAAACTACAGCAGAGCTGGAAGGCCTAGACAAGGCACACCAACAGGTGGACCAAGCTTAGCAGATCAATTGCAGACCAGCTGAACCAAGGCTAGTCTTGAGGTCATTAGCCTACTGTGGATACTGAGATCTTTTAGGACAAATCCCTTTCCTGGGCTAGTGACTGATCCATGTGCCTTGTGAAAAACTGGCAGAGAAAGAAAATTCTAAGACTTTGCTGTAGTGGATATCTGTTCTATGAAGCACAGCCCTAGAGACACAGCAGGTAACTAACTGCTCTACCTGCCTAGACCTTAAAGTACATGCCCCTGGGGCATGCACGGCCTCTCGACTACACTTAAGACCTGAGATGCACTTAAGCCGCCATTCTCTTCTCTCCCTGGTGGGCTCGTTTGCGGGACTGACTGAGATGATGGGAACCTCGTGAGGCTGTGCCCCAGCAATCCAGAACCTGTGACAATTCTGCTCTGTACAGTGAGTTTTTCTCCCGGAATAAATTCCTTTGCCTTTTAAGCAGACTCCATGGATTTCTCACATTATCTGGCGTCCAACCACGTGGATCTGAGCCCGATGTGCCCCTACTGGGGCTACTCACATGACCAATCCCTAACTCCCGCGGGTACTTAGTGAGTTTCTCTGCCCCTCGGAGCCCGCACACAGCTCAAAACCCTCAGGAGCTGCCTAGCCCCAAATGGTGACCACTTGCATACAGCGGCCTTGTGGGGAGCCTGTAGGCCAGGCAGCTCACTCGCCCTGTGAGCCAGGCACTCCCAGGTCAAGTGGCTCACCCGGCAGTAGTTCTTGTAACCACTGCCAGAAACACACACATCAGCGGCGGATGGAGCACCATGGCAGAGAGAAAGGTGCCCATCCCAGGCGTCTTTCCAGTTCTGTGCTTGTAGCTGCTGGATTGGGTCACAATCCAGTCCAGTCTAGTCCCATCCCCCCCGCGGCCACCCCTCGCCTTCCCCCCCCCACCCCACCCCCACCCCGGACCTGATAGAGACTGATGGCAGACTGTTACTTTACTTTTAAAACTATTTGGTATAGCTGCTACCAATTCCATATTTTGAAACTACTACCGCCACTACTGCCTTGTGCTGACCTTGCAGCTGCTGAGGAAGGAGCGGGCAAGCTAGTGAGCGAACTGAGCTCAGGATCGCAGGATGCATAGCCCAGCCCAAGCTTGCCCCCACAGCCATCCTACTTCCTTGGGTGGTGCCCTTCCGGATGCCCCAGTCTAGCCTCTGTCACCACCATTCGGCATCCTCTTCAGCATCCTCCACGGCTGTCCACCCACCCGCCTGCTTCCACCGCCATTGTTTGGTGTACTGTCTCATTTGTTGAGATCCAGGCAGCTCTGCCCAGAATTCACAGTAGGGATTGCCTGGAGTAAGTTTTGATTCAAGGAGCTGAGTGAGCTCACATCAGACCTGCTTTAGCACTACACCCGTGACACCTGCAGGCCAAATGTCGCTACTACACCCAAAAACCACCTCAGGAATGGGACATCTGGAATATCTGGACACTCAGGACAATCTCTTGAGATCTTATCTGAGGTAAAATTATTTGATAAATTTATACCTTAAACTGATTAGCAAATAACTTTTTCTTTACAAATGTTAAGTATTTCTCATAAAATGGTGGATAATATAACTATTTAGGAATTTAAAAACTTCTTTGCTTATACTATGAATGAAATTTTACAAGACATATTTGACTTTCCTGGGATGTATACAATGTTTGCTATAATGGTGATTAGCATAGTGATTCATATCATATCATTGAAAAACTGGCTTAATAACACCACCAAAAATGAGACATTAACACAACTGATACAGACTTTGCAAAGTGGTAATAAGAACTTAGAAGAATTCTTTCTGTGGAATCTGCTACTTTACCACAAGAACTTCAGTCCACTAATAACTAGATAATCATATTTAATTCTATTGGTAATAAATATGAATACCCAATGGATAAAATAGTAAATATTCAGAGCAATCTTAATGTCATTCAGATAATTTCTAGGGAGGAAAGATCATCATTAATTGATAGAATAAAGTCTTTGGAATCATATGTTTCTAATGAACATAAAATATTGTTTGATTCTATCAAGTCACTGGAATCATTCACAACACAGGAGGTTCAGACTCTACAGAAAGCTGTAGTTAATCGATTTCAAGCTTTGGAGGAGTCTGTCAGAAATGATGAAGAAACGAATAAGCAGAAGGTCAAGGCTAGGGAGGTTGTAACATCACCAGTGCCTTACAGAACTAGAAATGACTTACCAAAGGTAACAACTCCTCATGGTATGATCTACCCTGTAACTGTGAAAAGCCAGCAACTGTTAAGTATCCTGAAGGGTATGTAGAATATATATGGCAGCCTACTCATGTGAGAGATTTAAAGAATATCAAGGACACTGAAGTTACCTATGGTATATATATTCAACATGGGAAACAGATGTTAAATGTGTGGTAATCTAGAGACAGGATCATGCCTGGTGACTGCAATCAGTTGACACCTGCTGTGTTAGAATATAGCCAGCTGTTACAATGGAAAAGCTGGCTGAGAGAAGAAGCTAAGACCCTTGAGCAGCAACATAAGATTAGAGGTTTTGAGCTCTCCCAAGACCAAATTCTTGGTGAGGGCAGCTTCATTGATATAAACGCACAATCTATCTTTTATGAGCATACATTATCCATATGCTATACAACAGCCTTAAATGCTTGGGAAAAGATTCCAGAACCATGGAAACCAACTGAACTTTATACAAAGGTCATCCAGGGGTCAAAAGAACAACAGTTACTGATTTTTACACAGACTGGCCTGACCAACACTATAAACAAGACAATATCAGACCAAGAATTAAGACAAGTATTAGTTTAATCTTTGGCTTTGGATAATGCTAATATAGAATTCAAAAGGATACTTGCACCTTTAAAGATTAGATCAGCATCTATAGAAGAATGGATCTAACACACAAACCATATCTTAACTATGGTGATGAGGCTTGGATAGAAGAAGTAATTTCCAAAGGTGGAAGGAGCCATAAAAATACCAAATGTCTGAACTGTGACAAATCAGGTCATATAAGAAGGAACTGTACAGAGAGCATTCCTAAAAGGAATGCTTCTTCTAGAAATAACCCAAACAGGACCCTAAACTTCTGGATTATGTAGAAGATGCACCAAAGGCCAACATTGGACCAATGAGTGCAGATCAACAAGAGACAAACGAGGCAACCCTTTACTGGCGGGAAACGCCTCAGGGGACCTCTCGGAGGCCTCCAAATTGAACGTGGTCCAATCATATCCAGTCACTGTGGAGGAAATTCCTCCCCAGGATAATTAAATAACCGAGTACCTAATGTACAGAACGAGACTGCACTAGATGACAGAACAGCTTTGATAGATGGCTGAAAAATTCCAAAAAACACTAAAACAAATACTTTGGCAGATTTCCATAAATAAACAAAGACCAAAGCTTAGAGTGCAAATTAATAACATTATTTTAGAAGGCTTAGTGGACACAGGTGTGGATGTGACTACAATTATGCCAAAATCATGGCATCTGAATTGGCCTCTTCAAGAGGTAGATGTCCAATTTCTAGGGATTGGAACCCTATATCTCAGGTAAAACAAAGTATGAGATGGGTTGAATGCATAGGGCCAACAGGACAGAGAAGGCTGAAGCCGTATGTGGATAATGTGAATCTTTGGGGCTGAGATCTGTTGCAGCAATGAAATACTCTGATAAAAATTCCTCCAATCTCAGAAACAGAATGTAGACCAATACATGTCTCTGGGAATAATATTATAAGACACTATAAAAAAAAAAAAAAACCAGTCACCAACCATTCATGCTGTAAATAAACAGAACACAACCTCCATTGAACTCTCAGAAGTGCCAACGGGCCTACCTTTAAAAGGGCTAACTGATAAACCTGTCTGGGTTGGACAATGGACAAGAGAAACTACAAGCCTTGGAACAGGCAGTTCAGGTGCAGTTAAATGGAATTTAACCAGGCCTTGGAATTCTTCTGTATTTGTTATTAAAAAGGAATCTGGTAAACAGAGAAGGCTGATAGATCTGAGAGCCATTAATAAGTGGAAAAGATCTCTGATTTGATTCTAAAAGGAAAATTAAGACTTCGTCAATTGACAAGAATGGACCCAGCAGAAATTGTAGTACCTTTAACTAATGAAGAAATTTCCTCTTTATGGAAAGATAATGAATACTGGCAAAAAGCCTGCAGTAAATTTTTGAGAGAGATTAACAACTGTTATCCCAAAAGCAAGAGAATAGAACTCATAAAAAGAACTGAATAGGTCCTTCCTCATATTGTATGGCAAAAACCAATCTCTGGAATCCCACATTCTATACTGATGCAAATAAATCAGGAAAGGCAGGATGTAAATCAAGAGATTTAAATAAAATGGTTCAAAGCCCCTCCAATTCTGTACAAAAGGCAGAACTGTATGCCATTCTTATGGTACTAATGGACTTTATGGAACCTCTTAGTAACTGACTCTCAATACGTAGAGAGTTGTTTTACACATCAAAACTGAATTTATTCCTGATAATACAGAATTAACCTCACTACTTATACAATTACAGGAAAGCATCAGAAATAGGGATTCTCTCTCTCTCTCTCTCTCTCTCTCTCTCTCTCTCTCTCTCTCACACACACACACACACACACACACACACACACACACACACACACACTAGAGCCCATATGACCCTGCCAGGCCCTCTAGAACAGTAATGGTGAAATTGATCAGTGATTAATAGGTAATATGCTAGAAACCTCAGAATTTTGTAAGAAACACTATGTAAATAGCAAAGGTTGGAAGGACTTTTCCATCACTTGGCAACAAGGCAAAGAAATTATAAAAAAAAATTTCCTACTTGTTCCTTCTATAACCACACTCCATTACTTGCAGGAAGCAATCTTAAAAGATATACAAAGAAATAAAATTTGGTAGACAGATGTGTTTCATTTCACAGAATTTGGAAGATTAAAATATACATTGATACCTATTCAGGATTTCAATGGGCAACTCCTATGAGTTACAAAAAGGCTGATTCTGTAATTACACACCTATTAGAAGTTATGGTCATCCTGGGAATACCTGTACAAATTAAGTCATTTGAGCATTGTCAAATGCTCTAGCATGTGTCTCAAATAAGATGAAACAATTTTTTGCTTATTACAATATAAAGTATATTACAGGTATACTACACAATCCCACAGGTCAAGCAGTCATTGAAAGATCTAACTGAACTTTAAAGGATATACTAAATAAACAGAAAGAGGTAACAATGACTCATAGAAATAGATTACATAATGCTTTAATAACCTTGAATTTTCTCAATGCTGATGAGAAAGGGACAACAACTGCAGAGAGACAATGAACAACAGAAAAAACTCCTAAGCTAAATCAATGGTTTACTTCAAAGATGTGTTGACCTCGGAATGGAAACCAGGATACATCCTATGTTGGGGAAGGGGTTTTGCTTTTGTTTCTGCAGAAGAAAAGCTATGGATGCCAACAAAATTAATAAAAATTCTATCTGAATATAAGAAACCCCTTGATGATGAAAAGTAATAATGCATCCACCTATGTGACAATTCTACAAGTTATAAGAAAAACTCAACAAGTAAGGGTCAGGGCAGGTTCTGTCTTTTGTCTTTACAGGATAAAAATATTCACCTTCAAGAAATCATATGGTTCTCTCCTTCTCTAAACCCAAGCATATTGCTGCTAAAAAAAAAAATTGGAGAATTCTGTCTCATATAGGAAGAGCTGAGCTGACTGGTGTGAAACAAAAGAGAACCAATAATCTATGGACCATTGTTGTCAAGATTCTATTTCTTTCCATGCTTATTCTTGATTTCTGGGAATCCTTCTTCGAATCATCCCAAATCTAAACTTTCCATTTTCATATTATATTAATATAATACATTCAAGTTTTCCACAGTGAAAAATAAGTCTTTCCAATAGCAATCTCTTAATTCTCCAGAAGGAAAGAAGCAATGATTCTACCCAGTCCAGAATGATACCACTGTACCTAAGAACATTATTCAATGATCAATCAGCTTTGGACTGAAAACTCTTCAGGATAATTCCAAGATGAGATGTTCTATCATATTACACTTATAGCTAGAACCTCAGATAATTTTACCCATTACTATGAGAGACTAGCTACAAACATTACAGCTAGTCCTATTGAGATTTAACCATTTACCTTTTTTTATAGGACCACACAGAAATACCAGTGCCCCCTAAATAGCAGGAAGCAATTTTTTTTTTTTTTTTTTTTTTTTTTTTAATTTTTGAGACAGGGTTTCTCTTGTGTAGCTTTGCGCCTTTCCTGGAACTCACTTGGTAGCCCAGGCTGGCCTCGAACTCAGAGATCTGCCTGTCTCTGCCTCCCGAGTGCTGGGATTAAAGGCGTGCGCCACCACCGCCCGGCCAGCAGGAAGCAATTTTAAGAAAACAACGCCCCCTCTCCCAAAAGTTTTCATTTTCTCAGGGTTGATGAGTAAGCTGCTATAGGGTTGGGGATGGAACAATAAAATTTAGACTCAGAATTGTTTGGGAAAGAGAAAAAACGGGGGATAGATAGGTATAGGATATTAAAGATTACTGTATCTACTAGTAAACTAATTCAGAAAACTACCAGTCTTAGATAATTTTCACAATGGATTCTTGTATATTGATACAAAAGTAAACTTGTTTATATTCCTATTTAAGATAATTTGTTAATGTGAAGCCTTAGACCTTAAGTTATTTAGGTAGATAAGACTTACAGATTAATAGTCACCCATGCTCGGCATATCTATAGTTATGTTAGATTTTCCAGATTTACAGAAACATATGTCAGATGAATAGGTAATCTTCAAACACTTCATGGACCTGGAGAATATGGCATTTAAGTGTTTTGATAACTTAGAAAACATGATTGCTCCTGGCAGCACTGATCCACTCCCAAGAGAATGTTGGGCTTCTAAGACACTCCGTTGCTCTTCTTTTTGGCACAAAGGGCAAAGAACTGCCTTGCCTCAACTGCTGACAGTATGAATGCAGTCCTTTCTAGATGAGCAGAACACAAGGAAAAGCAACTACTGAACCTTGCCAAGATAGGTTAAGATGGTCTTTTAAAATTCCTGCTTCTGAAAGTGGTCTGTCAGATATTATAGACCTGTAGGTATAATGGATGCCCCAACGGTGCTGAGAAACTTTAGGTGAATGTTCAGGCTGCCAGCTGTCTGTCTATTCTCACCATCTTCTGGAAATTGCTTGCTTGCATCTCCTGTTTTCTCAGGTATTATCTGGTTCCTTCTGGTCTTTGATGGGATTGAAGACCAGATAGTTACAGTTATAATCTTCTCATATCTTAGCTAAGAATATTTCAAATACTAAAGTTAGATTTTTTAGAATAGGACAGCTTTTGCAGTAATCTCTGTAACATGTCATTTACCTATGTGCTGAACATCTCTGGATTTTAGTATGTGTCTTGTTTGATGTTGTTCTTGCTGGTTTTATTTCCATTTTTGTTTAGGTTATTACTTTTCTTGTCTCCCAGACAATACTTGATCATCATTCCTAGTGTATACAGTTTTATATTAGGTTAGAACTTTCCTATTTAGACAAAAGAGGGAGATGTAGTGGATATTTGGTCTATGACCCTGAAGCATAATCCTAGAGACACAGCAGGTAACTAACTGCTCTACCTGCCTAGACCTTGAAGTACATGCCCCTGGGGCATGCATGGCCTCTCAGCTACACTTAAGACCTGAGATGCACTTATGCTGACATTCTCTTCTCACCCTGGGGGGCTCGTTTGCGGGACTGACTGAGATGATGGGAACCTCGTGAGGCTGTGCCCCAGCAATACAGAACCTGTGACAATTCTACTCTGTACAGTGAGTTTTTCTCCCGGAATAAATTCTTTTGCTCTTTAAGCAGACTCCATTGATTTCTCATATTACTTTGCCTTACAAGTTTCTAGTCTTGGTTCAATTTTTCTAGTCACAAGAATTTAGGCTAAAAACAAACAAACAAACAAAAATTAAACTTCTTGACCTGGTCCAGCAAGAGCGCAAGAGATTCTCTTTAGTATCTGGAAGACTAGCAGACTCCCCACCGCACTGTAGTCAGGAGTGAAGATGTGACCTTACGGGTCTCAATTTTTTTCTACAAAATTACTCTATGGAAATGAAAACACCTTAAATATAAACCTGTTCTGGGTTATCTAAATGACATGATCTGTGCTGCCACATAAAAGTGTCTTTATCTTACGGGATCAATTATGACCAATCTAGAACCAAGCAAACACTTCATTACCAGCATTAACTTTCTCTGTCATGGTAACCAGGCTGATTGACATCTCTCTGGATGATTTTTACATTATGTCATAACATTTTCAGCAATACTTATTACAATACTGGATGGTCATTTATTGTACTTTAAATAACAAGTATTTAGCCACTGCTTGAAATCTAAATGCACTGAAAATAAATTAACAAGACATGACAATTTGTTCCAAGTTGAATACAAATGGAACACAAAAGAAAACTCAACTGATAATCATTTCACAAAAACATGAATGAGTCATTTATAGAATAGAAAGTTTTTTTCAAAAGTGTGGCAGCAAGCTCACTGACATGGAGGGTTTTTATTTTGTTTTCTAGTATCTGCAAGAACTAAAAACTATGTTCAGACAGTATCTGTTTCTAATTCCAGCAACAAATGATAGTTATATAACAGGTTTTGAAAGAACAGAAAGACAGTCTTGACTGTCAAAGACAGTTTACAAAATATCTTTCTAAAACTAAGATCCCAAGGTTACTCACTGGAAAGTTTCAATTAAGTAAGATCTGACTATCGAGTTTCTAACAAGGTCTTCTAATTATTGATAATTCTCCAAGTTTTACAAACAGCATTATCTACATATTGTATTGAACTATGATTCTTCTTCTATGCAGTCTTCAACTGTTGTTCTTTTTTTAAACCACTTTTGATGTAAATGATACCAGAGAATATGCATTCTAAAAAAAAAAAATCTCCAAATGACTAGGATGGTTTTTTCATCCTCTGATATCATCTCCTGGGAATACACAAGTTCCATACAAAAATCCTATAGAAGATCAGAAGTGTAATTAACTTGTGAAAAATACATCTGTGTATGAAAATGTGATATTGGCAGTTATTTTAGAATCAATATCCATCAAAATGTCAGTAATTTTTTTCTACAAAGGTCTCATACATTTTGCTAAATTTACTCATTCCTCCAAGCATCTTTATTACTGAGATGGGATGTTAAAAACAGTAAGGTTCTGAATGTGGCTTACTCTGGGCAGAGCAGGTTTAACATGTGTCAGTATCAGAGTTCCACTTCTAGCACCCAGAATACATACTTCATATTAAATACCTCTATCCTTCTGATCCACTGTGAAATGTTAAGACTGTATAGTAATCAAATATAAGGCATGGCAAATATAGTAAAGAAGCTCTACGCATACCTTGCTACTTCCATTCCCTTCCAGGTGCTTCTCATCCTGTCTGCAACTGTTCACTTACGGGTTTTGCCACATTGTATATGTAAAATTTTGTATGCTTAATAAGTTTATGTTGAATCCCACTCTGGTCAACTGACCTTCTTCAGTCAATGTTGTAGCTACTTATGCTGACCTATACATATAAAAAACCCTATATCCTAGTTCACTCACTCCAGCTGAATACAGTAAGGCATTGGATGGCTCAAGGCCACTGGTCAATGTCCTCTTGGCAATCACTCGAGCTCCAGTTTTCCACTCTTAGGAGTCCACCATATATGCTCTGGTATATATGCTTTTCTACACTATGTGAATGCTCTCCTAGTGCAAGCACTTTCAAACTCTTTAACCAAGAGTCCCACGGCAAGCACACTTCACACTGCAACCTAATGTTCATTCATGCACACACTCTTTAGAGACATTTCCCTGCATGTTGTACTCTACTTTGCTAATGAACCATGACTGAGGAGAACTAAGACCTATCAGATTAAAAAAAAAAAAATCAGACAGGAAAAGGTAGGTAATAGGTTTTGATTCTATGTTCGTAACATTTTAAAAACATAATAAAACCACCACCTTGAAACATACTATCAACAAGGAGAAATGGTGTAGAGGACTTACAAATGTACAATTTTACCAAGTACTACCTAAGTAGTTATACCAATTGCTACTTCTCCAAAGAATTATGAGCCTATTCAATTACCACCAATACTTGACACTTGTCTGACCTTCTAATTTTAGTTGTAGGATGCGTTTTATATACAGGGGTCATGATAAGGACTTTGGGGACCTCTTCGTCATTGCTGTTTAGGGTTCTATTCCTAGAACCCCTTGTTCATATCTCCTATCTCTTCTCTTAATTCACAGCAATCACTTATATATTCAATTACATAAGCTTTATACATCTTCAGGCAGCAAGTAATTTTTGAAGGTCTTTTGTATATTTTAACATTTCACATTATTGTGGTAAGATGTATCAGCTATTTTAAATGTTATTTGGCGATATATATTATTTCTATCATTAACATCATCCCATGTGGTGTTACCTTCTAAGAATCTAACGCATTAACATTTCACCTCCAGTAGCCGATTTGGAATACATTTACAGATATAGTGTCTTCCCTTCTTGATACAGACCACAAAGTGCACCAGCACCATGACTTCTAAGGTTTCTCTGACAGTGTATGACACTGTGTTTCTTGGCTTTTTGGTTTTCTTCTGGTAGTCTAAACCTGAGGCAAATACCACAGTGCATTAACCATGAAGCTACATATTACTATGCCCAGATATCTATAAATGAATGCTCTTTGACCTGCTGGGATGCTAATTGGGATGACACTGAATTTATAAATTAATGGAAGAAAACTGACAGCTTTATGATACTGTTTCTTCCTATAAATTGAATTGGGAGTTACATTTGCTCCTAGGTATTTTGTAATTTGTGTTATCATTTTAAATGCCATGCTTTCTAAATTTAAATTGTTACAAGAATACAAACACATTGATGTTTACAGTTTTTAAAATTAATTTTATTGAGGCATAATTTGTGTCTAAAATATAAATGTTAAAGATGTGGTTTGATGAATTCGTTCTACCATCTCACTCAACAAAGCCTTCCATCCAAGAAGGTTCTCACATTTCCTTCAGTCTGCCTTCCCCATCCATGCAGCTGTTTACTGATGTCAACTGTACACTAAATAGCAATTTTATCAGTTATACAAATTCACAGGTTTAACACATTTCAATCTCATCTTCCTAGTTTGCTAAATATTTTTGCTTTAAGTGCTGGTTTTTACAATTTCCTCCTGTCATCCATCATGAGCTTCCTATGGTAATCTCCTTTGCTGTGATAATTTTGTCAATGCAATGAGTTCCATTTACAATTTTGCTAATGTTCAATCATCCTTACATTTAAGGCAAACTCCAACTAATTGTGTTTTTTATTGAGTTAATACTTACATTTACCTCCAACTCTACTACGTTCATTACTACAAATTCTTAGACTCCTAAGTTTCTCACAGAACTAACTGCACTGCTGACCACGAGACTTTTGGTCTGTTGTAGTATCCAAGGCGGCGGCGGCAGCTCTTTCACACACACCCCAAGCACCCTAACTGGACTACACACATGACCAGTCCTTCCTCAGGTTAGGGAGACAGTACTCCCATCATTCTCCTCTAAACGGTTTCTAATTTTCACTGAGGGGTCCCCACACCATATATTCAGAAGTAGGTGTTTTATGGGTGACCAGAAGGTTCAGTGGATATAGGTCTATTGTCAAACAAGCCTGATGACTGAGAACAATCTGTAATACCCAGGTCATCGTAAAGAAAACGAACTCCACATGGACACTGTGGCAGGAAGACCCTACCGTCTTTGAAGTATGTATTTTACTATCAACTATGGATTAGGGGACTGCTGTGTTGCTGGCTTAATTGCACTGGAACCAAAGAATGTGATTTAGGAAGGAATTTCTGAACCCTGAAGAAAACCACCTACCTGTCACTGTGGAATGTTTGCTAACTGCCCCACTCCAAACCTATATACTTTTGTCATTTTGACTTGTTTTTCAGTGATGACGAATGACAGCTGAATCTAGAACGTGAGCTATACTCCTAGCCCTTGGTAACATTTTCAAATCTATCTTTTCTTAAATTACTGAGGTATGGTGTGATTTTATTTGTACTGAAATATGATTTTAATTGTATGTTAATAAAGTTGCCCTGGGGTCAGAGCTATTAGAGCCATAGCAAGAGCGTGGTGGTTAGAAGAGCTAGGTAGATTTCTGTGTGTTCAGGGATACAGCTAGTATTGGAGACATACACCTTTAAGACCTGGAGGGCGGTACTTACAGGCAGTGATGAGGCAGTCATGTGGTTGGGTTTACAACCAATGAGAAGGCAGAACAGAAAGACTATTTAAAGACAGACAAACAGGAATAAGCTCTCTCTCAGGGAAGCTAGGAGCACTGCAGGAGGTAAGATTTTAGCTCTGAGCTCTGACCTCTCAGCTTTCTCTTTTACAATGGCTCTGTGTTTCTTATTTTAATAAGACGATTGGTTACATCTACAACTGAGGTGTGTTAAAATTTCCTATTATAAAATGTTTATCCTTCTAATTCTAACTTACTTTACACATTACTTAGAAACCCTTTTCTTTTACTAGTAAATTATGCAACCATACTTTCAGGAATCTATCTCCAAATCAAAGTCCTAATCCAAAATGTGAAATGTTTTAGTCCAACATGACACCACAAATGCAGAATTCCGCACCCATGCCCTCATATGTTTGCTTGCTGTCAAAATGTAAGCTCACTAAAAATACTATACAAAATTAGTTTTGTGATACATGTACAGGGTATATAGGAACATAAAATTCATACTCAGACTTCTGCCCCATCCTGACATCTGTATGTATATGCACATACTCTAAAACAAAACAAAAAACTCAATTAACACTATTCATCCCAAGCATCTAAGACCTCCAATTTATTCCTAAAAAAAATATTTAGTTGAATTTTTTTAAGGTCCATTTTCTTTCATCTGTAAATATAACCTCAAATTACCTACCAGGATATGGTGGTCTGAATGGAATGTCCCCCATAGCCTCAGGCATTTGGTTACTTGGTTCCCCCATTGGTGGTGGTGCCTGGGTAGGTTTAGGAAGTATGGCTTGGCTAAGAAGTGTGTGGCCGGGGCAGGTTTGGACATTTCCAAAGCCACATGCCACTCCTTGTTTGCCCTCTGCTTTCTACTTGCTTCTCAAGATGCTCAGCGGCTGCTGTGGCCACCGTGCCACAAGGCTTGCGGCCACACCTCCACTCCACCCACATGACGATGGTACACGCTTATCTTTCTGGATAAGAAACCATAACCCCTTCTGCGTTAGTCAGAAGCCCTTTCTTCTCGGGGTTGCATTGGTCATGGAGTTTGATCACATCAAGAGGAAAGTAACGAGTACAACACAGGCTTACAGACATATTAATGTCTACCATTTTTTCTCCATTACTCCCTTATGATCAATTTTTCTTCATTTCTATCTGCTCATCCTCACAGACTTATCTTATATATTCTATTTTAATTCTTCAAAGGGTGACTCTTAAAAATGTTTTAATGGGAAACCTGAACTTATCAGTGGATTACAGGTAAAGACAGTAGCTTATTACAAAGCATAATAAAAGCATTTTTAAATTATAAATAATAATAAAGGATCCAGGTATAGTGGTACATACCAAATTTCAGCTACTAGGGAGGCTGCAAAGGATATCTCTTAAGCCCACAAGTTCAAGACCAGTCTAGTGCAACACAGCTGAAAGTCCCTATGCTTCCCCTTAAAAATAATAAGTGAATTTAAAAAAGAAAAAAATGCTCATGAGAATAGCGAAAATAGGTAAGGAAAGGGGAACACAACTCATAGGTGAAAAACGGACAAATAGTAACTGCAAATAACTTAGAAACTATTAACTCTAGGTCATCTGTAGGGGACACTAAGAAACAACAGACTAATCCACAAGCTGAAACTGAGGTCAGGAGGGAGAAGATAAAACTGACAGGGCTGGATGAACTGATCTCTTAGGGAATTTGATCCTTAGAGTAACTCCCCAACCTCTATAGTTAACCAACTGCTTCTCTGTCTCACTGTTCAGTGGCGTAAAACAAGTCCTGACCAGGAAATGGCTAGGTATCACTGAACAGAGTAAATGAACTCAAGTATACACAAAGGACTTTCTCAAGCCCTGGTCTCTGTTGGGTCTGGGCTCTTAAACATCAAC
The DNA here is from genome assembly GCF_004664715.2 of Peromyscus leucopus. Taxonomy (NCBI): domain Eukaryota; kingdom Metazoa; phylum Chordata; class Mammalia; order Rodentia; family Cricetidae; genus Peromyscus; species Peromyscus leucopus. The sequence goes on along the minus strand of NC_051079.1, from coordinate 63,889,212 downwards.
AGCCAGACTTCTACCTTGTTGGTCAGATTCTTAATACTCTTCAGGAGACTATCAATCAACCTCAGAGAAGACATACACATACTGATATTGAGAGCTTATCAACAACAGCCCACTCAACTCTCTCCCGTAAACTTTAAGGGGATAAGTCTCCCCCACATCTCCAGTTTCTGTACAGCTTTTCAGACCCCAACTTCTTGGTGAAGCATATATACAAGCACTGACTACCTGAAGAAAAATGGCAAATAAAACAGAAAAGAGGAGCTTCAAGAACACTGACATCACACAGAGCAGGAAAAAAAAAAAAAAAACACTCCAGACAGAGCAGTAAGATCCATCAATGCTGAAGCAAAAGCAGCATGCGCTCAGAGGGAGTGATGGAGACTAAACCTGAGGGCAGTCATTCAGGAAGACAGAAATGGGGAAAAGAACAATCCCACCCACCCCCATAGATGGAGTAGAAGAAAAACACATGCATACTCCCCAAAAGTAGAAAACAAAGCAGAAATGTGAAGAAAATAGGAGGAGCAGTTCTTAGGTCCAAACAGGAGTTCCAGAAAGACAACAGAGGTAATCAAGAGGAAGGATGTCAAAGAAACCAAGGAAAAACCCCAGAACTACAACATAGGTGTTTCCACATAGAAGGGGCCATCACAGCTGCAGTCCAGCAAAGAGTCAAAGTCCACCTCACCACAGCTGGACCACAGCTGGTGACAGGAAATCTCACCATGCTGAGGACAAAGCTGGAAGCTGAGTACAGAAAAAAGGATGTGAACGGCTCTGGTTTTCTCAAGACAGCACCAAGGTAACTAACAATTATTCCCAGCCTGAATCCCTAGTCCCCCAGAAATGGGGTGACTCTCACTGTGGTCTGATCAGTGCTAGTGAGTGCATCTTCAAATGCCTCGACCCATTTGGACGTCTTCAAAGAAATGTCCATTTGAGTCCTTTACCCACTTTTTAATTCTTTTGTCTAGAATTATTTAAATACTCCAGATGCTAAACCTTTATAAGATACACTGTTTCCAAATGCAATCTCTGATTGTGAGAATTATCTTCACATTTTCTTTCTTTGATGCACAAAAGCTTTCCACCTGTCATAAAGCCCAACTCACCTTTTCCACTTGTGCATGGGCCTTTGGTGGTGTGTCACAAAACAACTGCCAAATCTCATATCAACCGAGCTTGGGTCTGACCTGGCCACTCCTTCCCCTTCCAGCCACCTGGACTGCTGGAAGCGTGTCTTTGTAATTACTGTTATGTAGTATTTATTAAAAACACTGAGATATTCTACAGTCTATTGCTGTGGATATCATAGTTTTGCACTAAGTGTTAGACCCCTCAACACTGTGTATCCTAGCCTTATAACGATTCAGACGAACCATTTGAAGAGCTGTTGAGCCGCACATAGTTAAAGGCTATCATGCCAGTCAGAACAGCTCCAAAGTATGTAAGAAACTAGTAATAATATAATAATAGGGACATTTCTAGAAAACAAAACTGCAGGTAGGAGATAAGAGAGAAATTACTTTGCACTTCAATTTCCTATGTTGGTGCTTTTGATTTTTGGACTATATGTATAACTATTACCTATGCAAAAGATGATAAAATTATCCTTTCCCAAAACAGATATTCTTGGCCCATTACTCTAAATCTAAGAGACATAGCTGTACAGATACTTAACGAGGTAAGGTATCTGCTGCAACACTGTTTCTAATATCACAAGACAAAAAGTATTTTAAAGGTCCACCAACAGAGTTCTGGTGAAATATGGATGCAAGAATATCACACACCCTCAGAGGGTAAAGGCACTTGCTGCCAAGCCTGATGACCTGAGTTAGTCGCCAAAATACTTACGTTGAAGAACCAATTGCTCTAAGTTGTCTCATGACCTCCACAAGCACACCATGACATATGTGTGCATGTACAAGTGTGAATGTGAATACAACACACACAACATGTAAAATGTATAAAAGCCAGGATGTTAACTAACATAACCAGAACAAAAGGCATTCAATATGGACTGACATAAAGCAATCTACGAGATGAACTTTCAATTAACCATATATGCTAAAAGGCAGTATTTGCCCCGTGTGCTTACAGATGAACAGAAGTTTGGTAGCACTATTTGCCTTTGCAAAGGCAGATGAGTGGCAAGGACTTATGTATCTTCTGATTGTCAAGATAGACTAACACACTCCCATCATGCCACATCTAACTGTGGTTGTGGTTTCTTTTACATTTACTCTGTTTCACCTTCCTGGGATATTAAAATTCAGCTGCAAACTAGTGTTTGCACTAGGAGGAGCAATCCTAGCTCCTCCTAGAAGCAGATGTTTCAATACTACCGAAGCAGCTTGACTTTTGACTTAATTTTTTCCTACCATCTCTTCCTTTCTCAACTAAACACAAGAGAAACTATGTAGTCATTTTATCTGACATTTCTGTGTGTTTGCAGTGGGAGAAATGGTCCTAACCTGCTTCCTTTCTAGCACATTTGTTTATGTCACCACAGGAAACCTAGAGAGGGTATGATCACACACACCTTTGATCCCAGCACTAAAAGGCTGAATCAGGAAGATCTCAAGTTTCTCCCTTGCACTACACAAGGAGACCTTGTCTGGGGAAAGTAAACAAACAAACAGTATTTGGATAAAATAGTTCATTACAGCAAACAGTGGTGAAAGTAGCACAACCATTTGAGAAAACCTGACATTTCATCTAAGAGAATAGGAGAAAATCTGGCAAGAAAAATCCATGCCAAAAGTTGAAAGGGAGAACAGAAGCAGGAGTTAAATACAGAAAGTAAATGTAGGGCTGGAGAGGTAGCTCAGTGATAGAGCACTTGTCTAGCTAGCATATAAGTAGCTCTAGACAGTCACTGGTGTGTGTGTGTGTGTGTGTGTGTGTGTGTGTGTGTGTGTGTGTGTGTGAGAGAGAGAGAGAGAGAGAGAGAGAGAGAGAGAGAGAGAGAGAGAGCGCAAATATAAATTGCTCTTTAAAAGAGCTCTGAAAGGAAGAGAAATTTCAAGTATCCTTTAAATGGCCAAGGAATACACAGCAGCACAAGCATGAGAACCTGAGTTTGCATCCCCAGCAGCCCTGTAAAAAGGTAAGAGGGGAGCAGAGACAGGAGGACACCTGGGGCTTGCCTGCCACCAGCCTAAGTGGGAAACAGAAAACTCCAGGTTCAACAGAGAGCCTATCTAACGGGACTAAGACAGAGATGGAAGACTCCTAATGTCCTTGAGGCTGTGTCCTGTGCACGGGCGCGCATGTGTGTATACACAAACACACACACACCCTACACATAAAAAATCAAAACAGAGGTGGGGTTGCCAATGCAAGCTCAATGACCTTAATTCTTCCTACAGAACCTACAAAAGGTGGGGAGAGAATCAACTCCATAAAACTCTTCTCTGACCTCCACAGAAGCACCTTGGTTGGCATCCACACCCACATCATACACAACAATAAATAAAACAACAGATGTTTAAGAAAAACTTAGTTAATTATGTCAACAAAAAATTGAAAAGACAATGATGAATGCCTTATAGGATACCAAAAGCCCCAACAGAAATACCAAAAAAAAAAAAAAAAAAAAAAAATCACTATTTTGGACTGTTGGCAATCTATATTTAAACACAGCACATTAAGCAGAGAAAAACATCACCAATGACCTGAAATTTCCTGTGTTAATCAAAGAAATCACTGGTAATGAAGGTAATAATAAGGATTTTTAAAATTAAAACAGAGCAGAGGATATAGCTTAGCAGTAGTGTTTGCTTAGTAGATTCAATCCCCACCACTACCCCCAATTAAAACATATATTTAAAAAAATGAAAACCAGATTTCTTAATTCTCTTAGTAACAAGGTTCCTTCCAAAGCTTTAAGCTAGTCAATAAGGACCTAAGTCAGCCCCATGGAGGATGGCAGGTAATGTGCCTTTTAAACAAGTAGAAGACATTCAAACGTGCCCTTTTATGGACTGTTACAAACACGTGTGTCTGGATTTAACCTATGAAGCAGGCAGTTAGTTCAGTGAATCCACCTCACACAAGGGCCACGCTCTATGTAGACAAGCTATTCCATTTAGTTCCGTAAAGATCCACCTGCCAAAGAGAGTGAGCTCTGTGTAGACAACCTGTTCCTGGCCAGTCAAATTTACACCTTTAATAGGCTGTGTGGAAGCTGCATCTCTATCATCAGCTTGTAAGCATCCCAGACCATAAATGCACACCAGCACAAGACTGCACAGGCCCAAATGCAAGTCAGCAGAGTGCCATGTTCCCTTAATGGCCTTTCCAGTTCCTGAGTCGGTCTTGTCTAACTCCTGAAGCATCACCTAGTACCCACAATCACGTGGCAGTGCTTGTTGGCTGCAATCAATTCAGCACATCTAGAGTAGCTGGTGCCAAGGGAACTGTCTACAATGGTAAAGGTGGTCTTTACCTGTGATGTCCAACACAGAACCAATGCCTATAATATGGCGTCTAAAGTTAAATTAAATTGAAACAATATACAATTTAACTTCAGTTCCTCGGCCACATCATCTGTATCTCAAGTGCTAAACTGGCACCATAGTTGGCTGCTACCTGACACACACCGCCCAGCTTCTCTAAAACTCTTGCTCCCCAAGCAAGCTTCCAAGGTGTCTGTGAGCAAGAATGAGGGGTGGGGAAGAACAGGTAGGGCTTTGGCCACTGCCCACTCCCGCTTCCTACTTGTATTACCACTTTAAAACAACAACAACAAACACTTTATTTTGGATGTTTTCACAGAATATTCTTCCTCCCTGAATACATTAAACCTACAAGTAAGTATCCCACCTAAAAAAGGAAAAGAAGCAGGGTTTTGCAGGTAACTCAAAGAAACATAGCCCTTCCTTCAGCTGCAACTGCACAAAGTTTCTACCTACAGACTTTATAGACTTATGGCCAATGAAATTCCACATTTTCAAAAACTGTGAATCTAGAAAAATCAGTAAAAATTTCACATTAAGTTCCAAATTTTAACAACAAATTTAGAATTTGTTCAGGATTTCTTTATGGGTACAGTCATAAAAGACAGTGTCTATAGAGGCCAAGAAGCTAGAAAGGAAATGGGGGGGGGGATGAGGAGGTGGGGAGAGGATTAACCAAACTAATGATGTATGAAAGAGTTATATGGAAACCTACTATTTTGTAAGACAATTTAAAAATAAAGTAAAATAAGAATTTGAAGGAGGTACTCTGCACAGGTGGATAATGCTGCTCCTGAAAGTCATGTGTTATTAAATGAAATAAATTCCCAATGCCAGGCTGTAAGATACCTTTCCATGAGTTGTTATGAGGGAGATCCCACCCCCTGCAATGTGTATGTACGTGTGCATGCGTGTGTGTGCATGTGTGCGTGTATTATTGTCGTTTCTCTTGGTTGACCACCAGAACTAGATGATTACCCTATTGCCCAAGATATTACACTTTGATTTCAGCACATAAAGAAATCAAGCTATAACTGAGCTGGAAGATTCCCCCTGACAGCTAGCTTTTACAGTACTGAAAGGGAGAGAAAAATCACCAATTGTTTGACCTAGCTGCAAGTCTTTCGAGGTATCAACCTGCGAGGCAAGATGTGGCCACAGGTGTGATAGTGGCATGACTGTTATGGAGATGACCAAATACTTTCTGATTCTGTAAACCTGGAAAGCCCATGACTGGAGATCACAGGTCATAAGGAAGAACCTACTACCAGAGTCTTGCTAACGGACAAGGCGTCCAACTGTCTTCTAAGTAGTTACAAACGAGGTTCTGCAGGGAGTGGTGCTGGCTGATGCAGACATCATCACCAGTCAAAGTGCTCAGAATAAAGATGTGAGGAGTATCAGCCCTACACAAGACATCCATATCACACGCCTCCAAGGCTTAGGAGACATCGACCGAAGAGGGAGCAGAAAAAGTAAGAGCCTGAAGATGGGAAGAAGTGCTGTGAAACATCATCTTCTGGCCATGGTGACTATTGTAATCATGAACTTACGGCTGCCGTGGTTACCTGCACAAGACTGGTCCCATCAAGATTCCATTATGGACAGGAGGGGCTCATAAGGTTCCATAGCTGTAAGTAGTCAGTGGTGCTGGGGGAAGAGGAGTCACATTCCTCAGTGGCATGGTCACCATTAAGTTATCCCTTCCCTTTTCAAGTAAATAACCACAACCCATGTTCATGCAAACACCTCTACTAAGTAACAACAGGTCAAAGAAAAGAGCACGGAAGCAGGAAGGAGTGTGCTGAGAAGGGGTGTGGTGGGAGGTGGAGGGGAATAAGGCTAAGGGGGGTGGGGGGGCGCGTATTTTCAAAGAACATTATGCTTGTGTAAAACTATGTAAGAGTATTTTTTAAAACAAACACAAAGACACGTCAAATCACCAGGCCACTGTCCTATGAGTGGATTCAGCTACAACTAAGCAAAACTGACTGAGCTACAGTAGACCACTCACACTGCAGGACTGAGGGAAGACGACAGATCACAAATCACTCTAACATGTCTAGCCACCTGGCCAAACTAGAGGCAATGCCTAAATCCAACTGGCTTGACAAAATTCTGTTTTTTTACCTATCAAATTACTGAAGTGAATTAAGAACCATGTTTAGCGACATAAATCTAGACTCATAACTAAAGGCATCACCGTTACAACATTACAGAAAATGACCAAAACTGATCAGGGACAAGCAATAATGAAAATAATGAAAAATACTAGTTTCTTTACTACAGCTAAAATCAGGCAAGGCTGCCTTATTAAAAGGTCACCAACAATTATTGGATAGAGATTTAGAAAAATAACCCTAAGACAGGGAAGACCCAAATAAATAATCAAAGTCATCAGGCATATAGGCTTACACCTGTAATCTCAGCACTTGATAGGCTGAGTCGGAAGGATCACTGAGTTCAAGGCCAGCCTGATATTTGAGGCCAGTTTGAGAAGGTCTGATCTATATAGTGAGACCCTGCCTCAGTAAGTTTTTTTCTTTCCGAAATCAAAGCTACTATTATTAAGAAACAAGAATCCCTGAACAGAGGTGGGTGCATTGTTCACATCTGCTCTGTCCAGGAATTTCTAGCGTACTGTCTCTCAAAGCCTGAGTGAAAACTCTCACCTAACACCAGCAGGCTATTAGAAAGGATGGACTTCTCTCCAATGTGATTGGTGCTGTAGCCCTAAGGGCACCTTACTTGAGAAAGACTTTTCAGTCTAAAATTAGAGCCCTTGAATACAAGGTACTGTGGATCTTTCATGAAGTCCTTGGCCATAGCACAATGCTCTACCCTATCTGTAGATAAGAGGGTCTTTAACAGGTCTTTCCCCAAACCAAATTTCAGTGAAGTGATACACATTTACTGCTCAGCTTTCAGGTCTGGCCCTGCTTTGAACAGCCCCAGACATGCTAGTCGAGAGCTTGGGGTACTCTTCTGGGTCTTGAAGATTATCTCTATTATCCGTTCCAGGCTGTTATCTGTTTTCTCTTAACAAAGACAGTAAGTTAGAAGTCCCCCCATCCTATCTACCCCACCACACCCTGTTAGGCCTCCCACACTACCCATAGTCTACTAGTTTCAGTCTGTGGACTTAGATGACAGATAACTTTGTTAAAGACATTTTAATGAATACCAACAGGTTCTAACTAAGGACCTGAAAAGATCCCCCTATGCTTTAAGGTACAGACTTGGACAATTAGGCCAAAGGCCTTGTTAGTCAGTGTCTGTTTCTCAGCCCAATTTATAGGAAGGAACTCAGGGATAACAGTACTAGCAAATCATCTGCATTAAGAGGAGCCCAAATAACTAACTAAAGGACAAGAATGTTAAATTGAGAGAATCCTGTCTCAAAGAATGTTCTCTCTCAGTTTTATAACAATCACAAGAGGCAAAAGCGACTCCTTCCACTTTAATAAGGAAACCAAGACTTGGGAGTTTAATTTACCCAATACTACAGGAGAGAAACCAAATACCAGCCCAGGGCTTTGAGTCCAAACTCCAAGGCCATTCCACTACATGACAATGCTGTCCAATCGGTATTCTTGGCTTAACCATTTGCATACAATATTCCTTTCACTGGAACCCAAATGACTCAAGTTCCTTTTCTTTCCTTAACTACTTTCTTTAACTACAGGGCAATGGTTAATCAAATTGAGACCAAATTAAGCTTAGCAACCGTACATCGTACATCTGCTCAACAAGCATGTTTCTGAAAGATCAGCCATATCTTTGGTTTGAATGAACTGCAAAATGTGGCAGACTCTACCCCCAACCCAAAAAAGATACTGTTCCTAGGGACACAGGAGCTAATACATTCCATCTCCCCTAGTGCCATCCTTTACACTTGACAGAAAGCAACCCAAGTATACTTCAAGAGCCTCCTGTGAATGAATTTACCCAATGCTCAGGCTCCTTGATTCATACTCCAACATAATTAATTTTCTTACTCTGGGGCCTTGGCCATGAGACACGAGTTCTTTCTTTCCTAATTCCACTAAGGAATACTGGTGTGACTAGCCAGAGAAAGTTTGTGTGTAAGAGAGCAAATGTTACTTGTCCAATAGAGTGACAGACACTGAATTCTTTATGGTTAATTTCTGACACACCTTTGCAATACTTAGTGGAAAACATCTTTGCACTCACTGAAACCAAGGGCCTAAAAATGTCTCTTGCGCTTCTGCTCAGACAAAGCATCTAAAACGATATGCCTCTCTCCACCCTCTAAAAAGGATTCTTGTCCCAAGAATATGAATAAATCTCCATCTGCCAGACTGCACTATATACAGCTCCTACATGCACTACAAAAGCACCTGTATAAAAAAGAAAAAAAAAAGTTGCTGCAAACATGGCTTCTGAAGTCCAGAGCATTAAACCAAGAATCAAAACCCAGCAAGAAGGAAAACAGGCCCCAAAGTCAAATCTGATAAGTTTTGACAGAATATAAAAACACAAAAGGTCCTTAACTACCAGTTTATGAAGCTAAACTGAGTTAGCATTTTTTTTGTTCGCTCACAGCCTCCCTAACGAGCAGTCCTGAGATTACAGCTACAGTTTGTTATCTATAGCATCAAAATGAGAAGGGACCATTGCTCTCCTCATTTAGTATCTATGGCACTGAAATGAGAAGGGACCATTGCTCTCCTCATTTAGTATCTATAGTATAAAATGAGAAGGGACCATTGCTCTCATTTAGCACCTCTGTTCACCTGAAGGAAAGGGCTGTGTACAAAAGCAGCCCCAACATTCTTACTGAGAGTTCAAACACATAACCAAGCCTAACACGAAGGCCACAAACAGGAAATTACTCTGCAGTTTCTCCCAAGACTATTACTTTATGAACCATACAGATTGCATAGCTGTTTAGTGACTAGTACCTTGGAACCCTGAAAAACCAAACTTTGCTGAACACCTACAACATGGAGTCATTTGAAGTGTGGCTACAACATAGGAAACGCCAAGCTTTAAGAGCAGGGTCTTGCTAAGGCCACAAGTGATGTTTGTAATCACAGTGCAGTAATTAAGCTTGGGCAGTGAGCAGCCTTAAACTCAATTAAGTCAACTGGATTTTAACATTAAGCATGTAATTGGACACTCAATTTAGAAATGTCCATAGATTGGAAGAATTTTTCTTACCACCACAGGTAAGTTTATGCAAAAACAAAGAAAAATTTAAAAATAACAGCAATGTTACTTTATGAATTTCACATAAACATGTGCCAAATGACCTAATAGAAAAAAATTCTTTATGCAGTTGTTTCACAGTTAAATGGAAGGAAAAAAAAAAAAAAAACCCTTAAACTATAATACTTCTCCCATGTCTAGATTCCATCTGCTTCACTAACTCATGAAACTATTCCAACTTCGTTTTAACTACTTAACACTTCTCTGTAAAGGGGAAAATTGCTTTTTACAGGGATCAAAGTAAACTAATAGGAAAGATATTTCCAGCATGGCAGCAAATGTATTCTTGTATTAGGCTCAAGAGAAACATCCTCTGTATCAGTGCTACAATCAGTCAGAAAAAACTAAAAGGGACTTTGAAAACTGACATATCAGGCAGGGTACCATTTTTAAAAAGATGATCTTCAGCAATTTACCTGATTTGCCCCGATTTACATATGTCGTTTCACTAGTTTTAAACATTACCACTTAGAATTGTTTTTAACAATTACCACTTAGAATACTCCAACAAGGCCTGACAATAAGGCGAACTGCTACTGCTGAAATATTTTCACCTTGGCATTTTTTTTTTAAATTGGTCTGACAACAAACAGGTAGTATTTGCCTTTAAGGGCGAAAGGGAAGAATAACAAAATCAACCTCGATTTCTGTTTTTCTTTTGTTTAGGTGCACAAGGAAACCATAACACGCAAGGGTGAGAAGACAAAAGTACCTGGGCCAAGGACAGTATCCCTAAAACAAAATAATCCAAGCACCGATTGTGAAAACCAAGTCTGAAATATGTACAATCAATTAGCATGCTTCCGAAAGGCGTGTGATTAGAAACTAATAGGCTGCACCCACGGAGCAACTTTCCCAAGTGCGTGGAGGATGAGCCCGAGAGTCTCAGCCACGAGCAAACGTGTTTGTGAGTACACACATCGATTCGGAACCCGCGACTGTTATGGTTAACAAAGGCTACAGGAGAGGGAGAGAGAGAGAGAGAAAAAAAAAGGAAAAAGTGGAAGCAAAGTACCACACGCCCATAAGTCGGCTCCCGGGCCCTTCTGCAACACAAACCGCGAGTGTGGCCGCGCGCCGGGACTGAAGCGGGCCGCAGCCAGGCGGGGCGGGGCGGGGGCTCGGGGCCCTGCCCACGGCGCCGACCCCGGCCCGCGCGCCACGGTCCGCCACACCCCACACGGGCGGCCACGTGACCCGGCCCCGCACACCCCTGCCCGGTTCTCCCGGTGCCCCGGCTTTACCTGCACCCAGCGCCAGGTCCCGCCCCGTCCGAGCCGAGCCTCGGACCTTTTGTTCCTTCCTCTTCCGACGGGCTCCGCGCTGCCGGAGGAGTGGGCGCGCGCAGGCGGAACTGCGCCGCGGGCCCCCGCCCCGCCCCAGGCCCGCGCTGGCCGCGGCCGGCGGACGGGTGGGGAGGGAGGGAAGGAGGGAGGGCGCCGCCAGCTTTCCTCGGCGCGTCCCCGCGCCCCGGCCTTGCCTGCACCCCGCGCCGCCGCCCTCCGCCCCGGCCGCGGCCGCCGCGCACCTACCTTCGGGCGGCGAGCACGGCGCTCGCGAGCTGCAGGCTGGCGACCTGCTCCTCCGCCGCCGCCGCCACCGCCGCCGCCGCCGCGCGCGGTAGCCCCGCCTCCCTCCCCGAGCCGCGGGCCCCGCCGATTCGCCGGCGCAGCCCCGGGCTGGCACCCTGCCGCCCGCTGATTGGCGCCCGCGGCCGCCCGTTAGGCGTGAGGCACGCCGGCGGAGCAGGACGCGCACGGAAGACGGAGGGAGCACGGCAGGGACGGAAGGAGGCCGGGCGCCGCGGGCAGGGCCGGGGGGCCGAGCGGGGCGCGGGCAGGCGCGGGCCGCCGCCTCCCGCCTCCGGCCCGACCGGCGGCACACGCAGCCAATCAGCGAACGGGGAGCCCGGGGTGTGAGCAGCGTGTCGGGGGGCCTGGAATCGGAAGGGAGACGTCGCTCGCTGATTGGTCCCGCCTTCCCCGTCGAGCGTGAGGCGAGGCGCGGCCGGGTGGGGTGGCCCGCCCGCGGTTGCGCTTGAGTTCGTGTCCGGCGCGCTCCCACGGGGCTCGTGGAGCAGCGCGGAAGGCCGCGCAGCCTGCCACGCCCGCAGACCCCCGCCCCGGCGCCTCTGGGTGGAGCGCCGCGGCTGAGCCCTCGCCCACCTCCGTCGTGAGGCCGGAGTGGACACGTGCTCGGGCCCGGGCCCGCCCCCAGCCCGGTCCGAGCCGCGGGGCCAGCAGAGCTCGGGAGTAACCGGGGTGCTGGCCGCAGAGGGGCACGCCCTATGCAAATGAGTGGGCGGAGCCTTGTGGCGGGGGCTGGGGGCGAACAACCGAGAGTACTTGTCTGAGGTTGGGGTTGGGGTTAGGGTTAGGTGTTTTTCTCCAACCCGATCCTTGGGTCCTTCTGGAGTAGAAGTATTAATGATGCATGTTTCGAATGCTCACTGTTAAGTGTGAGCACCTGACTGTGTGCTCTTGAATTTGTTGTCCCTAGCTCATTTTCCCTTCACTGGGCCCCTGTTCCTAGGCCCCAACTTTTCACCTTTACCTAGGAAAGAAGCAAGTCCACAAACTTAAGACTGCCCACGGCTGCATAACCAGGTTCATCAGTAATCTTGATTCGTTAACTCAACCCTGGCAGATAAAAGATTGAACCCCAAATAATCACCTCCAGTGTTAAGCACCTGTATTAGCCAGGGTGCATAATAAACCCAAATTTGAAGTGTCTCTGGTTGCTAATGGTAAAGAAAATACCAGAAAACAATTCCCCCTGCTGTTTGTCATGCTCCCATATACCTACCTACCTCTTCATAGGTTTCCTGGGAGATGCCAGTGAATCCAGCAAGCCTCGCTAGTAATCCAAAGCAATCCAGGAATTTGAAGCAGTTAAGAGTGAGATATGCCCTCTTCTCTTGTACGTGAGGGTATTCCAGAGGAGGGGCCTTCGTTTGGACCTTGAGTTACTTGGCCATGCCTTGAGACTTACAGGTTTTTTAAAATAGGCTTTCAAAAGTTCCACCATTATTCTTATGGGAAAGTTGTGAAGCATCCCAGATATAAACCAGGCATAGTTTTGAATGCACCTCTAATCCAAATCCAAGGCTTTTGACAAAGTGGTGCTCACTTGCAATGATGACACCAACTTACATGATTATATACTGATGAAATCACAAATGTAAACAGGAAGAGAATGAGACTTGGAAACTAAAGGAAAAACTAAGGACCATTAACTCCCTTTGTCTGTGAACAGATATTTATGCTAACATGGATTTAGCAGACATTCACCTTCACAGAGGGTTTGGGTGTTTCTTCTGTTAAGTTTTAGAGGAAGGCCACATAACCCTCATTTTAACAGTTTGTGGGCAGAGAATGTACTTCACTGGTAGAGCACTTGTCTGGCCCATGGTAGGTCCTGATTTTAACCCCCAGCACCCCCAAAATAAAAGTTTGGAAGGTACCACTTAGGGAGATCTCTTTCTTGTCTCAATCTTCCAAAGCCACCTGGGTGTGTGGTTAAGGCAGATGATGCTCAAGTTGGAAGCAGGAAAACGGGTTCTGACTTGCAACCCTTTTTTATACTGATAGAAATCAGCAGCTTTAATACAGAATGCCCTGTTAAAAGTGGTCTTGGATCACAAAATGTGATTGTGTGATTCCTATGTGGATTTGGGTGTCACACGGGTAGTTGTCAAGGGGAAAGCAGGGCTTCATAGATTCTAGAATATGCTTCTTGAGTTGGAGTTAAACCATCTCTCCAAAGTGTCAGACTTTGAAATCATAACTGCTCCACTTAAAAAACCTTCCAAGATCTAGAGCAGTGGTTCTCCACAGTATCATATCCTGCATGTCAGATATCTACATTACGATTCATAACAGTAGCCAAATTACAATTATGAAGTAGCAACAAAATACTTTTATGGTTGGGGGTCACCACACATGAGGAACTGTGTTATAGGTCTCAGCATTAGGAAGGTTGAGAACCACTGACCTAGAGGATCTAGAGGGCTGAAGGAAAGAATAGGGAAGCCTGGCTACTAATACAGTCTCCAAGGGAATTGAAATGGGAGCATGCATGCTACCCCCTCGGTTAGAAATGCATCTAAACCAAAGTGGGTCAAGAGAAGCTGAAGGCACATGGAGCAAGGATTACCATGGCAACAATCAGCTTGGCAATCCACTAGGGTACCTGAAGATCTATAAGTAGGTCCCTATTGTATAAGTTATATTGAATGAGTCTGTTTTTTTTTTATATGAATGGACAGCAAGATTAACCCTTCATTACTCATACCAGTATAAAATCAATTGAGCCTAAATCAACTCAAAGTGCATTTAAAAGACATAAGAAAAATCATAGCTATTTCTGGAAAAGGCCTGAGAGTCGTGAGTAAAAAGATTTAAATTTCGCCAGGCGGTGGTGGCGCACGCCTTTAATCCCAGCACTCAGGAGGCAGAGCCAGGAGGATCTCTGTGAATTCGAGGCCAGCCTGGACTACCAAGTGAGTTCCAGGAAAGGCAAAAAGCTACACAGAGAAACCCTGTGTCTCAAAAAACCAAAAAAAAAAAAAAAAAAAATTTAAATTTCATTGTCAATTCTTCTATAGTTTGGTTTAAAAATTAATAATTATGCATTAGTTTTTCCAAATACCCAACTCATGTTCATCTCCTGTCTGTAAATCTCTAAATCCCTTCTGGTCTACTCAGCTCAAAGTTGTATTACTTGTGTACTTCCTTTGTTACTCAATACAGATTCACCCACACACACCATGACTTTACCTGGATTAATGTTTTGTTTGATGATTTATTCATACAGTAATGGGAGTTTCTTAACTTCTCATATGTGCTTACTTTGTCTCCACATCTAGATTGTAAACTTCTGAATGTCAAAACAGCTGCTTCCCAGTTGCCTCCTCACACCTTACCTACATGCCACTGAGTGATAAAAGGTAAGATACAGTGTTTCTACAGCAGGCTGGCTGGTGTATCACAGGCCTGCACTGTACAGTTGGTGCCATCCTTTGTAGTTCTCTGCATAACTGTTGGATATCTTCTCAAGATTGATGTTTGCCTCTTCTGGTGAGACTGAGTAGAGATGAACATTATCACGTAAGAAAAGATAGTTTTTTGAAACTGAAACAATATGGACTGAATGAGATAACCCAAGCAAAAGTTATAAATAACAACTGTATGTGGTTTGAAAATTTATGAGGATATTCAATCTCAGCCAGATTTGTATATCAATACAATGAATCTTCATGCTTTAAGTGAATTTGTATTGACGATGTTTACAAATACCTACACACACACACCAGAGAGAGAAGGGAGAGAATACAGAAGGCCTTTATTTATATGCTAGGTTTTGCTAGAAAGTATTTAGTAGCTAATGGGACATGCCAGAGACAGCCACAGGAATATAAAAGGAAAATATTAAATTCAACAGGCATTTGTTATGCACCTACTGTAAAAGTATTGGCTGATCATGGAATATTCTCATTCTTTGGCCAAACTCCCTCTCTAAAAAAGAGAGAGTGAGATATAACAGTAGAGTTTTTGAGAACTAGAAATTATAAGACAAATTGACTTTTGTTGAAAGAGAAAGCTGGTGCCTCCCTAGAGCCTTCACCCTACTGGCTAGTATTCTTGATACTGGAAGGTACTCTGTATGTTACCAAAGGAGAACTGGAAACACCAATACAGCCACAAACGCTTTATCTACAGTGCTGTCCTGCCTGCAAGATATGCTAGTGCAGGGGCGGCACAAAGCTGGTGGGAGTCTGACTTAAGGCCACTCCACCAGATGGAACCCATACCCAACACTGCCTGGGTGACCAAGAACCTGCGATGAGATAGCCCAGGAACCTGGAGGAATACCAAGTACCACTGTCCTACTAGAGAAATGCAGTGACAAAATGACCCCTGATGACATCTGCTTTGCTCGCAGACCAGTGTCCTGTTCAGCCATCATCAGAGAAGCTTCTCCTGCAGCAGATGAGAGCAAATACAGACACCCATGGCCAGATATTCTGCAGAGAATGAAAGACCTTGGAACATTCAGCCCTAAACAGGATGTCTCCATCAAATCCTTCCCCTCAGGGTTCAGGGAACCCTGAGAAAGAGGAGGCAGAAAGAGAGTGAGAGCAAGAGGGGATGGAGGAGACAAGGCCTTCTAAGTTCAACAGGACCGACACACATCTGAACTCACAGAGACTGAGGCCGCATGTACAGGGCCTGCATGGGTCTGCACCAGATGGGACAGTGGAGCTGAAAGGAGAAGTGGACACATTTCCCTCATCCCTCACCCAGACGCTATCTCCAGTTGATAACCACTTACAAATGAAAATTTAGTTTTCTCCAGGGAAGTCTCACTGGGAAAACAAACTACTCTTACAGGTGGGCTGCATGCCCAGCAGGAGATGCCAACAGAAAATGGACTCAGGGGCATCTTTGGAGGTTCCTTGTCTCATGTCTGTCATGGCGGGGCTTTATTTGTTTATTTTTAATCATTTTATTTTCGTCTCTCTCTTTTTTATCCTTCAGGTCCTTTGTGTATACTATGGCTTCCAGTTTAGTGTTTTTACAGGGTCCCTGAGTGTGTAAACACGTGGGTCTCTGTGTCTGCATCTGATTTGTGTCTTACCTTGGGTTGTTTCCCTTCTGCTGGCTTCTCTTGTCCTACTATGATTTGTTTGTTTTGTTTTATTTTATTACTATCCTGTAGAAGCCTGTTTGTTTTCTAACAAGAGACAGAGAGAGGGTGGATCTAGATGAGGGGGGCGGTTGGGAGGAGAAGAGGGAGGGGAGACCATAATCAGGATATGTTATATGAGAAAAGAAATCTTGGAAAAAAGTGAGACATAGAAATAGGGTTTTTGCAAATGAGAAATTGTAAGACAAATTTACTTTGGTTGATAGAAAAATAGTGTGGTAAAACAAGTTCTATTTCTCATTCTCTGGGCATCTATTACATTATTCTCATTTACATATTTAAATCCACAAATGATTATTAGATTAATTGGTCATTAGATAACTCATAAATGATTGTTGAAATGTTACTTGGAAAATTGCAGTACAGTTCCAGTACATTGAACATTATCAGAGCTCTACATGTTTGGAAAAAGCTAAACAAAAGCCAACATCTAAACCCGAGAACAATATACAAATTGTTTAAAGTTCTTTGTGAAGGAGAATAATATGCTAGTCAGATGTCAACAATAGGGCCTTATGCCTCGATTATAATAGTCTGTGTGACCATATTGGCTGAGCCAGGCTGCTGGTAGGCAGGGTAAGTGTATGAAGGTGCAATACTCTTGAGGAGGCAGTCATGGTAGAGTAATTGCTCTCATGAAGAACTTACTTAACTTGGTTGGCTGTAATTGACAATAGATACGTAATCAGTGTCCTGATGACTGAATTAATGAGCTGCAATTGTTTGTCCTTATTGTACATAGTCCTTAGCTATGAAAAAGACATTTTGCTGGAGGATCTGATGATTGTATTAGCCGATGAGGGGCCAAAATGTAATTAATGGTAGAAAAGGAACAATTATTGTTGGGTCCTAAAGACTGCAGTGATTGGTTTCAGGCTACAAAGAGACTCCATGTCAGCTCTTTCTTGTCTCCATGTAACCATGGAGCCTGATTTAATGTTCTTACTCTGCCAGCAAGGAAACTGAGACCTGGGCTTCCCCAGAGTTCTAGGAACACAGTGCTGTGATCACTCACAGAGTTTCCTTCATTTTTCTCTCTGGTTTTGTCCACCAACTCTGAACTGCCCCCCACACCCATGCCGCCACACAAGTGTCCTGAATTTCACCTTCTCCAGTCTCCCAGTTCCCGTACATTCTTTCATATGCTCTCACGTGCCAATTCGCAGTGAAAATAGAAGCCAATTTCCTACCCTCACCCAAACCCCTAGTGACAGACAAATATTTTTGATTTTCATATATATTCTAGATACTTCTGCAGAAGTGTGTCTTCTCTTTCTAGAGGCCTTTTCCATCTGCTCCCACTGTGTTTCACTACCCAGCCTATGTCAGAATACCTCCCCATCAACACACTCACACTGAAGTCCCACTCCAGTCATGTTATGTCTTTGTTTTGTTTTTCTCATCAGTGTCTGGAATCACCATGTCCATTTAGGGACTGATCTATCTTTTGTCACCCTCCCATTGATGTAAACTCCCATTGATGTAAAGCCATATCCCCTGTCACCACAGTGTCCTTAAGCATGTGTGTCTGATTCACTTGTAGCATCCTTAATTCCTGTATACATAGTGACCCTCAAATGGTTTTGAATGGATATGTAATTTTACTCAATTTCACTCAGACTCAGTATATCAAAACTAAACTGATTGTTTTTTGCCCTAACTTTGTATCTTGGCTCGGTTCTCTAGAAAACAACCTGAGACATGGTATAGGTTCTGGTGCTTTATTTAGGAGGTATGAGTCCAGGACATCAGTAGTGAGATGAAAAACCAAGAAAGACTGAAGGACAATGCATTGTGATAAAGTTTTGTACCAACAATGATCCAGGACGAGCCTTGAAGAAATAATAGCCTTCCTCTCTACAAGTGCCACAACCTGTCCAAACAGGACATCTCCAAGTAATAATGATGGAGTAGTCGTGCCTTGGGACATCTAAAGAAGGAAGAGACACTATACCTAGTTGGCCAAAGTTCATCCCACAGTGAGTTAACTTTCCCTGAGATTCCAGCTGTGTTATCCATGTTTTTCAGTAGCAACTTAGAAAGCCAGGTCCCTTGCCCTAGAATCTAGAAGTAGCAGAAAGAAGCCAGATGCATAAACCTGGTTGGTCTCAGCAATTAAAGCATAAAGAACTTATCTAAGTCTTGTGTTGGTGATGGAATGGAGCAACATAATAGGTCTTAAAAGATCAGAGAATATATCAAACTGAAACTGATCACGGTCATTGGTACTGCAGCAAAGATGGGCCAGCTTGGCTTTATTCTGGGCATTACAGCCAGCCCCTACCACAGTAAGCACTGATTAATAAGTTTGTTAAATACATGAATGACATCACCACTTACTCCCTATACTTAGAATCCTTAGAGTCATCCGTGATCTGCCTCCTTTCTTAACTCCTTCATATCACAATAAAAGCAGAATTCCTGTTGTCTCTATTACCATAGTATCTCCCAAATCTCTTCAGGCTCTCTGCTGTGGTCCCCACTGTCATCATGGAGTGGAAATATGGCTGTAGCTCCTTCACTTCCTGACACAAATCTTACTCCAGTTCATTCTCACTCCAGTTACCAGCCTTTTTAAAACATTAATATATTGTCTAAATGCAAATCTGATGTTACTACCTTATTTTCCAGGACAAAACTACAACTCCTTAGTGTAATCTGAAAGCTCTCTTACAATGGGTAAACAGACCCATTAGGTTGGCCAACCATAGGCTGTGATGGGTGCTCTGCTCCACAGGAAGAGTTGGAAAAGTAAGCAGCTGACATTTAGGGACTTCTGTCTCATAATCGAGAACCGCTTCTCTCCAGCAGTCATTATAAACTCTACAAACAAATGAAATACAGTCAAGTGCTAGGGAGCATGCAAGTGAGAAATGTCTACTGTTTCAGCCTTTCATCCTTGTAGCAAAATGCCTCAAAGTCAACTGAGGAGGAAAGATTTGTTTTGGGTAAAGATTTCAGAGGTTTTAGTCCATGTTACCTGGCCCTGTAACACAATATATCACCACATGGCCCCATTCTGAGTCTGTGGTGAGGCAGAGCATCATAGTGGGAGCATTTGAAGCAAAGTGTTCACCTCCTGGCAGCCAGAGAGCAAAAAGAAAAAGAGCAAGCTGGATAGAGAAGGGGCAGGAACAAGATCTCACCTTTATGAGTACACCCTCAAGTGACCTCCCTCCTCCAGCTGGGCCCTGCCTCCTAATCTCCATCATCCCAGTTACTTTCTTCCTCCAGCTGGGCCCTGCCTCCTATTCTCCACCATCTCAGTGACCTCCTTCCTCCAGCAAGGCTACACCTCCTGAAGTTTCCATCATCCAAATATTCCATAATTTATGACCACTTCATTGCATTAATTCATTGAAGTAAGAGACGCCATGATCAGTCACTTCCCTACAAAACCCCCTCTCCAAATATGACTGCTCCTGCATTTGAGGTTTGCAGGCAAGCCTCCCTTGCTGCTTCGCTCTCTGCATCCTGATCTGCTGCGATGTAACAAGCCATACCACAAGCTCCCACTACCATGGACACAACCCGAGCCATCATGCGCTCTGTGCAGTGATGGACTGTGTCTCCCAAACTGTGAGCCAAAACAAACCTCTCCTCCCTTAAACACACTGTGACTGGTCCTTGGTGAGCACCTTAGGGACTGTTGACTTGTACAGTGATGGAGTGGATGTGTGCAGACCGTAAGAAGCTGACGTGGAAGCCACACAGTTCCGGGTTTCCCTCCTACTTGCCTTATTCCTGCAGATGGGTGAGGGCCCTTGCTCCTTGTCGCACAGTTCTCTTTAGGAGTGTGCGTATCTTTCCCTCCCTCTGTCTTTCCCTCACGAGGGAGAGCTTTGAGGTGGAGTCTGTGTCTTTGAACTTGGCCTCACAGACTTAGGTGCAGGGCCTGGTGTACAGTGGCTGGCATGTGAAGAGAGAAGAGAACAGGACTGGAGCCTCATCCTGAGCCGCAGCTCAGCCTCTGCCCACCATGTGCGGTTACTATGATGCTGGAGATGATGAAGGCTCCCTGCTTGGGGCAGCTAGCCAAAGAGACGTGGCATGAACCTGCTGTGTGTCTGAAGTGTGTTCTCCACACGTTCACATTTTACAGTGTACTCTTGCTGTGCGCTGGCGCTGCGTCCTTTGACTCCTCATTTTCCTCACCTCCTTTGCAGTTTCCTCCCAAGTTCAGCAGGCAACATCCATTTTGCTGATATCTTTAGCACCATCCTGGGGCTTTCTATTCTGTATGCATAAGGTTTCCAACACCCAGGCTTTAGAGATGTAGCTTATCACTAAGGAGCACACATAAAAATGATTTTAAAGTATTCTCACACATATTCAGGTTTATTGCAACAAATATTCTCTACTCCTTTTGCTTTGTGTGGCAAGCTGAGGAAGCCCTGAATGAACCAAGGTGTGTATTGCTGACATGGGCACAACCATGCCAAGGACTCTACAACCTCAACCCCATGGGAAATGGCAAAGCCCCCCCTGCCCCCAAGTATGGTTCAGAGGGATGGCAAAGCCTCCCTCTGATCTCTGTGCAGATGTCAATAGTGTGCAGAAAATGTCCGCCATAGCTCTCTCCTGCCAGATGTTCTCAGCCTGTAGACCTCCCCTACTGAGATGAGCCAAACCTGCTTCCTTAAAGCCTGGCCTTCTTGTTTATCAGTGCGTAATAACCCTACCCTCTCGTTCAGCTGTGTGCAGTAATCCCCGCTCTGTTTAACTGCATATGATAAACAGCTGCGCTCTCGGGTTACTGAGGTTTCTCCATCAGAGAGCCCAGGCCACCTGAATCCGGCTTCTCTGTGCACATGTATGTGTCCCTGTCTTTTCTCTGTTTCCTCACCACCCCTGGAGCCAGCCAAAGGACACAGCTGCTTTGGTTTGGTTTGCTTTTATTTAACTTAAGCAGGGTCTTGCAGTGTGTAACTCAGGCTAGCCTTGAACTTGGGAACTTGGGGCTGTCCTCCTGAGGCATCAGCCTGCCATTTGCTGGGATTACAAATGGGCACCATGTGCCTAGCTTCTATAACTAAACAGAAAAAAAAAAACTTTATTGAGATTTATTTTTGCTACCATGAAACGTAATCATTTAATATGTTTAATTCTATGATTTTTAATGTATCACAGAGGTAGCCCCACAATTTCTTATCTTCATCAAACCCATTCTACAAACACTCAGTCCTCAACTTTGACCAACTATCTGTTTTTTTAATTTTTATGAAGTTATCTATTCTGAATGGTTAATATAAGTGGGGCCGTGTGGTATGGGGTGGGGTGGGGTGTGTGGCTTCTTTCACTTGGTATAGTATTTTCAAGGTCCAAATAATATTGGATTACACAAACACCAAATTGTACGGAATCATCATGACTTCCAGGGTTTCCCCACTTTATGTCTCTTATGGAAAAGGCTGCCCCGAAAATTCCTGTATGTTTCTCTACTGCCCCCCCCCCCAACTAGGGACTAAATTCAAAGCCTGTGTGAGACTTCAGAGGTATGTTCCCAGTCTTCTACTACTTTTAAATAGTGATTTTAATAGGAAATGCCCCTGCCCTTCTGATTCTCTAAGTATAATGCCCAGAACACTGCCAATTTTTTTTTGTAATAGACTAGATATGGATATCACAGCTCACCGCTGTAGTAGTGGCTTAGATATATATATTACACACACACTTGCACACACACACACACACACACACACACACACACATGCACACACTGGTTCACAAAACTAGTGAAACAATCGTCTGGTAATGGCATTTAATGACTTGGGCTCAAAGATGCCAAGGGGCCATGTTGCTCTCGCCAGCTTCTTTAGCAAATGTTTACGAAAGCCTGCTCTGTCTCGGCTGTGCACTCCGTTGAGAAGTCACTGAGCAGGACATGGTCCCTGTCCTCAAAGATGTGTCATTCTGTTAGAAGAGACAGTGGTCAGGGCAGGCAACTGCAGCTCAAAAAATACTCGAGTCAGCCAGGGAAAGAGCCAGAAAACACATAGACAGAGGTCCAGGCATGAGGTGCAGGTCTGGATAGGAGGCAGGTACAGAGAGAAGAAGCTGAACAAAGAACTCCCCCCAAACTCCCCACCCCTCACCCCTCCCCATCCCCGTTAAGGGTTTGACTGCCAAGGTAAGGGAACACTCCTCTGCTTGGTGGAGAAAATGGAAGTCTGAGCAGAACTGAACATTCACTGAGTGCTTGGGCCTCGGAGACAAACACAGGGACAGGAATTCATGGCTTGCTCACCTCCCAGCTTTTCTCCCATAGGAGAATCGGTGTGTTTGTCTCTTTATCACAGCTTCCATTTGGTCCCAGCTTACTATGTTTTAGTTGTATTATTGAACAAATGCATGAGTGAGAGTTCCCTGACCTCTGAGGCTACAGGATGTTACCCAGTGCTCATTGTATTATCGAACAAATGCATGAGTGAGAGTTCCCTGACCTCTGAGGCTACAGGATGTTACCCAGTGCTTGGTTCACTTTCAAGGATTGAATAGTAAAGCAGGCGAGGTGTGGACAAAGCGGGGAGGGGACAGTATTTTATACCTTTCTTTAATGAAAGAACAGGTACCAAAAAATAACTTGAAGTCTTGGCCCTGGTGTCTGTGGTGCTAAGGATCCAACCAAGGGCCTCTTACCTGCTGTAAGCACTCTACCAGTGCTAACCTCCAGCCCTTACCACTCCGTTGTTTAAGAGTCCTAACCCAGGGGCACTTCAACCAAGAACGTCCTTAACTTCTTTTGCTTTGGAAATTATCCTCTCATTGAGCTCAGGAAAGAACTATGAGATTATAACAAGGCTCTATGGGGCTAGGGAGAGAAATCAGTAGGCAAAAGTGCTTACTGTGGAGGCATGAGGACCTGAGTTCAAATCCCGAGCACCCACATAAAAAGCTGGGCATGGCCACATGTGCCTATAACCCAAGCACTGGGAGGCTGAAACAAGAGCATCTCAGAAGCTTGCTGGTCAGGTAGTTTAAACCAAATGGCAAGGTTCAGGTTGGGTGAGAAATCCTGTTTCAAGGGAATAGGAGAGAGAGAGATACCCCAATATCAATCTCTGGCACCTCTCTCTGTGTCTCTGTATCTCTCTCTGTGTCTCTGTATCTCTCTCTGTGTCTCTCTCTGTCTCTCTCTCTCTCTCTGTCTCTCTGTCTCTCTCTCTCTCTCTCTCTCTCTCTCTGTGTGTGTTCATACACACACAGTCGTGCCCACCCATGGGTACATGTACCCATACTCACAACACGTACACACACAGTAGCTTTCCACATGATAAGCAATGTGCCATTCAGTGAGTAGTGAAGAAAACAAAAGAGAGTAAGGTACTGTGCCCTCGAACTTCCAGCTCAACTGGTAATGTAGGAAGTATTAGGGAGGAAGGCTGGAAGAGGATGGTCAGCATCTGTCACCTGCTGTTAATGTTCAAGGCTCATTCCTAAATGTGTTTGTTTGCCAAATGTTCATTTCTTTTCATTGTTGCATAGTATTGTATGAACATGTTACACTTTTACTTACCCATTGTCAATGTTTAGATTGTTTCCATTTTTTATACTCTTTCAAGTAAAGCAGCTATGAACATTTCCTAGGACAAAGGTGCCTCCTCAGAGGTGATCACACAGGCCATCTATACCCCAGGTTGTCTTTACAGTTCCAATACCAATATATGTTAGTTTCTGCATCAGTCTACAGTTTTCAACCCAAGAGTTTCCTGTTGCTTTGTATTCAGTACATGTGTACATATCTTGCCATGAGGGCCACACTGGGTTGTACCCATGCTGTGCACAGAGCACATACACATGTGATCCATCAACAGACAGACGGTGTATCCGTGGCATTAAATTTTCATGGCAGAAAACCCAAGAAGTGTAAAGGGCATTCCTGTCATCTGCAACAACGATAAAATGACTAATCAGGAAATTCATCTGTCACCTTGTGGTTTAAGTAATCTAGTACAAGGTTCAGACACGGAGCTCTTTTAAATGCCAAAGAGGATGAAGTACTGAGAGAATTAAAGAACATTTCGTCAAGATGAATGCCTGTGTTTACCTGAATTCTACCTACCTTTTGCCAGCTGACTAGCACTGTGCCTGGAGGCTTCCTTGGAAGGGCCTCTGACTGTCTCCTTGCTCACTGAGGTGGGAGTAAAGGAGCTGAAGGCATCATCGTCCATGAAGACAATGTGGAGTGCTGAGCTGTGGCGGCGACTAGAGAAGGCAGAGTGCATGAGACGTTAGGTGTTTAGATGCATTGGGGAGAAATATGGAAGCTTTCTTTTGTTGTTGTTGTTGTTGTTGTTGTTTGTTTGAGACAGGGTTTCTCTGTGTAGCCCTGGCTGCCCTTGAACTCACTCCATACACCTGGCTGGCCTCCAGCTCACAGAGACTCACCTGCCTCTGCTGGGATTAAAGATGTGCACCACCAATGCCTGGCAGGAGCTATCTTCTTGAAGCATCTATTGGCTCCTTGAAAGGAACAAGAAGTATAAATAGGAGGCAGTTTGAAAGTTTAACAAGAGATGAGGAAATATGAAATTGATTTAGCTAAAAATATGAACTGAAGATTCAGTGGACAGTGGTAGACATCTTAATATGAGACTAGTCAGAAGGTCTGTGCTTTCCTCTGGCCACAGTCGCTCAGCCTAGGCAGTGATAATGATCAGTGGACCTGGGACATTGCTGGGGCAAAGGTGCCTCCACAAAAGTGATCATACTGGCCATCCGTACCCCAGCTTGCCCTTTAGGTTTCCAGCACTAACCAATGCATGTTGGTTTCTTGTGTCAACCTGTGGTTTTCAACCCGTTTCCTGTTGATCTGCATTAATTACAGGCTGGAGGCACTGGGAGTTGCCTCTGAGAGGAACCTTCAGCAGCGACAGGTGAGGCGCTCTGAACATGGTGTTTAGTGTGCCTTCCCTTCCCGGTCTGACCTCACACACCTAACCAGTGCCTCCTGGGATCACCCCACACATGAACAACCACTCCCAACTCTGTCTCGGGGTCAGCTGTGAGGTAAGAAACTAGGACGGCGATGGACCGCAGCTGCTGAACAAGGCAAGGAGAGCGCGAAGCTCGTGTGTGCTGGTGCGAGGTGGCAGAGTCTAGTGGCAGATTGGAGGGCAAAGGAAAGCCCACGAATGTGGAGTCAGGATCCTGGGAATAGACTGGAGTGGGACATTCCACACTGGGGGTATGCTATTACTGAACTACTTTGGGGTGACCGTGGGGCTTACTAAGCAGAGGGTAAGATCAATGTGGGTGAGGATCAAGAAGAGAAGCCAAGGCCAAAGGCAGCCCCCCAATCCCATTAGAGGGATTGTTATAACCTGATCCCCTGATCGGGGTTCTTTTCTCTTCAGCTGCAGCTTCTAGCCCTTGACAGCCATCCGTGCTCTCCCACAGAGAAAAAGCAGAGTTTGAAGAGGAGATGAGACCGGAAGAGGATCCTGGTGGTATCAGACTTCCTACAGTCAGGGGCCTCCACAGGCAGATACCCACTTTCTCCGCAACGTCTCAGTTTGGGATGTTTTTGTTTTTGTTTTTGTTTTCTGTTTTTTAAGTGCCAATACCTTGGTAATCCCCACCCCCAGCCCTACCCCCTGTCGCACTGGTTTGAACTGCGTTCCTATCCTCTGCAGCAACAATAAAATGACTAATAAGGAAATTCACCTCTCACCTTTCAGTCTAAGTAATCTAACACAAGGTTCAGACAGGAGCCTCTTTCAGATGCCAAAGAGGATGAAGTACCCAGAGAGTGAAGTATACCTTGTTAGGATGAAGGCCTGAGTTTACCTGAACTTTGCCCTTTGCCAGCTGATGGGCACTGGGCCTGGGCCTTCTTCAGGAGGCCCTCTGAGTGTCGCCTTGCTCACTGAGGTTAAAGCAAAGGGTCTGAAGGCATCAACGACCTCACCTCCTTGTTCCCCTTGCTGAGGACATTTCACTGTACTTTAGAATTTCCTGTCAGAAAACCTTATTTCTTGGAGACAGAGAGATGGCTCAGTGGTTAAGAGCAGATGCTGCTCCTACAGAAGACCCAGGTCTGGTTCCCACTTCTCACATCGGGGGTCTCTCAACAGCCCGTAAATCCAGTTCCAGGGGATCCAGCACCTTCAGGCTTCCACTGACACACAGGTACACATAGCTAAAACTAAAATCTTTTGAAAATAAAGTTTACTTCTCTTAAAGAAGTAGGAAGGATTTTCTTTGCAAGAAGAAAGAACTAAATAGTCCATTGTTGATTCACTCTGGTTGCCTAGACGCTCAAGGCAAATACACAGGCCGTATCCTGTTAGCTTTTTATCATCAACCAGGCACAACTTAGCACCTGGGAAGAGGGAACTTCAATTGAACAACTGCTTCAATCAGATTGGCCTGTGGCCATGTCCATAGGGCAGTGGTTCTCAACCTGTGGGCCATGCCCCCCTTGGGAAGGGTCTCATAACAGATATTTACAAAGTGACAGTTATGAAATAGCAACAAAAGAATTTTATGACCTGGAGTCACCACAACAAAAGGAACTGTATTAAAGGGTCACAGCATTAGGAAGGTCGAGCCCCACTGCATAGGGCCTTATCTTATAGATTGATGACTGAGGTAGGAGGGTCTAGCCCACTTTGGGTGGCACCATCCCTAGGCACTTGGTCCTGGGATGGATAAGAAAGCTATCTGAGCTTAAGGGAGAGAGATAGTGAAGAGAGTTCCTCCATGGGTTCTGCTTCAAGTTCTGTCTCCAGGCTCCTGCTTTGAGTTCCTGCCCCGGCTCTCTTTAATGTTAGAGTGTGACCTGAAAGTCAAAGCTGAAATAAAATCAGTCCCTTCCTCCCTATGTTGCTTTGGTCATGTTTTTTATCACAGCAATAGAAAAGCAAACTAGGACAGACCAACATGTGGACCCTTGTATTCTGCATACATGAATATGGAATTTATACTTCTTAGATTTTAATACTCATATTTTACCACTTAAGGGAACTAAAATATAGTACTTATTTTACTATGTGTTTTATAACACATCTTCTTTTATGGCATATAGCAAAATATACATACTAATATTCAATCTGAGGAAGGTCTCCTCTCTGGGTGATCCTTAACTATAAAAATCTGGAATTGAAATTTTTGCTTTCCTGAGGCTTGGTGAGACAGAAGGTAAGATCAGTGGAGGTGAGGGGTCAAGGAACTGAGAGGCCAAAGGTCAAGGGTAAACTCACCTCCCGAAGAGTTTACCAGGGGTTATCATAACCTCACCGTTGAAGGAGGCCTTTTTCTCTTTGGTGGCTGTGGCCTGTGGTCTTTTATAGCCATCTGTGTTGTTCACAGAGAGAGAGCAGTTAGGGAGCACAAAGTTGGGGGTGGAGATTGGAAGGGAAGAGAATCCTGGTGGTGTGAAACTTCCTCCAGGGGAGACAGTAAACCCTGAAGCCCCTCCTTCACTCTACCACATGGAAACTAGTACAACTCACTTCAAAAGCAGAATCAAAAGTGCCGTGGCCCAGCCACAAAACGCGACGCTCAAATAGTAAATAGGGCAAAAAGTCGTGACTGCCCGGGTTCCTGGACCCCAGGCAGCATCCAGAGGGAGTTCAGCTCCTGCAGAGTAATGGGGGCCAAATGGTCCCAGACTGGGTGATGTGTTGAAGCTAAGAATACTTTTACCTGAACGTGAAAGGATGCTTCAAAAGAAAACTGTTTTTGAGTTCTGTGTAAGGTTGCTGGGTTGATGGAAGCAAGAGGCAAACTGAGGAAGATAGATAGATATCAGCTATGGGAGCAGAGCCAATAACCAAGATCCTCCAGGCCCCTGCTGGCCCTCCACCTCCATCTGAAGCATCAGAAGCACAGCCCACAGCAGGGATGCTGAATCCATATGAGCTGCTGGGTGCCGATCGAGAGAAACTCACAAACCTGCTAAGTAGTAAATAGAGTCAAAACCAAAGATAAATAAACATCCCTCTCAAAATGAGCTAAAGACTAATTATTGTAAGGCATTTGAAGAAAGCAATGATAACCCAAAGAAGGAACATGATCAAACCCAGCAGCTGATACACGAATTTGCTCCATTAGAAACAAATTGCAGAGCTAGGCTGGGAAAGAGCAAAGGAAGTGTGTTGGACTCCAAAGATCCTTTTGGCGGTGCTAAACAAGCAAGATCCTCCAATCTCCACCTATCCAGCACTCCGCCTCTGGCTCTTCCTTTTACTCTGTCTTTTGAAACAGGGTCTGACTAAGTGGTCCCAGTTTACCTTGAAGCTATGATCTTCCTGCCTCCCAAGTGAGCAGAATTACAGACCTAAGGCTACAGGCCCCAACTTTACAAAACAGATTCTGTATCCTCAGAAATAAGAACCATATGTATGACAAATATTTATTAAAAATATAGCAACAAAAATGTACAAGTTAATGTACAAGTTAATAGGCCACAAACAGACACTGTTGAAGAGTAAATTAGTGAACTGAATCAGTGTCACCAGGCATTCAGAATGCAGCACAAAATGCATTTAGAAAATTGAAGAATAATGAAGATATGTGGAGATTAACGGAGAGACTACATATCTAATACGAGTTCCAGAAAAAAATGGTAAGTAAGTAATAAATCATTGAAGTGGTAACTGAAATTTGCCAGAATTAAACATGATACAAGAGCTTGAAAGGACATTGTAAGTGTTAAATAGGAAAAACCAGATGAAATCCATGCTTACTTTTCAGATATTTTTCAGTAAAAGAAGAATTACTGGGAAAAAAAGATAAATCACCTAAAATGAACAGCAACAAAAAACAAAAAGGAAACTGATTAACGAGGGTAAACTGGCACATCTACAGTCACAGTGTGAAACGTCACCTGCCTCTTGGATATTTAGCTATTTATTTATTTTTTATTTTTCAAGAGAGGGTTTCTCTGTGTAGCCCTGGCTATCGGGAAAATCACTCTATAGACCAGGCTGGCCTCAAACTCAGAGATCCGCCTGCTTCTGCCTCCCAAGTGCTGGGCTTAATGGTGTGTGCCACCATCACTCAGTTCACCTGCCTCTTTTAGAAACTGTTGTGTAAAGCAGCCAAAATGTAGAATGGATAATGAAAAGTTGAATAACAGTACCAAGAAATATGGACATTAACAGGACCTTGGAAAGGACATTTGAGTGAAAATCCATATGCTTTGGCTTTGGGTTTTGAGGTAATCCCAAGAACTAAGTCCAAACCTCACAAATTCTAAATTCAAGAGCAGGAGCCTAGAGTCACCCACCCATCATAAAGCAAGACTTACTAGAGAAGGGACAGTTCAAAATAAAAGTCCCTGACTGGACTGAGCCACATTAAATATTTGCCTCACCACACTTCAGGTTTTCCTTCAGGGTCTCATATTGAGGACGAAGGAGTCAACTGATGTCCAGAAGTAACTTAGCAGAGAACCTGGCACGTAAACACATTTCTGTTCTGTGCAAAGCATGATAAATGTAGACGTTACAAAGACAGTAGTGTAGAAACTGCCTTAAACTTGGCAACATGGCAGCCCCTGTCAGCAACAATTTACCAGGGATTGCTTCATTCAGTAACCGTGCAAGCACATGCTTGGGTCAGAAATATGTGGATCTCAATTCTAACTACATCGTTTTCTTTCTTTTTTCCCTGCTTTATTAAACTGGGGTAATAATGGTCCTTATCAAAGAGGTTACTGAGAAAAATAACTGGGATGGCACGTGAAACATGATATGGCACACTCATTACGAATGTTGCTTAGGATCCAGTAAATGTTAACCACGGCTAATAGTAACATGAATAAGAATAAAATAGTATGGGCTAGATGTGGACTCACATGCCTTTGATCCCAGCTCTCAGGAAGCAGAGGCAGGCAGGTATCTATGGCCAGTCTGGTCTACAAAGTGAGTTCAAGGCCAACCAAGGCTTCATTGTGAGATCCTGTCTAAAATAAAATGAAAATACATAAGAATGTATTTCTGGACAAATAATTTGATTAGAAAATATATTCCTGTGTTCCACAATGACAGCAGGAGTAATTATGCTTGGTTAGTAGAAAACCATTAGTCTCCCTTTAAATCACATCTTGAATGTAACATGGGATTGTTTAATTCAGTAACTCCTGCTTTAACCCTCTCACCAAAGGTCACATCACCATTCCATTCTCTAGCAAGGGACAGCTGAGAGACGCACAGAGTCTGCGGCAGGGGGTCCTGTTCAGAGTCAACGACCGGAAGGAAGTGCCCCTCCTTTTCTGACGGTGGAAGCCAAGTTATTGAACGAAGTCCAAGGTTGGCCTGATTTTTAATAAAACGTGTTGCACTTCCTATGCTAGAAACACATTCATTCACTTTACTGTCTGGGTTTCCCAACACCTTTGCAAGATGGATATGTTTGGTATTTTGATCGGTGTATTTGATTTCACCGAGTTTCAGAAGAGTGGACAAAAATGCAGAAGTATTTTTGAATTGTGTGCTGTAAGATAGCTATCTAATCAGTGGAGCTAGGACGAGCCTGTCCAAACCCACTGCTCTGGGTCTCTTCCCAGTGGACATGGCACAGGCCAAAGCATCTTACATGGATGGTACAGATGTCACGGAGCACAGGCCAATCGATCCCATACTCAGGCTAGCTGCTTCGTGAACGGGTGTAGCCTTGTAACTGTTTGCTAAAAGTACAACGATGTTCCAGTTTGCCCCTGCTCTGGGAATGCACAGAACCCGAGTTGTTAGCCTATCAGAGTTTCAGTTTAGCAAGAAGATGCGCGAAAGCCAGAAATCCTTCCAGGGAAAAAGAAGTGAACAGCCAACTCCCTAAGCAGAGAGAAATGTGCAGGTAGCACTTTGCTTGCTCAGAACATTTTGCTTATTTCTTCTCTGGTAGTGGCCCTTTTTAACACATAGGGATTCTGCAGAGGTGCTAATGTTCTTACACAGCCTCAATGTTATAGGTGATTGGTCTAGGGACAGGCTCTTTGCCCAACCTGTACAAATCTAAATGTCCCTGTTTAGGACCACCCAATGATACTTTTGTGCAACTTAGAAAATGGGCTCTTCCTCAAGACCCATTAGGCCAATCCATGGGGCGATTGTTGACATTAATATAGTTGATAGTAGCCAGGCGGCAGCGGTGCACACCTTTAATCCCAGCACTTGGGAAGCAGAGCCAGGTGGATCTCTGTGAGTTCGAGGCCAGCCTGCTCTGCAGAGTGAGATCTAGGACAGGCACCAAAACTACACAGAGAAACCCTGTCTAAATGTGTGTGTGTGTGTGTGTGTGTGTGTAGTTGTATAGTACCAGTGGTGTCCTAGAGCGGTCACTCTAACCGCAAGGCTTTCAAATGCAGATTGGAATCAATAGAGCAAGAAGTGTGTCTAGAATTGAATATAATTCAACTTAGACACCCACTCTGACTGACATGGAAAAGGCAAGTCTGTAGAGAGACAGAAGGAAGACAATCTATGGAAAGAAGCTAAAATGTGCAAGGGAGAATGATACTGTCATATTTGGAACCAAAGCTCCAGTCATTCTCAAGAACCAGTGGTAAATCTGACTCTCCCATTATTGGGATGTTCAACTCTGTTTTTGCCTACAAGCTGAAATATCCCTGGTTTTTGCTTATGCAAAATCACAAGGCATGTTTTTGTTATTCGCAGCTAATGCAGCTGTGAATTTAATTTCACTAATTTCTGCATCCCTCAATTTTAAAAGCAAATAGGGGAGGGCACATTAGCTTTAATCTCAAGTTGATCAAGTACGATTTTGACACAAAGGGAGGCAGTTCTGTTCCTCTCCATTCCAACCCAGTAAGTCATTTCTTATTCTCTGTCCATGCCTAAAAAGAAAATTACATGTTGGCTGCCCACTTTAATTGTTTGTAATCACTGAAATTTGCAGTCCTATCCTGTGGTGTGTTCTGAGACCTCTCCCTATGGGGCATGATTTAGTGTGTGTTGTTGGCAGTAGCTGTAGCAATTAGAAAATTGGGAGATGTATAAAATCCAGAGGGATA
The DNA here is from genome assembly GCF_004664715.2 of Peromyscus leucopus. NCBI lineage: Eukaryota > Metazoa > Chordata > Mammalia > Rodentia > Cricetidae > Peromyscus > Peromyscus leucopus. Next base: position 63,856,833 of record NC_051079.1, on the reverse strand, counting down.
TCCATTTTGGCATTTCTTTCCTTTTTGTTGGTGTGGTTAGAAGTGTGTAGGGCTTTAGGAAAAAGATTCAACAGAACCATGGGCTCTGCTACCGGTGTCGAGAGTTCAGTCTGTTTCAATAACCACTCACTAGCCCCAGTGGCGAATCCACCTCTCAGAGCACCAAGATCCACTGCTAATCTTCCTGGAGGCAGCAGGAAGGGGCCTTCTTGTCTATGGAGCATGTTTAGAGGCTGGTATCTTTCCAAGCCTGTCTTCCTCCCAGAGACTCATGGTTACAGTCATAATGAGGAGCCAAAAAAGCGGAACCTCCTTCGTACGTGTGCACCCTGTCCCTGTCACCAAACGTAACTGTTAGAAGACTAACTTAAGCAAACCTATAGAACAGAGGCCCAGCTTATCCCCCATCTTCAGCATGCTTCAAAGTGTATTTCCTCTTTGGAAACAGGACGGAGCCATTTGAACCACATTACCTGGGAAAAGGGGTATAATCAAGCCGCAGGATGTAATTTGGGGTCCGAGAAAGCGCTATTAACTTGAAAGACTGGTTTCCTATGTGGCCCAAAAGCTGCTTCCAAAAACAGTCTCCAAAGGAAATTAGCAAAGAACTTTCCGGCAATGTAAGCATCCTTAGACTCATTGCCAGTTTTCTGAAGCCGTTGCTCAGAAGGAAACCGCTCTTTGACACAAGCGATCTGCGTCCTTGCCATTCAGGAAAGGCGGAGGGGCAAAAAGCATAAAGTGACCCAGCTGCTCTGCAGATAGTGATGTATTAGCTCCTAGAAAGTGATCAAGGATTCTGAGAAAGGAGCAATTTAGAACTGAGCCAGCCAGCTTGCTTTTTACCTCCTTAATATTCTAAAATAAATCCCCAGTATATGAGAGGGGGAAAGTAAATAAAAAAGCTGTAGTGTTATCAAGATACGATAGAAAAGATAAACACATGTGAAATAGCCTTGGAGTTCATTTTTTAAGTGTAAAAGAAACAAAATTGTATGAATAGCCTATCTACATAAAACACATTTTAAGAATAAAAACATCTATAGAATAAAGGTATGTTGAATCTGGATGGTGGTGGCACATGGCTTTAATCTCAGCACTCAGGAGGCAGAGGCAGGCAGATCTTTCTGAGTTCGAGGCCGGCCTGGTCTACAGAGCAGGACAGCCAGGGTTCCACGGAGAAACCCTGTCCCCAAAACAAACAAACAAACACACAAAAAAGTATATTAATGCAAAGAGTAAATAGGCTTCTTACACAGAGAGCTATTACAAATCCGTAGGAAAATACAATGTCCAAGCACGGGGCATGGCTTACAGACGGTTTTCTCTTACTAACTGCTCCCACAAAATTATACAGAAACAGTGCTATAACTAGAGTAATACAGAGTTTTTGTTCTGTGTGTTGACTTTGCCTTAATCTGCCTGTGAAATCATAGAGGAGTTGATGGTACAGGGAGAGGTGACAGACAGCAGATTAGATGTCTTACTGTAACAGAAAGAAAGAGCCCATAATTTGCTTTTGATATCCACAATGGGGTTTGATAGCATGGGAAAAGACTGGGGAGACAGATTTAATCAGGAGAAGGAAGCCGGTTCAATTCCTGGAGCCCGGGGTTAGGGCCTGGTCCAGGATGACTCAGAGCCCGTATGCAGTCCCTCACTCTGGAACGGAACAAGGGGACTGACAACCTGAGAACGAGGGGGAGGTGCTCAGCAGCAGGGGAGCCAAAGGACACCCATCTTGCTCCCATGGGAAGAACAAGGAAAACAACTGATTGGGTCAAGAAGGCCAGGTGCCAGGAGCCCCATTTTTCCTCCCACCATATTCCAGGAGAGAGAGCCTTCAGAGAAGTTTGGGGAAAACCCAACGCATCCATACGCCGTAGGAGAAACCCGCTTGGCAGTACTTGGAGCCCAGAAAAGACCGAGGCAGTTTGGCAGGAGCTGGGTGGTTGCACGGGCCTTGAGCTTCTGGTTCTCTGTGGCCTCCCTGTACCTAGCAAAGGATCCACCTGAAGCCAAGTGTCCGGGAGGAAATATGCTGTGCTGAGGTCAGGAGCCTGGCACACACCAGGGGGGCTAACCTGGTGAGCTCAGAACACTCAGCAGTGAGCTCCAACACAGTCAGTCCAAAGAAGCCAAGTGCCCTCCACATGGACCAGGTTTAGACTGAGTTCCCATGAAGCTGGCACTGTATGTGGGGTGGGGGTGGGGGTGGGGGTGTTTTAAGTTTTAGCACTTAAAACAAAGGAGGCAGGGCTACTGTCCACTGGGAAGTGCCGGGGCTCTCCACTGGGTTATTTGGAGGGGCTCAGGAGGGTATGTTGATGGAATGTCCATATTTCATCAGTTCAGTGCTAAACCTCAATAATACTACATTTTCTTAACATAGTCAAGTCTGCAACCTTACTGACAGCCGCCCTCCTTCCTTCTTCCCTCTGATTGCCATCCTCCTGCCTCAGGGTCCCAGTGTTCAGATTAATCCAGCTTTTCTTTCCTTTTCTCTTCCTTCCAGAAGTTTTTGTTTGTTGTTTGTTTGGTTTGGTTTGTTTTACTTTTTGTTTTTGAGACAGGCTCACCCTTCGAAGCTTGCCTTCAAACTTGTGATCCTCCTGTCTCAGCCTTCAGAGCACTGGAATTACAAGTGTGTACCACCACATCTGGCATTTCATGGATCTTACTTTTGCTGTTATAGTGTTCTGTGTTTTCCATAAAAGGTATATGAAATTACCTGTGTATAAAAGCATGCATTACCTTTGCAATAAAAGGCACAATAAATACTTTTATTAGATAAGATGAGAAGGTTAGCATCATGGTTAAACTTATTTTCTGTAAAGTGAAGTGCACCATAAAAATTCCAGACATATATATTTCATCATTTTTAAAGACAAAATCCAGGCATCTCCTGTGCAAATGTCAATTATCTGTGCACAGAAGTCCAACACACCCTTGCCTAATTAAGCATATGCTGACTGGGATTAGTGCCGCTGAGATTTATAGCCCTGTGAGGCTCTCCTCAGTCCCTGGCGCCATCTGTGTTGCGGTGAGTGGTTCTGGGAGGATCCTGTGAGTCACTGGAACCGATCGAAGAGGCTGGCGAAGCTCCGCAGCAAACAGGATATGATAATTCCCCTGAGGCTTCGCCCACCTCTGCTGTGGTTTCCTTGACATTCTCTCCGGTTCCCCTGCCAGCCTTTGGTGCATTCACTGCTCCGTGGTTTGGTGCACGAACACCCAGGGTCAGGCAGAAAGGAAACAGTGTGTGAGCTTGTTGCTTCTCCGTGAGGCCCCAGGGAATGGAGGTTTCTTGCCCGAGCTCATAGCTAGAAAACAACACAGTGAAGACAAAACCCAGCTTCAGAACTGCTCACCTGCAGTTCTGGAACATTCGAGGAAAATACAACTCTAGATAATAGGGCTACCCATTCAACAGTTACCCATCAACAGTTATTATGACCCCACTTCCATCCTTATAATCCATTTGCTAATCTCATCTCCCATGGGACTCACCACAAACAGTTTCTAAACTGGGGCAGGGCTGTGTGGTGTTTAACTGCAGGTTTTCTCCTCCGGGAGATTCCCAGAGGCTGCTCTTTTTAGGGCCTCCATACACCTGCCCTTAACCGGGGTTTTCCAATAATGCAGGTAGGTTTATCATCATTATCATCATTGTTGTTGTCGTCTTGGTACGTAAGGCAAACATATTACATGAAAGGTGTGTGTGTGTGTGTGTGTGTAGCAACAATTTAAAAAAAAAAGAGGCCATGAATTTGAAAGAGAGCAAGGCAGTGGGCACCCCTACAAAACAAGTAATTCTCCCACACTCAACCACTCAGTCTCCGTTCCCAGACAAAGCCGATCTTTTTGATATCCTTCCAGGGTTATTTCATGGATATACAAATACATATAATTATATGAATATATGTCATTTTGAAAAGTGGATGGGTCGTGCTATTTGCATTGCTGTCCCTGGCTTTAAATGCCTTCTTGATGCCTGTTTGCTTATAATGGGGATACAAGGCATGCTTGTCTCAGTCCATTCATTCTGTGCTACTGCCACTAGATGACAGACAGAGAAATTATTAAGGAATAGAAATTTATTTGGTTCCTGATCCTGGAAAGTCCAGGGGCCTTCTGGCAGCATCAGAATATGGCACAAGGTTTCCTTTGGCTGACAGAGACTGAAAGGTGGAATTTGTGACCTCAAGCCCTGTAATAATGGCATTAACCTTTACTATTTTTCTTTTTCTTTCTTTTTTTCTTTTTTTCCTTTTTTTTTTTTTTTTTTTTTTTTTTTGATTTTTCGAGACAGGGTTTCTCTGTGTAGTTTTGGTGCACGTCCTGGATCTGGCTCTGTAGACCAGGCTGGCCTCAAACTCACAGAGATCCACCTGGCTCTGCCTCCCAAGTGCTGGGATTAAAGGCGTGAGCCACCACCGCTGCCGTCTCGGCATTAACCTTTTTATGAGGACTCCTACCCTCATGACCTAAACATCTCCCACGAAGCCCCACCTCCCACGAAGCCCCACCTCCCACGAAGCCCCACCTCCCACAAAGCCCCACTCCCACGAAGCCCCACCTCCCATGAAGCCCCACCTCCCACGAAGCCCCACCTCCCACGAAGCTCCACCTCCCATGAAGCTCCACCTCCCACGAAGCCCCACTCCCACGAAGCCCCACCTCCCACGAAGCCCCACCTCCCACGAAGGCCCACCTCCCAGCACAGTTGCTCGGTGGATGGTTTGTAGCATGTGTTCTAGGTCAGGGGGAGACACATTCAAACCATAGCAATAATATTCGATAGCAGAATTCAGTCATCCTCCAAGGCATGTTTCTTTCCTTTATCACATCCTGGTCTTTTCCTGAACAGTTCTGTTCAGCCGGTAGAGACCACAGGAGACCAAGGAGCAATTGCAGATTGGCAACTCAGAAGTCACCAAGATAGTATGGAGTCTTGGTTATCACCCTGAAGTGAGACATAACTGAAGCTGGTGAATCCTGCAGTCTTTGGCTTAACCAACAGCATTACATTATGCCAGTGTTAACTTTCTGGATTGGACCATATACTGTGGTTATGCAAAGTGTGAGGGGAGGCTGGGGAGGAGAGGCAAAACCACCTTTGTCCCTCACCACACATACATCCTCTTCTTCCTTCAGTGGAGTTTGCTATCCATACGGGTGCCAGCTCATCTGCATCATGTACCAGATTGTGTCCTGCCCTGTTTCACAGGGCAGCATCTCTCCCTGCTGCATTTCAGATGTCCCCCAAAGCCCTGTGTGAGTTCACAGGATGAGCAACTCACCCTCTATTTTATGACCTCTCATTGTCTCAGTAGGAGGGGCGACTGCAGCCACACTCAGTCGTGTTTCTGTGACAAGACAAGCCTTTCTGCTTCAGCACTTTGGCTTTTGTTTTCTTTAAATGGAACATCCTTCTGACTTTTCTCGTCTTGGAAGTTTTCATCTAAGCATTGCATCCTTAGGGAGACCTCTCCCCAAACTATCTAGAATTATCTTCAACCTCACCCACAACCTCCATTCTTTCCTAAATACACCTGCATTGTGATGGCATTCACCACCATACAATTCGCCTACCAAAATGTGTGAGATTCAGTGGCGTTGAGTATATCCACAGAGTCACCATGATCAGTTTTAGAAAATGTTCATGATCTCCATTAGCAGTCAGTCCCATGCCTACTTCAGCCCTCCAGCCTAGATAACTAGTCACCAACCTACGGTCTATCTCTATACATTTCCCTGTCTTTCTATTTTATATAAATGGAATCACATGATACAGAATCTTTACAGGCAAGCTTCTTTCACTTAGTGGGCCCTCAATGTTTATCCATGTTGTAGCTTGCATCATTACTACATTCCTTTTAATGGTTAAATATTATTCCATCATATGGATATACTCCATTTTATTTATCCATTCATCGGTTAATGGGCATTGGGCTTTTGTACATTGGGCTATATATATATATATATATATATATATATATATATATATAGTGCTTCTACAGATTTTTATTTGTACAGATATAGCATTTTCATTTCTTTTGTGTCCTCTATTACTGAATCCTCTAAGTCAAGAATTAGCTAACTTCGACAGCACAGGGAGAGATGGCAAACATTCTTTGGCTGTGTGGAACAGATGATCTGTAGAAATGACCAAACTCTACTACAGCCATGCAAAGCATCCAGATGAGCAGCAAACAGACAGCCTAGCTAGCTGTATGCCGATTAGATTTGATCTATGGACCCTGAGATTTGAAATTTCACATGATTTGCACAGGCTGTAAAATAATATTCATCATCTTCCCCAATAATTTAAAAGTATAAACATCCTCGTGAGCTTCCAAAGGCAAACAAAAAGAAGAGGCAGGCCAGACTCACCCCTGGTCTACATATAGTTCATCAACCCTTGCTCTGAAGACACCATGTTTATTTCCTTTAGGTCATGTACTAAAGACCTTGTGTGGGTCCCTGGTGAGTTATTGGCTCTCCATTTCCAATTCAAGCTTCATCAGATGACAGGCGATCCACATTTGGTTGGGTTAATAAATGTCTTGAATCTGTTTCATCGGTGCTATATCAGTACATTTTTTTTAAGTTGTGTTCAATTTTGTGAAACACAAACAATGTTGCCAAGCAGCCTTCTGCCAATGGGTGTAAATGTTTTTAAGTTCAATGGATCCGACAAGTCCTCTTCCTAAGAAGTTATGCTAACAGCAGATGTGAGCGTCCCCATTTTCCTTGTCCAGGCTGACACTGGCTATTGTCCAGTGGGCAAAGGAAGAATGTGCCCATTCCCCTTACCCCAGCTGAAGCTGATCATTGTCCGTGGGCAAAGGAACAGATAGAAATGAGGGTGATATATGTAGAATCTGAGGGACTTTGAAAGAATTACTGAGTTCATAGTTTACAAAAAATAGAAATTAATGCCTTATGTTTTGAGTGTGTTGCAAGAAATATTATTTTGTAAATTAAACATTTTTTAAAATTAGCTTACAAAATAGAAGGTTTCTTCATGGCACTTCCAGACATGCTTAGTTTTTGGTTGGCTTTCCTCCACATCCTTGGTTGGACCCTTTCAGCTCCTGTATACTTCCACTTTCAAATCACATGTGTTCTATCCCCTCCCCACCTCTTCCCCTTTCTCCTCTCCTGGGTCTCTTTCTAGCTTCCTGGCCTGTACACACACTCACTCACACATCAAAAAAATATATAAAATCTGTGGCTAAGGTCCAGATATGAGAGAGAACATGCAATGTTGATCTTTCTGAGCCAGGGTTACCTCACTGATATAGAATTTCCCAGTTCCATCCATTTTCCTGCAGATTTCATTATTTCATTTTTCCTTATGGCTGAAAAAAATTCCATTGTACATGTGTACCACACTTTCATTATCCATTGATTGGTTGATTGACATCTAGGCTGATTTGTTTCCTTACTATTACAATAGGGCAGCAAGGAACAGGTACGAGCGGGTGCCTCTGTAGTAGGATGGATGCAGAGTTCTTTGGGTATGTGCCCAGGTAGTAGATCTGGGTCATACGGCAGTTCTGGTTTTAGCTTTTTGAGAAACTTCCACACTGATTTCCATAGTGGTTGCACCAGTTCACTCTCCCACGTCGAATACGGGCTCCACCTTCTCCTCACCCTTGTCAGAGTTTATTGTCATTTGCTTTCTTGATAACAGCCCTCCTGACGGAGGTAAGAAGGAATCTCGGGGTAGTTTTAATTGGCAGTTCCCCGATGCCCACGGCTGTGTACTGGCCATTTGTATTTCTTCTTTTGAGAACTCTCTGCTGAGCTCCTAGGCTCTGGTTCGCCCATTTCTTTAGATTGCTTGCTTGCTTGTTGTTTACCTCCTGAGGTACTGGCGCATTCGGTGTTACTCGCCCGTGAGGTGCGTAGTTAGCTCAGAGTTTCTGCCATTCCCTCTCTTTTCACATGGCTAATAGTTTCCTTTGCTGCACAGACTCCTCCTAATCTTGTGAGATCTTGTCTGTTACTCGTCAATTGGCGTTATTTCCTGGGTGACTGGATTCTTTTTTGTTTTTTGTTTTTTCTCTGTGTAGCCCTGGCTGTCCTGGAACTCACTCACTCTGTAGACTAGGCTGGCCTCAAACTCACAAAGATCCATCTGCCTGCCTCTGCCTCCTGAGTGCTAGGATAAAAGGTGTGTGCCACCACTGCTCAGCTAAACTTTTTTTAGATTTCATTTATTTTGTGTGTGTTTGTCTGAATGTATGTCTGCACCATGTGGGTGCACTGCTCACAGAGACCAGAAGAGAGTGTCTCCCCTGGGACTGGAGTTACTGACCCTTGTGACTTGCCTGATGGGTGCTGGGAAGGAATTGAATCCTAGTGCCCTAAAGAATAGTTAATGCTCTTAACTACTGAGCCATCTTTCTAGCCTCAAGTTACTGGAACCTTATTCAGAAATTCCTTACCTGTACCCAAATCTTGAAGCATTTCTCCCATTTCTTCCCCTAGGAGTTTCAGAGTTTGGGGTCTTATGTTAAGGTCTTTGACATATTTCAAGGTTTTTTGTTTGTTTGTTTTTGTTTTGTACACAGATTCAGTTTTATTCATCTACATGCAAATGTCCAGTTTCCCCAGTATTTGGTAAAGAAGTTGTCTTTTCTTTGGTGAGTAATTTTGGCATCTGTATTGGTTGCTTTTCTGTGACTGTGATGAAATACCATACCAAAAAGGAACTTGGGGAAGCAAGGATTTATTTTAGTTTCCAGTTCCAGAGGGATAAAGTCCATCACCGTCAGGAAGATGTGGTAACCGAGAAAGAGGAGGAGGAGGAGGAGGAGGAGGAGGAGGAGGAGGAGGAGGAGGAAGAGCTGGAAGCTGGTTGGTTGATCATACACACAGGAAGCAGAGAGAGAACAGGAGTGATGTACTTCCTCCAGCAAGGCATCACCTCCTAGTGGGTTCATAGTGGGAAGGTTCCCAAATAGCTCCACCAACTGGAGATCAAGTGTTCAAATGCATGATCCTGTGGGGGACATTTCTCATTCAAACCACCACAGCATATAGCTGTTAAAGAGCAAGCGGCTACAGCTGCATGGGTTTACATCTGCATCTTCTCACCTGTCCCATCAATCTACATGTCTGTTTTGTACCAGTGCCTGCTGTGTTTGTTATTATGTCTCTGTGGTATAACTTGACATTGTGGTGCAGAAGAGATGGCTAGGCAGTTAAGCACACTTATTACTCTTGCAGAAGACTTGAGTTCAGTTCCCAGTACCCACATCAGTTGGCTCACAACCAATTGTAACTCTAGTTCCGGGGTATCTGATGCCATCTTCTGGCCTCCATGGGCATTGCATACATATAAACTGGGAGGCACACACACATACATGTAAAATAAAAACAAACAATAAAAACATCTAACTTGAAAGCAGGTACAATGTTATGCTCAACCGTTACTCTTTTTGGTAAGGGTTATTTTGACTATCTGAGGCCTCTATGCTTCTAAATGAATTCTAAGATTTTTTTCCCCTCATTTTTCTGGAGAATAGCATTGGTATTTTGATGGGGATGTGTTGAATATATAGATTTTTTTTGTAGGCTCTCCATATTCAGAGTATTGATTCTTCCAAGTCGCAAGCATGGAGGGTCTTTCCATTTTCTATTGTCTTCTTCAACTTCTCCTTGGAGCGTTTTCATGTTTTTGTTATAGAGGTCTTTTACTTCCTCGGTTACATTTATTTCAAGTTTTTGGGGAAAGAGTATGTGGGGGGTTGGATAGTTGGGAATGAGATTGTTTTCTTGATTTCTTCATCAGCATGTTTGTTATTGGTGTGCAGGAAGGAAATTTTTGTGTTACTTTTGTGTCTTGCCACTTTGCTGAAAGGGTTTATAAGTGCTAGACATTTATTTCCTGGTGGAGCCGTGAGGGTCTCTTATATATAGAACCATGTCACCTGCAAGTAAGGGTTCTTTGACTTCTTCTTTCCTGTTTGTAACCTTTTGGTCTCATTGTCTTATTGCTCTAAGACTTCCCAGCTCTGTAGTGAATAGGAGTGGAGAAAGAGGACACTCTTGTCTTCTTCCCGATTGCAGGGGAAATGCTTTGAGTTTAGTGTAATGCTGGCCGTAGAGTTGTTGTATGGAGCCTTTATTATGTTCAGATGTGATACCCAGCTTCTTACACCTTTTTTTTTTTTTTTTTTTTTTTTTTTCAAGATAGGGTTTCTTTGTGTAGTTTTGGTGCATGTCCTGGATCTTGCTATGTAGACCAGGCTGGCCTTGAACTCACCGAGATCCGCCTGGCTCTGCCTCCTGAGTGCTGGGATTAAAGGTGTGCGCCACCACCATCCAGCCCTTTTTTAAAAAAGATATATTTATTTTTATATGCATTGGTGTTTTGCCTGCATTTATGTCTGTGTGAGGGTTCCAGGTCCCCTGGAACTGGAGTTACAGACAGTTTTGAGCTGCCATGTGGGTGTTGGGAATTGAACCCAGGTCCTCTGGAAAAGCAGTCAGTGCTCTTAACCACTGACCCATCTCTCCAGCCCCTTCTCTGATTTCTCAATGTTGGGACTTAGAGCTATAAAGTCCCCTTTTAGGGCTATAGTCATTGTATCACATAGATTCTGATATGTTGACTCTTCATTTTCACTCAAATCTCGGTACTATCCTTTATTTCCTTCTTGATTTATTTCCTTCTTGATTTCTTCAATGGTCCATTCATCATCAACAGTGTGTGGCTTCATCTTTGTAAGCTGAGTTGTAGATTCTATCCCACTGCGATCAGCTAGACTATAAAGCATTGTTTCCATTTTCCTGTATTTGTTAAGACTTATTTTGTGTCCCAATATACAATTTATTTTAGAGAAAGTTTCATGGGTTGCTGAGAAAAGGGTGTATTATGCAGTGTTTGGACAGAATGTGCTATAGATATTTATTAAGTCCATTTGATATAAAGTGCCATTTGATCCAGGTGTTTATCCATTTATTTTCCCCCAGATTGACCGTCAACTGATGAAAGCAGGGTACTGATGACACTGTTATCATTGTGCTGGTGTTAATTTGTGATTTTACATCAGCAGTGTTTGTTTTATGAAATCAGGTGCATCCATGTCCAGTGCATTTATGTTTCGAATTGTAACGGCCCCTGATGGATTGTTCCCTTAGTCATCATGAAGTGACCTTCTTTAGCTCCCTGTCTTGTTCTGGTTTGAAGTCTATTTTGCCAGGTATTAGAACAGTGACACTTGCTTGTTTGCTGGCTTCATTGACTTGGAATACCCTTTACCATCTTTTCACCCTTGGGTGCATCTTTTTGTTCTGTGCAGTGCATTTCCTTGAGACAGCAAAGGGATCCTGCCTTTTGATGCATCCTGCTGGTCTGGTTCTGTTCTGTTTGAAAGGGTCTCACTACATAGACCTGACTGGCTTGGAACTCACTGTGTAGACCAAGCTGGCCTCACACTCAATGATCTGCCCACCTCTGCCTCCTGAGTGCCAGGATAGCCTGGCTGATCTGTGTCTTTGCCTTAGGGAGTTAAACCGTTTGTACTCAGCATTATTATTGAAAGGTGTGTTTTAATGCCTGCCATTCTGATGCTTTTGTAGAGTTTGTTGTTTTCCTGTTCTTCTCCTGCTTAATTACAACTGAAGCCTGGTATATTCTTTCCTGTGGCCTCACAAATATAGTTTTCTTTTTCTCCATTCAAAGGTTTCTTTCAAGCATGTTCTGTAGAGATGGCCCACTGGTCACAAATCCCTTTAGCCTGTTTTTATCACGGAACGTTTATCTTTCTTCTTCAATGATGACAGCTTTATTGGGTATATAGTAGTCTGAGTTAACAGCTGTGGTCTCTCAGAACTTGAAATATATCGTTTCAAACCCTCTTTGTTTTTAAAGTTTCTGTTGAGGAAATTGCTGTCATCATGATGGGCTTGCCTTTTCTCTCTTGCCACTTTCAATATTCTCTCTCTCTCTCTCTCTCTCTCTCTCTCTGCGTGTGTGTGTGTGTGTGTGTGTGTGTGTGTGTGTGAGATGTACTTGAATGTGAAGGTATGTGTGTGTATGATGTGTGTGTGGTGGTGTATGTATGTACTGAGATATTTATGTACGTGTTGAGGGGTGTGTGTGGTGCATTCACGTGAGTGTACTGGTATATGTGCACATGTGGAAACAGAGCAGGACATGGAGTGTCCTCCTCTACCGCTCTCTGCTCTATTGCCTTGAGACAGGGTCTTTCATGGAAACAGAGGCTCACCATCTAGCCCCCAGGATCTGCCTATCTCTTCTCAACATACATTGCTCTGCATGTTGAGTAGTTTAATTATAGCATGTCAAGAGGAACTTCCTTTCTGGTCTTGTGTGTTTGGTGTCCTAAGTGCCTCCTGTACTCAGATTGTCATCTTTCCCTATTTTGGAAAACTTTCTTTACTTTTGTTGAAAATGTTTTCTATGCTTTTAGAACAAAATTCTTGTTCTTTAATGTGGTCTTTTAACAGTTCCTTGAATATCTTAAAATCCCCAGTCACACTTCTTATTAATATGTCTTTATCCTTGGTAGGGTGGTCATATTTATTTATCTTGTCATCAAGCTCAAACATTCTGTCCTCTTCTTGATCCATTCTATTGGCGAAGACTTTCCATGGAACTTTTCTATTTGACCTATGATGTTCTTCATTTTTAGCATTTTAATTTGCTTTTTCTTCAATATTTCTGTCTTTATTGAGTTCCTCTTTCATGTCTTGTCTCAGATTATTTCATTCAACTATTCATTTGTTTTCTCTCATGACTTGCTCAGAAGTTCATTATCTTCTTTGATGTGTCTGTGACTTCATCTAATGTACTCTCATTGGAGGCCATTATTGTGGGATTCTTAATTTATGGAAGAATTATTGCTGCCTTGATCTAGAGGTATGTTGTTGACTGACTGTACTATTTATGTATTTTAAATTATTCTTATTCTTTCAAAGGAAATGATAATACTGCTCAGGAAGGACTATGTAGTGTTTGGCTTTTTCTCAGACAGTTACCTGGGCACCAGGCCTAACCTTATGCTGTTAGAATAGTCTCTTGAGAGCCAAGCATTGTCAGAGGATAAGCCCACAATGAAAGAACAGTACTAGAACAATAAAAAATTAGTCCCCCTTAAATGCCAGTCATTTTAGAAAGCAAAAGGTCACTGATGATATGAACACCAATGTAGAAGTTACTTGGAGTATGAGTGAAAGGGCAAGATAAAAGAAGGGTAAAAACAACACAAAATAATATAAAACAAAGACAAAACCCCGAACAACCAGAAACCCTCTTACCATTGCCATTGGTTTCTATTGGGCCAGTACAGAGAAAGTGGGGGAGAGAAATGTATGTTTGAGAGGAAATCATGGGGGCAGAGGAGGAGGGAGGGAGACAGTCTTGACTGAAGATTGGCTGAGAAGGGAGGGGTAATGGAACGTGCTCAAATGATGTCCCTTGTGTCCTGCTCTCAGGAGGCAGAGACACACAGATCCTGAATACCTGGACAGCCTAGGTTCTTTGTCCCTGGCATGGGCAAGCACACTCACACATACATGCACACACCCATACAACACACACACACACACACACACACACACCCCACAGAGGTTGAAAAAGAGGAGAGTTTGCTTTTTTAAAGTTGCCCATTTTATCAAATGTTTCTTTTAGAAGATTAAAAAATTTAAAAAGCTCAAAAGTCTCTTTAAAGCAAATACAACCATGTTTCTGTTAAGATACATAGGAGTTAAGAGTTTATACAGATAGGGTTGATATTCAGATCTACTACTGACCATGAACTTGAGAAAAGTATTTTGTATATAACATGGAAACGATATTGTGGGTTTCAAGTGATTGTTGCATACAAAACACTGAATCATGTCTGGTACAGGATCAATAGTCAATAGATTCTGTTTTTTATTATCATTCTATACTGTTATTTTTTTTTAGAATGTTTTATAAAATTTTGTATGTTCAACTTTACAGAATTTTTATCCAAATATATTTCTGACTGAAGCCAAATCTCTTAGGAATTGTTTTACCTGACATACACTCTCCAGTCCTTTTCTTGTTGTGGTACCAATACCCAGGAAACCTTGGGCAGAGGGTGGCAAGATGTTATTAGTTTTTGATGGAGCCTTCTATTCCAGCATATTTGCTCAAGAATGCTGTTCATGTGCCATCCTGAGCTACTGTTCTCTCTGTCTCTGTCTGTCTGTCTGTCTGTCTCTCTCTCTCTCTCTGTCTTTTCTCTCTCCCCAAAACTGTTTTAAATGAATTAAAAGGTGAGTCACTAACATAGTGACATGTTAGTGTCTCATATCCCCTTCTCCTCCAGTGTGCCTGTTCCATATCTCCATGTCTCTTCCTCCATATCTATGGAAAGGGTCCCCATAACATAAAGAACAGTCCACCATACAACACTACAGTCACACAGGTTTGAGAGTTCCCAAGACAACCCTTAAGTTGGATAGTTGACTCATGGCTACACCCACAGTTATGAGTTATAGAAAGGAGCTGAGTCTGGGGCCTTGGCCAGGAGAGTTTCCCAACACAGAATTCTGCTTATGCTTTCCCAAAGAGGTTAGGGATGGTGCTGCTTCTCCCAGCAGCAATGTCTGATGCACACACAGGTTCTGGACAGCCAGAGCAGCTTGTCTGGCCTCAGTATACACCCATTATTAGAGCCCTGTCACTGAACAGGCATGGCTGACTTCATGGCTGGGCCCAGTTTCCAGTCATCTGCATGCTGTGCTGATACCACATGACATAAATCCTTAGCTCTTCCTATCTGGAGTGGCCCAGGGCTCCCAGACAAACAAAAACATTCCTGTCAGTCCTAGCATTCCAAGAGCTTTAGCGTTTCCTTCCCACTAGTGGACCAAAGACCAGTCCTTTCTCAGGCAGGGTTAATTCTTTAACTGCAGAGCCCCAATGAACAGTAACTTGCGTTTCTGACCATCCGATCAACTGGAAGAAATGATTTTAGACCTCGGTGCTCCTCTTTCTTTTGGCTCAGCTTTCTTTACGGCTGACAGAAAAGCTCCTGAGTTTTAGAATAGTGCCCGATCTACCCAGCATGTGTGTTAAGTGACACACGCACATACGTGTGAATGAGTACGTTTTCGTTTTGTTTAGGTTTTTTTTTTTTTTTTTTTTTTTTTTTTGGTGTAAGACAGTGGTCACCTTCTTGTGATGTCATCGTTGACAATTTCCTTTGTCCTGATGGGTTTCAGGGAGTAGAGATGCCACTTTTGGGGAGACAGTCCTCTTGGCTTACAAAGAAGGCAACACAGGAATACTGAGTCACCTGTCTGCCAGGGATGGACAGACAGAAATGGCCTCAGGGCGTAGGCTTCCCAACTTCTGAAACTTCTCTCAGCTACATGCCTGGGTTCTTCTTTCCTTGCAAAAATAACAAGCAAATAGTGACTTCTTAATGAATTTGTACTAAATTGCAAGTGTCCCTTATCAGGGACATGGTACAGCAGCTTGCCTGCGGTGATATGGTAAGTCAGAAACCCATTAGCCTCAAAGATAAAATAGAACAGAACAATGGGGAAGATGTGCAGATTGGCTGTGGTGGGTACCCCAAAATACCCCTCAAATGGACACTGCTCCTCTCTGACAGTGGAGGCTTCTTATCACATGTTGCCTTTGGAGCCCAGACTGTCCAGCTGTTGTCTCCAGGGCATTCTGAACACTACAGCTTCAAAGGAAAGTTTCTGTTGAGGTGCGTAGATGCTTATTCCTCAAACAGTATGTCCTAACTGGTTGTGTTGTGGCACACCATAATCTTGGCTCTCTCAAGGCTGAGACAGGAGGATTTTGAGTTGAAGGCCAGACTGGGCTACATAGTGAGGCTCTGTCTGAAAATAAATACACAGGACAGATGTTGTATTACCTGATAACTAAGCTGATAGGAGATGACAAGAGCAGCCTGTTCAGGGGTCCAGAAGGAACAGTATGACACAGCATATCACATATGAGTTGCTCAGCCCAAGCTCTTGGTGTCTGAGTTCCATCACATTTGTGAGCCAAGAGTAACCTAGAGATGAACACTTACTCAGCACTTGCTATAGCCTGGCCATTTTCTAGGTGTGTGATAGACGGCAGAGCATTTTATTCTCCACTGTGCCTGGTGAGGTTAGCATGGGTAAGCTGACATGCAGAGAGGCTAGGTAACCTGTCCATGTTCACCCAGTTAGTCAGTGGTCCTGTGGTCCAAACACCAGCAGTTTAGCTTGAGTCCAATAGATACGTTGACTACTTCCTCCCTACTACACCCAGCTGTGGTTAAAATACTTAAATCAAAATGAACTTTGAAGAGGAGTCACTTTAGCGGTTTCTTTTTTGTGTGAGTGGGAATGGCATGCAGGTCTCATTCTGTAGCTCAGGCTATCTTCAAACCCTTAGCAATCCTCCGGCTTCAGACTCCCGAGTTCTGAGATTATAAATATATAGCACCATATCAATTTTCCCCTTCTTTTCCTTCTTTCTTTCCTGATATGTGAAAGATTTTTCTTGGGTAGATACAGCATACATGTCTAGCTCTCCCCAGATAGGGAGTCCACAACAGACCAATGTATGGATAATACCAAAGTCCGACTTGGTGAACCATTACGTTTTATTGGGATTACTTACAGGAATATGAGTGTGGGGTTACTTATAGGAGCAGAAATGACTCAAAGACAGCTGCGTCACCAAAGCCCACAGCAACATGGGTGACAGCTCACAAAGCTGGGAACCTAGAGCACACTGCACAGCCTATAGGCAGCTCAGCAGGTTGGAGAGTGTCCTTTCCAGGTGTCTCTGTTGGTCTGAGCCTCTTCCAGGTAGCTTAACTGTTTTTTGTTTCTTCTGGACAGTTTAACTGTTCTCTGCTTCTTCCAGGCTGTGTGCCTGGTCTCCGAATCCTCTTTGTAGCTTGGCTTGTCAGAGAGTGAGGCTGAACAGTCTTACCAGTTTTCTCCTGAGGAAGGAGGGACTTAGTGAATTTAGTCAGTTTCAGGAACTTCCTGAAGCTACTTTGCATTGTCCAGTTCCTGTCTTAAGGGAGTTTCCCAGATGAGTTTCATCTCCAGTTAGAACAATGCTGTTGTTTCACCTTCCTGAAAACATCCTGTCTTAAGGAATTTTCCTCAAAATGGAAGACTTAATGGGGGAGGGGGATGGATGACACAAGAGCTAGGACAACGGCTACACAACCCTTCCTTCCTGCCTCTCTACCCCACCCTCTCGCCTTCTCTCTCTCTCTCTCTCTCTCTCTCTCTCTCTCTCTCTCTCTCTCTCTCTCTTCCTTCTCTGTGGTGCTAGGGACAAAATCCAAGCCCTCCCACAGGCTTAATGCTGTATTTGTTTTCTCTTTGGCAACACGTTAGCATAATGCAGTAGCTTTGCACACAGAACCCAGTTATGAACTAGAGGGTTGGTTGTGCCGGAAGTCAGTAGACTCAGTCCACAGTGTTGAGGGCTCGCTCCGGTCCTCCCCTCCGGGTATCCCCAGGTGGAAACCACTCAGCCGGCCCAGGCTTCCATCTCATTCCAAGCTTCTTCTCAGCCCTGGCTGTTGGGAGAATTCAGTTCCTTGTGGTTGTAGATTTGAGAGCCTAGAAGTTCCAAGGGCTGCCCACTGCCCTCTGTCTGTGGGCCTGTTATGGCCGCACCTTCCTCGGGGCCAACAGTGGATGATCTGGCTGAAAGGGCTCCCAAGGATGGCAGGGCTGTCCCAGAGAGTTTGCTTAGAATCACAGAATCTTTTCATCTCTGCCATGGATCTGAGCCACACACACTCTCAAGGCACAGACCTGGCAAGGATCTTGGGGGCCACCTTTGGGGTAACATTACCTTTGGAAAATGTCTCCACAGGATTAGAATGGGGGGAGGGAGGGGCCTCCATTCTCTTTCCCATGCAACAGCAGGTAGAAGCTGCTCCCTCCTCAGCCCGCCACCTTACTACACCACCAAGAGCCACTCAGGTATGCCGGATTGTCTTATCTTAAAAATCCTTCACATCTCCCCAGCCCCTGTGCCAAGTCCTCAGGCCCTGACCCACCGTGATGACATATCAATCCTATGTCCTTCTTGGGCACCTAGGGATGGTGCCAGAGAGGCAGGGTGTCACCGAGACCTTAAGGGCAGTCAGTGAAAAGTCTGTTGGCCACGCCAGGAGGAAGTGATCTGGTTTGTGTCACCTCTGCCCTCGCTGGCATTCTCCGTGTATCTGGCAGCAGCCGTGGCCCCGAAGCGTGACATTCCCCATGCTCAGATCCCTAGCCTCAGAGTTCTGGGTCAAACTGCCTCCTTCATGCTGTCCCTTGACCATTGTCCCCGCCTCCCCTGTCACATCACCGAGCTAACCACAAGTTGTCCCTGTGAAATCGGGCAGCAGGTGAAAGAGGGGCTGGAACAGCAATGTTTGTGCTAGGGGGCAAAGTCACAGGCCAGTTCCTTCTGGGGGTCGGGGAAGGGCTGCGTGTTTGCTTAGGAGATAAGGCTCCCTTGTGTTGTTTGGTAAGATCAACACTGAGAAGAAAGGCAGGGAGCCACACTGTCCCAGCAATTACAAGTGCTGGAAAGACTCCCCACGGTGAAGCGCTAGGAGTGGGGGGCATGGTAGAGTTGGCCAATGGTTAGGGTCAAGAACGCATCCATGGCCTTTGAAGCCGCTCACTCTGCCGTCTCTCAGCATCCAGCCTAACCCCGTGCCTCTGCGATCCCAGCACACAGCTTCGCCCACACTCTAACACAGAGCACTTGGTTTTTTTCTCTAGGGGTGGAGGGGCGCTTCTGAGTCCCCCTCGGTTCTTCATTTTTTCATCCATCCAACCAATATTCATTTAAAGCTGGAAAAGCATCGTTTGTCTTGGGGACACTGACACTATCCAAAGTCTACACATTTAGTGTAGTGGGTGAGACAGAAAGCAAACAAAGGAAGCTAGCTGCAGGGTAGTCAAGAGGGCTAGCGAGCCAGGGGCTGGGGGCTGGGGGGCGGGTGTTAGTTCAGCGTTGCCTGTCATTCTTTTCCGGAAGGTCCTGAACCCTCTGAATCCCAGCCCTGCAACTGCTCCCAACAGCCAGGCTTGATAGGACTTGTATGAGGTGGAGGAGCTTGTACCTCTCAAAGTGCTTCCGAGTCTGCTGCAAAGGGAGGGAAACAATGTTGCTCTCACTGTGATAACGGATGGTGCACTTTATTTTGTTTTTTTTTCACATCAGAGATAGAAACCTAGGGGTTGTGCATGGAGGCAAGCTCTTTAACCATGGACATACACACTCCTATCCTAAAGGATCCTATTTTATAATCCACATTACTAAAAAAAAAAAAAGAAAAGAGCTTACAAATGGTCATTTACAGAAGGCTTGTAAAAAAAAGACACCTGGTCACAGGCCCATCCTAAAAGGTCCTTCAACCTGTGGAATGCAAGGGTGGTGTGTCACTGTGGACATTGTATCTGCATACTGCAATTTTTCATGTTGCACCTAGGCTCATGCCCCCTTAGATCAAAGGATAACTCTCATCTCCCCCTGGAAACTCAGAAATAAAGCTCTTAGGTGGGGGCTAGCCCCCAAGGAAGAAATACTGTTTTTAGTGTCATCTCAAAAGCCAAGACTTTATTCAGCCCCGCCAGGTCGGAGAATCACACTCAGTACGCTGCTGGAATGCACATCTTACAACACATCCCTTCTCCACGTTCTGGCCCTTTCCAGGCAAGCACTCTGCCGCTAAGCCACATCCCAGCTCGCCCCCTTCCCCTTTCCTGAGGGCTGTGCTTCCCAGGGGCCTGCTGAGGGTGAGTTTCTCTGCCTTCTGTCCTTACCATGGGAATTTCTAGGTAGAAGAACAAATAGTTGGAAACGAGAAAGGGAGAAGTTGCACAGCCGGGAGCTTTGTGTGAAGACAAAAACATCTGATTCCATTCCTTACTGAAACCCCATTAGAGCGCCAGGAGAGGGGTTTTTAAAGGCACAAACCCACATCAGTAGGGAAAATTGGAGAGTGGAAAACAGCAGTAAAACTGGAAACCCGCGATGCAACTAGATAAGGGGTAATTTACTCCGCAGACCCAGAAAACGGAGAGAAAATGGAATCCTAAGCCAATAGTACAGAATGTGGGAAACCAACTCAATTTGTAAGCCAGAATCCCCAGAAGGCTCTAGAGCTGGCAGCACCAGGCACTTCTAGAAGTGGAGGTGAGGGCGAGGAGAGATAAAATTAGAAGGACTGGCTGGAGGCCTGTTTGGGAAGCAGTCTCCATCTTCCTCCTGTGTGTCTGAAACAGGGTAGCCGCCTCTCCCCTAATCCGGAAGAAGTTGACGGGGGTGTGTGTGTGGGGGGGCGAGATCAACGATGGAAGCCTGGGGGAGGCAGGGGCTCCAGAAGATGGGGGACACTGAGGTCCAGGGCTCCAGAAGACAGGGCACACTGAGGACCGGGGCTCCAGAAGGCAGGGGACACTGAGGTCCATGGCTCCAGAAGACAGGGGACACTGAGGTCCATGGCTCCAGAAGACAGGGGACACTGAGGTTCGGGGCTCCAGAAGACGGGGGACACTGAGGTCCGGGGCTCCAGAAGACAGGGGACACTGAGGTCCATGGCTCCAGAAGACAGGGGACACTGAGGTCCGGGGCTCCAGAAGACAGGGGACACTGAAGTCTGGGGCTCCAGAAGACAGGGGACACTGGGGTCCGGGCCTCCAGAAGACAGGGGACAGTGAGGTCCCCCACCCCCAGCAATCTGTTAGTCAGATTGTCACTCTTTGGGTAGGAACTTGGTATAGTCCCCTCTGATGATATGATGGTCCCAAAGGAAAGACTTACAGGCACTGATATGGAGTTCCACAAGGAAAAGGGTCAGACTCACTAAGTCAAGAAGGGCCCTGCAGCCCCGAGTGTGCAGCAAATTTCTTTGTCTCCTGGACTTAAATAACATGTATTATTTATACCCTCTTAAAGTGGGGCTGGCACATGGCTGTTGCACAGTATTAGTTCAGGATTTAAAAAAAAAAACATGCTTGTAAAGTAAATAACACTGTGTGAAATGACACTGTGCACACATTAGGATAGATGCTTTGGTTTGTTTTTTGTTTGGTTGGTTTTTGCTATAGATAGATAAATCAGGCTGGAGAGATAGCTCAATCAGTAGAATAACTTTGTCACAAGTGTGAGGACCGAAGTTCAGTCCTCAGCACCCATGTGAATACATGCTGGGAAGGCAGAAGGGGGGGGGGATCCCTGGGGCTTCCTGCCAGATGGTGCAGCCCGATTGGTGAGAGAAACTATTTCAGACAAAGCCGACTACGTTCCTGAGGAAGACATCAGACTTTCTCGAGCTCTCACACATGCATACACAAGTGCGCTTGCACTCCCGTAACAAACAAATACCCATGCACACACGCACACACGCAGACAATTTCTCCAGGATAGACAAGATTTATCAGAAGGAAATCTCCTAATACGAACAATAGACACAAAACAAGCAGAAAATGGGCTTTTTAAAGGGACTTTGCCACTTAGAACAAGAAACATCGCCACCCTAAACCCATAACTGATGTTTACATGGTTATAGACATATATCTACATGGAAATACATAATATCATATTAAAGTATGCTTATGTGTACATACATGCCCACATAAAGAATTCTTGGCATTTCAAATTAAGAGAGTAAATCTGAAAAATAGGAAGTTAGAATTGAAGAACTCTCCCAGAAAAACAAAGTAAAAAAGTTATGGCTTGAACAAAATAAAGATAAGGTGCCTAAGCCAGTCCAGGATTTCACAGAACAAAGTATAGACACTCCAGGAAGTAAGAAAAAGGAGAACATAAAGGAGAAGAAGAGTCAATGAAATGATTCTGTCAAGGACTGGAACCACAGCTCAGTGGTCAAGGACATGGGCTAGCGTTGGAAAAGACTGGAGTTTAGTTTCCAGCCACACCTACACTGGGCAGCTCACAAACCTCGCCAGGGAATCCCAAGCCCTCTTCTGGCTTCTGAGCAGACATCTACATACAGGTGGACAGATACTGACACACACACATAAATGAAAATAATAAATCTTTTTTTTTTAAGTGCTGTAAAATTCCCACACCTAACACCGTTTTTTGTCATGGGAAGCCCATGAGTGTCCTAAGGGACTCACACAGAGCCGTACAGCTAGAAATTTCAGAACACTAGATTCGAGTAGATCTTGTCATCACCAGGAAGAAGACAAAAACCAGATACGCTGTGATAAGAATCAGGAAGGCAGGAGACTGCCGGACCACAGCACCAAAGGAAAGAAGACAGACATTCAGAATCCTAGAGAAAAGTTTCCAGACATTGCCCAGCTGGACAACCAACCACGATGTTCCCTTATAACCGAAGCCTGAGAATTTATCCCTCCTGCGCCATTTTCTGATGGTCACTCATGTGCTTCACCAGAATGAGGGGGCTATCTCAGGAGAAGACAAACTGGGAACTCAGGAAACCAAACCACCAATTGGAATGGTGGGGGGAGAACTGGGACCCAGATACTATTGAATAGAGCAGCCTCCAGTGATGGGGGGCCTGTGGCAGAAAGGAACCAGCTCAGTCTGGAGCAGGTCAGGGGGTCTCTGGAGGGCCTTCTCACAAAGATAAATTGCTAGAAAAATCAGTGCATGTGATCTTCTTGGGAGAAGACAGATCGCTACAGAGAAAATTGGTGTTGGATTGCTGAAACACAGACAATCACATAAAAAGAGAAAGAGACAGTGATTCTAGTGGACACAAAAAGGGATATAAAAGTAACCAGAGTGTAGCAAATGGACCAGCCACGGAGAATGTTCACCTCACTGTGATGCCGCGGAACTTCAACAGCGATCTGACCCAAAGCAGTGGTAGTGGACTAGGGAGGAGGGATGGGGCCACATAGAGGGAGAATGCTGAGGCTCATCCACCACAGGAAATCATCAGTTACCCATGAAGGGAAGAAGCAAAACACACAGGATGGGGATGTTTCCTGCTGCCAAATATGTAAACCCAGAAGCAATCAGTAGCTGGAAGGGGTCACTTCTGGAAAGAGACATTTGAGGTAGTGAACAATGGACTTCTGTTAGCTAGAAGAAAACTGGAAATAACTGGTTTTACAAGAGAAAGTAAGTGTAATTTATATTATATTAACAAATGTATGTGTAAATATTGTAAATTGCATAGATGTATATGAATTTGAATAAAAGCAGGATCTGTAAAGAATTTTGTCAACTGGACTAGATGAGGAAGCACGGAGGACAACTATTAAACACATCCTTAGGTGTGTCCTTTGGGGGAGGGTGTTCCAGACAGAAGCACTTGAAGCAGGGAGACTTCTCCTAAATGCGGGCACTACCCTATGGGCTGGGGTGCCAGGCAAGAAGAGAACACAGAGCCTGGAGAGATGGCTCAGAGGATCTAAGTTCACTTCCCAGCACCTACCCTGGGAGGCTCACAACAGCCTGTAATTCTGGCTCCAGGACATGCAACATGCTTTTTTGTTCTCTGAAGGCACTAGCTACACTCAACATGCCCAAACACACACACACACACACACACACACACACACACACACACACGCGCGCGCGCGCGCGCGCGGGGTCAAAAGAATAAAAATCTAAAAACAGGGAGAGACTTGGGGCATGGCTCAGTGGGTAAAGATTCACTGCAGAAGGACAAGGACCTTGGACCAGATGCCAGCGCTCACAGAAGAGCCCAGGAGCAGTGGAGTTTGTCCACAATGTCAGTGCTGGGGACACAAGGTTGGATGGATCCCAGGGACTTGTAGGCATGCCAGGTTCCCAATCCAGGAACTCAAGGTTCAGTGGAAAGTCCTGTCTGAAAAACTAAGGTGGTGAATGATAAGAGGTAGACCCTGCGTTGACCTCTGACCTCCGTGTGTGCACACATGGGCAAGCACACCCAAACACATATACACACACATGCTTTTTTTTTTGTCAGATATTTAATCATAGAAACAAAGAAAAGTAACTAATCCAAGCATAAAAAGGGCCCTTTTCTGTTTCTTCTCCTTTCTTGCCAGGTGGAAGGGAGCACTCCAATCAGCCCCTTCAGCTGGGCTGGCTCTAATTAGTGCGGTCATATTTGTTTTATATGCAGGTTCTAAAGCCAACATCCTCTGTGTGGCCTCTTAGGCCCAACCACAACCAAGATTTCCCCAGGCAAGCCTGGGGAGGAAAGCTATGCTCACTGCAATGGATGCCGCCTGTGACCTAGGAAAAGCTGTACCCTCAGGCACTCAACCCCAAGGTCAGGAGCCCCCAAACTGTTGCTCTTCTGAGTGATTTCTTCTTCCCTTGGCCCTGCACGGGAAGAGTATACACTCTGCTCTCTGCCTTTGGGTCTTGGCACCAGTACATGCAGCTTGAAGCCAGGGGACTGGACTATAAATAAAGCTCACCCCAGGGCCCTAGGTGCATCTTGAAAGCCACCACCAACACAGTTCCTCTCCTGAGTTTCTGTAGGTCTTCCACCCCCAGCCTCACCGTTGGACGCACGTGCACGCTCTCCCAAAGTTTCCACATGTGTGCCTACACTGCGATTCAGGCTTGGTGCCTCTGGGTAGATGGAAAGTCACCAAGGGCATAGGCCCATCCTACCCCTCCGCCTCACAGCACTCACTGCAGAGCTGGCTGTGTGGCGTCGGATCAGTGTCAACCCTGTAAAGGGTTCCAGAGGTACTTTCTGAGGTAGAGAAACTTGCTCCTAAGCTTGCTTTGCTTGTTTGTCTTCCCTTCCTGTGTGTCGCCAGCATCCAGACCTGAGACGATATCAAGCGGAGACTGCTCATGATCATTGGTGCTGCAGCAAAGGTGGGCCAGCTTGGCTTCATTGTGGGCACGATAGCCAGCCCCTACCACAGTAAGCACTGATTAGTTGTTTGTTAAATAAGTGAATACATGAATGACATCACCACTTACTCCCTATACTTAGAAGCCTTAAAGCGGTCGTTCTTAACCTGTAGGTCACGACCCCTTTGGGGAAGCTGAACGGTCCTTTCACGGGGGTGCATATCAGATACATTACAATTCATAACAGTAGCAAAATTACAGTTATGAAGTAGCAACAAAGATAATTTTATGGTTGGGGGGGGTCACCCCACCATGAGGACTGTATTAAAGGGTCTCAGCATTAGAAAGGTTGAGAACCACTGACCCAGAAGGTCTGCTACAGTACAGACTCTCAAGTTTTGTTGGATGAATGAATGAATGCACTTAAAAGAAAGGCTGGTATGGGGTGTGGTGGCTACCAACACTGCCACATTGGAAAGCCTAAAGAAGCTATTGTTGCCTTCCATTCCCAGTGAGGGGCTGGAAAAGCCCCTCTTCATCCTTGTTAGAAATCCCCATGGTCAGTGTAAACAGTACAATGTCTTGGGATAATGGCTTACCTAAATATTTAAAGCCTATAAATCTGCATTACCAACAGCTTCTATTCTCCAGAGCCTTCCCCTAAACATGCACAGCATGTAAGTACAAGGTAATGACCGAGAATTTCACTGAATGCTTTTACTTTTTAAAAGAATCTTGTCTCCCTGTGTAGTCCAGACTGACCCTGAACTCAAGATGCACCTGTCTCTGCCTCCCAACTCCTGGAATTACACACATGGCTATGGACCATTATAACAGAAAAACTGGAAACAAGCACTGTAAGTGTGTTTGGCCAGGGAAAATGTTTGCTCACATTGCTTTAAAGGAAAAGGAAGATGTTTGTTGTATGAAGCTATTTATGTGCTCTTGGATAGCTTTACATGCACACATGTGTACAATGCACACATGGTAAGATGCTGGGCATATATACACAGAATGATAGTGAGGAGAATTAGAAGTTTACTGTTTTGTGTTGGCACATGAAAGTTAGAGCCATACTGGTTAAAAGCACTTGCCGCTCCTGCAAAGGACCGGAGTTTGGTTCTTAGCACTCACAACTGCCTGAAACTCCAGCTCTAGGGGATCCAGTGCTCTCTTTCAACCTCTGGTAGCACCTGCACACATCGACACACATGTATACGGATAATTAAAAAAAAACAAATTTTTAATTAAAAAAAGCTACATTTTCACTTTTCCCCTGCACGCTTTCCTGCATTTTTAATGTTTGCATTGGCTTTGTAGTTAGAGGAAGATCTCTCTCGTTCCTCTGAATGGCATCATGACCACACCTGCTACTCAAGTTACGTTGACGATGATGTTCGAAAACATTAACGCTCCGAGACAGCGGGAGCTCACGCTGACCATAGCCCATCTCGAGGTAGGTGGAGATTTACTCTGGGTGTACTTAAAAGGCAAAGTGTGATGCTGAATGATGCTCCGGTTAACTCTGGTGTGTAACTTGTCCATGGGGGATATCAGTGTTAAAAGTGACGGGTGGAAAACACAGTGAGAGTTCAGGGAAAGCGGTTATTTCTGGTGGTTGGTGGATGGGACCCGAGTGGGGGCCGCGGGAAGCAGCAGCAGCAAACTGAAGACCCAAGCCCTGTGGAGTCAGACATATCATTAAACTTTTACCAAGGCCCACTCGATAGCAGGTGCTCGGAGAGATATTAGAGACGCAAAAGACAGTTTATAGTCTAATTGGAAAGGCAAGCCTAGCACTTATAAAGCCATTAAAGACAAGGGCCAGACTGGGTTGTTTATAATTAGCACTAAAGAGTGCGATTCAGATGAGTGCTCGGATAATAGTCTCGGGTTTTAAATATTTTACGAAGCTCTCAAGGTAAATATTTGCATACCAATGTCCAATGTATATGCTTATACATGTATTTTTTTTTAAAGCAAACTTCTATTAAGATTTTTTAACAGGTTAAAAGTTAGCAAGGATTTGACATTGGTATAAGATTATGAATTTTGCTGTCTACATGATTTTGCAATTGGCTCTCCGTAGCCACAGATTCTGTGTCTACTGACTAACCAATCTTGAGTCCAAAATGTTGAAAAAAAAATGGCCAATAAAAAAGAACAATGCAGCAATAAAAACTGGTACAAATAAAAATGCAACTCATTTATATCACATTAAAACTGTTTTAGGCATTTTCCCTAGATTTTAAAGATGGATTAAAGTGTCTGACAGAGTATGTGTAGGTTTACTTGTGAATAACCACAAGAAGAGATGTGAATATCCATGGATTTTGGTACTGTTAAGGTCATAGAACTCATCCCCCTCTATATTGAGGGCTGGGCTGGATACAGAATCTCTTTGTAAGGATGCTCACGGGCTCCCTGGCTGGAACGGGAAAGATGTGGGAGTGCGTAATCTGAAAGATCAGCAGACAAAGGAGCTGAGGCCTCTTTTCTCCCAGGACAGGCCTGATGGACAGGCAAGATCTATAAGACCCGGGGCCTCAAGGTTCCAAGGCAGTTAATGGATTTACCGGGGAGGGAGGGATGGAGGGAGGGATGGAGGGGAGAAAGGGAACCTGGAGTTTTATGGAGATTGGAGGTGACAGGAATTGATGGGAGTTATGAGGGCACAGACAGCCGCTGCTGTCTGGGATAAACGGTGCTGCAGTCAATTCAAGCCATTCTAGGGTCCCTCCCTGTCTCCGGACTTGACAGTAAGACTTACTCAGGAATTAGAGCATGTGAATTGTGATTTTCCTCCATGATACCAAAACAATACTTGTCCACAAGATAGCAAATCCGCAG
The DNA here is from genome assembly GCF_004664715.2 of Peromyscus leucopus. Classification (NCBI taxonomy): domain Eukaryota; kingdom Metazoa; phylum Chordata; class Mammalia; order Rodentia; family Cricetidae; genus Peromyscus; species Peromyscus leucopus. The sequence goes on along the minus strand of NC_051079.1, from coordinate 63,829,175 downwards.
TCTGAGAAGGAAATAAAAACCACCCATGTGTTTCCTACAGCAAAGGTTGACAAGATTTAACAAAGAAAGCCAGAACGCAACTCCTAGGGGGTCCATGGACTGACAGGCCGTTTCCTGATTGTCTGCCAGGGCTCCCAGGCTGATCCTGGTATCTTATCTAGCAGCCCTACCTTCAGGGTAATCCCTAGAATCCATTTCAGTTCTCTAGCCTGACTGTACTTTAGTCCTTCCCTTTAGTATTGGGTGCTGTGCCTCAAATCAAACACGCCTGAGCCCTAAAAAAGTTCTAGGCCTTTTGATACTATACTTTTCTCCAGGATCCTGGCAGGGCAGAGGGGGGGGGGAGTGGGGAGAGGGTGCAGGGCAGCATCTCCCATCTCCTTGAGGTACAGGGTTGGTTCCAGCACTTCCCTTGTTCAGACACCCGACAATGTGGACTCAGGGTGTCTGTGACAGGTCCAGCAGGTCTCCATTTCCAGGCCCACTCACTCCCTGATGCTGATTTCACTCACCCAGAACCACTCTGAACCCATGTGAGATCCAGCTCTCTCCTCCTGGGCCTTAGCCTCGAACAGGCAGTCAGACTGACTCCCAGGTCTGTGACTGTCAATATGTCCCGTCTTCACACTACCCAAACCACGAAACTACAAGGAGGAACCAGGTAGAAGTTGCTTAGGCAGCAGGCTCTGCACACTGTCTCCCTAGCCCGCTTCCTATGCTCTCATCCTTTTGGACCATCCTCCTGGTCTCCCCACGGTCTCCCCACGGTCTCCCCCATGGTCGTCTCCACAAACCTCCTTCACTCCGATTTCTGTAGCCCAGGGTCGTCCATGGCCTTCTCATGGTAAGCCTCGGCTGTGCGTGGCCTCTAAGCTTTGTCTAAGAAAGGAGGGGTTAATGTCCCATTCTGGAAGTGAGGTGAAAATGAGGATGGGAGATAAAAGTGGGGGGCACCACCGGAGTTAGCTTCTGCTTCTCTTTCTTCCAGGATGAGGCAAGCTGTATCTATTTTTGCTTTTAACAAGAAGACTTGGGTCATTCTGAAGTGACTTCTGTCAATTCAGGACACTGAGATGTGCAAGCGTCGTTAAGTAAACTAGAGCTGTTTCCTACTGAATTACTTGGGAACTCACTCAAATAATTACCAGATTTATAGAAACATCCTATTAACTTCAATCCCTGTTTCAATTCTGAACATACTGGGCACTGGAGGACATATTCTTTAACATAATCACTTAATGCTCCTTAATCTCTACCACCACCTCATTTGACAACTGAGATGGAAAAATCAATCGTTGTTGCTGCTCAGCTGCCAATGGTAAGCAAAGAGCACTCCTGCCCCCACCGCCACCCCCAGGGACCCCAGGAGATAGTGAATTCTGGGAATGGGGCTCAAAGCCCCAGGAAGGAATCCATTTCTTCCTTTTAAGGTCCAAAACTACCACACATAGAAATAAAATAAGAAAAAAAAAGTTTGGTCCAAGTAATTGCTTTTTATAAATTCTTTTAGTTTTTTCCTTATCATTTTTAAAACACTCAAATGACACACTTTCCCTGTGATTAAATCAACAAAACTTTCAATCGTATAGAGATACAAGGAGAAAAAAAGCCCAGTATAGTCCTTCTGTTGAAATTCAAAGTGAAGAAGGAACTACTTTTCCTAATGTACTGGTGTCTTAGTTAGGGTTTCTATTGTCTACTATGAAGAGATGCCACGACCACAGCAGCTCTTACAAAGGAAAACATTTAATTGGGAACTTCAGAGGTCCAGGCCATTATCATCATGGCGGGGCGTGGCCACGTGCAAGCAAGCATGGTGCTGGAGAGGTAGCTGAGAGTCCTACATCTTGTAGGCAACAGGAAGTGGTCTGTCTCACTCTGAGCAAAGCTTGAGCATCTATGGGACCTCAAAGCCCACCTCCACAGTGACACACTTCCTCCAACAAAGCCACACCTACTCCAACAAAGCCACACCTACTCCAACAAAGCCACACCCACTCCAACAAAGCCACACCTCCTAATAGTGCCATGCCCAATGAGCTCATAGGGACCAATTACATTCAAACTACCACAGTTTTACAGCTGAAGGAGGCTGATACGCAATGTCCAGACATATCAACAAGAAGGCAAGAGTTGGGGCCTGGAGGTTCCAAGAGGAAAACTGGCCATGCCCCCGACATGTCTTTGTTGAGTGGTTGCTCTTTTCAAGTAGAAGTTAGTACAATGGTGTTTGAGGACATCTGGAGGCGGCCAGCAGTGAGAAGAGCTGAAGCTGCCTCTCAAGGCCAAAGGTGAAATTGGTCTGATGAGCAGGAGACGGCTAAGCACTCAGCTCACACTAGCTACCCTCCTGACACGGCTGTGACCGGGAGAGCCGGGATCTGCTACGTGTTTGCCTTGTCTCCCATCCTCTACCTCCTAGCTGGAGACTCCATTAGATTGTTTAATGGGGGTGGGGGTGGGGCAGGCTTCAGCTGCATGTTGTGCCGAGTACAGAAGTTAGATATGTCATATTGCTGAAGGCAGGGGCTTATTGAAGGCTCCAGGCAGCGTGCCTACCATGATGGCAGTCCCTCCATCCTACTGCCAGTCCTGATGGGTCACTGCTGAATACTCGGGCAATATGTAGGCTTCTTGTAGCTTATCTTGCAGGACCTGCCATGCCATCCCTCCATCTAGACATAGGGCTTCCCTTGGTGTACCAGCCAAGGGGACAGCGGGAGCCACACCAATTGGCACAGTTCCAGGCTGGACTCTGGTGGCTGCTGCATGGTCTGGGCAAGGCATGTGTTTCAAGTGGCATGGGTAGTACTTTCTCTGTTATCTACCCAACCCCAATGCCAGATTCGTGGGATAAGCTTGATTCCCATACCTGTTGAACTGGTCCCTGGCCTCTCACCAGCCTATCGCCCTGGTCCAGAATCCAGAAGAGCAGCATTTCTGCTGGACAATGATGATGGTCTTTTGGACAACCCCCCCCCCCACCAGACTAGCTGGTTACCTGTTCCCCAGCCTCCCTCTCCCATCCTCCTCCCCATGTTCCTGCTCTTTTTCCTCCCCACTTCCCTCCCTCTTCTGATCCTGGACCTGACACCGTTTAATCCCCAAATTTGCCTTTCCTTCTGCAGCTGGGCTCAGGCCTCCCTCCCTTTAGTGTCTCCTCTCCATTCTGGTCTTCCCCGATGGGAACTTAAAGCCTGTCACTTTGAGCTGTCACGGGCCAGCTGAAGAACCCTTGGAGTCTTGAAGCAGCACCCTTTTCTCCTGGTCGCCATTTTCATTTCATGGTTGAGCTTGACAACATCCTGCAGCTGACCTGGGTGATGGTCAACTCCAGCTGACCCAGAACACAGTCACCTCTGTGGTGTCCCAGAAGGAGGGCTGAACGCCCAGGAGAGGCTCTCACACCTGAGTGGGCATCAAATCTGAGAAGCTTGCTTAAAACAGATCTCTGGGGCTAGATAAATGGCTCAGTGGTTAAGAGCACTGGGAGGACCCAGGTTGGATCCCTAGCTCCCACATTGGTAGCTCATGACTGCTGTGACTCCAGTCCTTGGACATCTGATGCCCTCTGCCTGCCTCCTTGGGTACCAGGCATACACATGGTACACAGACATACATGTGGGTAAAACATCCATGTACATTAAATAAACCAACAATACAGATTGCTGTGCCCATCAAGGAGTCTGATTTTGCGGGGCTGGGGTGAGACTCAGGCCTCAGGTTCCAAATAAATTTGAGACTATTTGATGTCCCTACCAATCTTCTGGAGTTGAGGGCTTTCTCCACAAGAAAACGGGGTCCTCAGCAGCTGCTGGTGTCCCTAGGGGGAAGAACATTAGCTGCCTCTGTGCCCTACCCCACACCTCTGTTCCTTTCTTCTCTCCTTCCCTCTCCTGCTTAACCCAGTTTCCTCCTCTCTCCTGTATGCTTCTGTGTCTGAGTCTTTGGGACTCCCTGGCCACGAGCTGGCATTAGGTCTGTGGAGCGTGCTCACTGCCATCTGGAGAAGCTGAGCCACCCTGACTGACATATGCTAAAATCCAGGCAGCAGAAAGAGTCTGGGCAGGGAAAGCAGTTTGTTAATTTAATTGAGTCACAAACAAGCAGGAAGCCAACAGAGGCTGGAGGGAGTCAGTCAGGTGTTATCCAAACCAGACTCCAGGCTGGCTTGAGCTAGGCCTTCTTTAGGGGGCTCTAGAAGGGGCAAGGAATGCAGCCACCAGGGCCTCTAGGCCCTGCGGGATGCAGCAGAGAGATGCTTCGCTGGATTTTGCCTGCCCAGTGAATGCAATCAGATGCCCACCCCTTGCCTGCCTTCCAAATCCCTTTTCTGGGCTGGTGTATATGCACCTTCCCTAGAGCCCATCCCTGGATGGACGAGCACCAACTGGCCTTGGTTCCTTCCTGCTAAGACACAGCTCAACGACATAGCTTACTGGCTTGGAATTGAAAAGCTGGATCCCAACAATGATGTTTGTTCACACTGAGGGTTTTCAGTTCCAAGGAGGGTGGTTGTCTTGCCACTACCTCGTGGTGACAGGAAGTTCACCGTGAAGTCTGTGCTCCGAAGCTCCCCAAGGGTCAAGCTGAGATTGCCCCCGAGCTGAGACATCCTTACAGAGCTCCTTCCTAGGCTGTCCCACACCCCCGTTCCTGTGTGCACCCTCCCATCAACCAAGCGTGCTGAAGCCTTGCCTCACGTTCTGCTTCTAGATGGCTCAGTCGAAGAACCCACTCCCATCCGATCTGCAAATGTGAGCAACCAAGGGGGAAGGGGAATCTTCAGACTTCCAATGATTCTGGAGATAAAGACCACCGCAGAGGACTGGCAGCCATCAGCATGGGAACTTGCTGCTTTCCAAGGGGCCCCTTAACTTCACTGTGAGGCCCCTTTGCTCTGGCTAGCTGCCAAAGGCTGTTTGAACCTTTACTGTACACAAAGCCTAGGAGTTGAGATGGGGAAGATCTGGCCATTCTCTACTGAATGTTGAGTATGTACCATGTATTCGACTCAACGCTATCCTGAGCTCTGTGAGGGAAGAGAATGAGCTGGATTCAGGCCCTGGCCTTCATGTAGCATTACTGAGACATTTCAGACAAATCTTACAAGGCCATCACGTGTAAGTTCTGGAGCCTGTTGAGGTGCGGGAGTCCAGAGATGGGTTTCCTAAGCAGGTTCCTGGACTGGCGGCGGGCTATGGTGGAGCTCTGATGTGCCCAGGGTTGTTCAGAGTGAAAAAAAGAGAGCAAGGCAGTCAGAATGCTAGTCCAGGCAGAGGCCCATTGTGCTTGCTAGTCACAGTGGGTCACAGAGGGGGAGTGTCCTGGAGGGAATGCTTGCCTGGGGAAGGAGAGAGGTCAGCCTGGGGACCTTGGCTCAGCGCTGAGAAGTTGGCGCTGCATTCTGGGTGTAGTAGATGGAGAGCAGCTTCCTGTAAATTGGTCCCTTGTGTTGACTTCATCACCTGGGGGCCACAGGTTACTAGTGAGGAGGCCGGGTCTGTCACATAGAATGTGAGGTTTCCTCTCTTCCAACCAGGCTCTCCCCTCCCCCCTCCTTGGCCACCGCTACAGAAAAGATGGCAACAGTGAGGAATTCAAAATCAAAACCCGCAGTCTTGTTGGATACTTTCTATGAAATGGGTGTTGAATTAGAACCAACAGGGAGGGCGTTTGTAGACAGGAATGGATTCTGGAAGGCAGTGGCTCAGGTGAACCTGGAGGCTGGGAAGCCCAAACTCAGTGGGAAGTCTCGGATATTTAACCAACTCTAGAATTAGGAAGAACTCTTGTTACAGGTGACTTTTAAAGGCTGTTTGTGAGGAGCCCTCTGTTGCTGGATAAGGCTGGATTCTTTTCTTCTGTCCAGCTTTGACTGGTTGGGTGAGGCCCACTTATATGAAGTAGGGCAATAAGCTTTACTCACACTCACCTAGCTGAAATCCAAAGCCTCCTACAGAGACACTCAGACTGTTTGACAAATACCGGGACGCCATGGTCCAGCCAAACTGACATGAAATCAGCAACCGCGCTGGCTACACACATGTCATGTGCTTCCTGGTTTTCCTCATGTGGCTTCATGAGGGGCGGTTTCAACCCTCATTTTAGACGAAGCATTAAGAGCCCTTGGCCAGGGTTCCACTGGTGGTCAAGTAGTGGAGGTACGGGTGAAATCAAAGTCTGTGGGGCCCCAGATACCGGTTAGCACGCTTTTTTCCTTTTTCTGCATGACAGCCCATTGCAGGATGATAAAAATGTTTCTGGGCTACCAGTTTTCAGCCACAAGGAGAATAACTTGCTTCAGTTTTATGGGGAAATGTGTTCTCAAATAGAAATTATTCAACTCATTGATGGAGATGGCCTCGTCCTTTGAGTCACAGGAATCAGCTTATCGGGGAGGAAACGGTTTTTGGATATTTCATCCCGTGAGAGAAGTAAAGCAGGCTGCACTCCATGGTCCCAGACTCTGGCACTTCCCAGAAGGTGTCCAGGAACAAGCCAGCAGACCCCCCAGCAAAGGCTGCAGCCGATGCATATGCTAAAGGCGGCGGCGGCGGCGGCGGCAGGACCCAAGGCCCCCGTGGCTGACGGCTCTGGCTCTTTATCCTGTCTAATTTCTTTTCAAGACTCCGAATGTGCCTTTCTCTAGAGCAGGGGTTCTCAACTTTCCTAATGCTGTCACCCTTTAGTACAGTTCCTCATGTGGTGGTGACCCCCAACCATAAAATTATTTCATGGCTACTTCATAACTGTCATTTTGCTACTGCTACGAATCTACTTTAAATAGCTGATATGCAAAATATGCAATATGTGACCTCAAGGGTCGTGACCCACAGGCTGAGAACCAATGCCCCAGAGGAAGAGCATTAGTAGCCCAGCAGCTAGCTTATCAGCCTTGACTTCACGCTTCTGGAGGTTTCAAACCCAAAGATGGAGGCAATAGAAAGGAGGGAAGAAGAGAAGAGGAAGAGGCAGAAATGACGGGTAAAGGGGGGAGAGGAGAGAGAATGAAGCCCAAGAGATGCTTTCTGGAGAAAGGAGGCGGGGGACAGGAGGATGGCTGAGAATGTGTGAAAATGGGCAATGATTCAAGAAAAATGCTCTGCGTTAACAGGACCACAGTGGGAAACCAAAGGGAGGGAGAGGGCAGACTGACGGAGGGCGGGCCAGCACAGCACAGGCGAATGGGCTGGGAGGTCTGGGGAAGCTTGTGAAATCCAAGAGGTGTAGTTGATGGAATGGAGGATGGTCCTGCAGACGTCTCCAAGGCAACGTAGGACTATCCTGGTATTAATCTCTCTCTGCAGGAGGCAAGAGCTCAGGTTTTTAGATAGCATCCAAAAAAATTGAAATTCAGTTAAAAATAATAGTGTTACAATGCCTCATGGAGGCTTTTACTTTGTTTCGAGAGACAAGGTCTTGTTGTGTAGCCCAGGCTGGCCTTGAACTTGAGACCATCCCCTTGCCCCAGCCTCCTGAGTGCTGGAATTGCAGGCACGCATCATCACACTCCTGTTTTGTTTTCTGAGATGTGCTCTGTGTTGCCCAGGCTGCTCTTGAACTGCTGGTCTTGAACACATGATCCCTGCAGCTTTCCAAGTGGCTGGGAACATAGGTGCACCCCACCTCCAGCTTTAGAGCAATGCCAGTGCCATTGTGTGTGTATGTGACGTATATAACGATGGTCCAGTCAATGACATTATACTGTGTATGCTTATTTCAGAGTGTGTTCAGCAGTGGTCCTGTAGGAGTAGAATGAAGGTTGGTGACATCATCTCTACTGTGATATCACAGCATGAGGAATAGCACTAACACATTTTATTAGTAATATTTATATTACATATTAAGTAAATACTTAATAGTAATATTCATGCCAACAAGTGTACTGAACTGCCAGTCATAGCGAACAGCACCTACAGTTGCATGTGATATGTAATACTAGATAAACCAGCAACGGTGCTAGCAGGTTGTACATTTATGACATTATACTATGTATGCTTATTGCAGAGTGTGTTCCTTCTTACAAAACAAAAACAAACAACCCCATAATAAAAACAGGTCCCAGTCAACAGCATGCTGTGGACACAGGCAGCACCCTCCTAAGTCATCTTTGCTGCATTTCTCAGGTGTATGAGAAGCCACCAGGAGTGACTCTTACCATCCAGAGGTGTCTAGGTAGCCCTATGATGCTGAATCAATGACCAATGATGGAATAGCCGAACTCATTTCTAACAATGCATCACACCATGAAATGACACATGGCTGTATTTATTTATGAGCTCTTTCACTGAGTGGTATTGATAGAGAGAGGATACTATTTATCATTTCTCACCAGATATCGGAGAAAGAAACGTGATGAGAAATGTGGGGTTCCAGACACAGAGCTGGCTCTTTCCTTCAACCCCTCTTGGATGAAGCTTTGCCGCCGCTGATGTTAGTCACCGTTTCACGCCTGTTATTTTCTCTCTCTGGTGAGACCAAAAACTTTAAAGGCAGGGACTAGGTCACTGGAGGGAGGGAGGAGAAAGAGAAGGTTCTAGAAGTTAGATTGCGTGTATAGTTGTGACACTACCATGACATGGCATGTCCATGTGATCTCGGACAGGTTATTTCTCTGATAGAGCTCAGTTTTTTTTTTTTTTCCTTACCTGTACACCGGGATTTTAACAGCTGCCATGGAGGGATGCTGTGAGCATTACGAAGAAGGGAGGTCCCGCATCTATTTCAACAAGCTCTAAACAAACCAGCTGCCCACAGAGCACGAATCTCTGAGCCAGGTCTGCAACAGATACTCGACAGATCTTCCTGGAGCTGAATTCCCTGAAGCCCAATCACAAACTGAGCGAGCTTTTCCATTGCTGGTGAGAGTTCTGGGCTGTGTAAACCTATATGTTAAAGGTGAAGGGGCTCTAAAGGCGGAGCACCCAGGGACCAGGAAGTCATGTCTCTGGCCTTCATACCCCATCATGTGTCTGGAGAGAGGTGTGGGTATGCCCCCTGTGGAAACAGGCTTTTTCTTTTGGGCCACCAACTAGCTCCCAAATCATGACACAGATTTATTATTAGTTTTGAACGCTCGGCCTAGCTTAGGCTCATTTCTGGCTAGCTCTTTTAACTTAACCTGTTTGTCTTTACCTACCTTTTGCCTAGGGGCTTTTTACCTTTCTTTCCTTCTGTATAGCTTACTTTCCCTGCTTCTCGAGTCTGGCTGGCCGGCTGCCTGGCTTCTTGCCTGGGGCATGTCTCTCTCTCCTCATTCTCTTCTCTCTTCTTCTCATGTCTAGATTTCTCCTTTTTATTCTCTCTGCCTGCTAGTCCCACCTATCCTTTCTCTGCCTAGCTATTGGCTGTTCAGCTCTTTATTAAACCAACCAGGTGCCTGAGGCAGGCAAGGTGAAACAGCAACACATCTTTTCACAATTAATCAAATGTAGCAGAAACAAATATAACACACCTTTGCCGAGTTAAAATAATATTCCACAACACCCTGTGGGTCCTGAGAGGACTCTCCCTTGCAGACAGCAGGCATTGACCAGGCCCTGGTCTCTTCTGTTTGCACGGGCAGACCTTCGAATTCATTGTCTCCTCCTTCTGTGACTTCAGAATGCTGAGATCTGGGGAGACATACAACCCAGTTGTCAGATTCCCCAGGGATGGGAGGGACTCAACAGATGCCTCTCTAGTTAGGCCCTGATATCAGCAGCTCTCGACTGCAGTCCCCTGTTCCTGCATGGAAGCCACACACTCCCTGGAGGTGGCCTGCTGGGATCGATCCACCTTTCAAGGAGGGAGGTCATAAGTCATAGGTACTTGGAGAGCTCCAGGTGGCCTTCTTCATCCTGCTTGCCTGCTTGTGCTCTCTCTCTCTCCCCCCCCCCGTGTGTGTATAAGAGAGAGAGAGAGACAGAGACAGAGAGACAGAGAGATCGATCATCCAGGTAAGCCTTATTGTACAGTTAGGATTCCCTCGTTCCCAACATGAAGTGTCTTGGGGGAAATTCTTAGCTTGTCTTCCACGTCACATCACTCAGGCCCTGCTCCTCCACCTACCTGTGACCTCACCTCAAGGCTTTTGAGTATGGGCAAGCCTTTAGGCTGAGCCAATCGCTTTCTGTCCTGTAGAGGTGTGCAAGTCTCTTCTCTGCAGCTTTCCTGACCTCCAACTTCGCTTCAGCAGGATCACTTCTGATCTCCATTTGCCCTGGGCTGTGGTTAGGTCTACTGTGGTGTTTGATTATCTTCCCCACGAAGGGCTTTTATTTTGGTGCTGGGAATCAAATCTCAGGCTTTGTGACTACCAGGCAGGTATCTTCCACTGAGATACATCCCTAGCATGTTATGAACGGCTCTTGTCTCCTGCTTTAGTGATTAACTCCCTGGTTCTTTTCTTCCTCTGTCATCTCTGTCGAACACATGACCACTGTCTTGTCCCAGCTATCCTTGGGACCGTAAGCCACTAGAAGAGCCTTTTAAGTGACTTTATGTAGCCCTTCCTGACCTATTAGTCAGAGTTTCCATCACTGTGACAATGCCTAGCAGAACAATGTCCGGGAAGCAGGATTTAGTTTGACCCGTGGATTTCAGTGCATGGTCAGTCGGCTCCATTGCTTTTAGGTCTAGTGGCAAGGTGGGATTATCATGGTAGAAACTCATGTCAGGGGAAAGCTGTTCCCCTCATGCTAGGCAGAAAGACGGGTAAGATAGGAACAATACATCATTCAAAGACGTACCTTCCAGGATCTACCTCTGATGACCTGCCTCCTCTAACTAGACCCCACCTCCTAGCTTCTATCACCTCCGATACTGCCATTGGATTGTGAACCTGTCAAGGGATTCATGCATTGGGGAAGGAGGTGCCCTCTCCATTCAGTCACCTCTCCGGGTTTAGATCGGTGTCCGCCAGCTGAGGACTAAGCCTTCAGCCCAGACACCTTTTGGGAACCGTTCACATCCAGACCATGGCAGCTGGCACAACTGTCTTTCCAGCCTGAGGGCTCCTCCTGAGAAGCAAAGCTATGAAGCAGAAGAGATAGCTCACAGGTACAGGTGCGTGCTCTGCAAGCCTGACAACCGGGGTGGGAGCCCGAGGACCCAGGGAAAGGCGGAAGCAGAGAGCCAAGCCCTGCAAGCTGTCCTCTAATCCCCACACGAGTGCAATGGCAACCGCGGCGATATACGGTGTACCCTAATAAAATTTGCCTGAAGATTAGAGAGACAAAGGAACAAGCCACAGCCACCACCTCTTACCTCAGCAACTCCTCGGCCTGAAAAAGCTTCAGTTCCTGTCTCCTCACCCTTATATACCTTTCTCCACCCAGTCATCACTTCCTTCCTAGTGCTGGGATTAATGGCGTGTGTGTGCTTCCCAAATACTAGGACTAAAGGTGTGAGATCTCAAGGGCTGGGATTAAAGGTGTGTGCCACCACTGCTTGGTCTCTACGTTTAATCTAGTGGCTTGTTCTGTTCTCTGATCTTCAGTTAAATTTTATTAGGGTACACCATATATCACCACACGCACCAGCACTCATGTTCTCTCTCTCTCTCTCTCTCTCTCTCTCTCTCTCTGCCTGTTTCTATCTCTCTGTCTGCTTCTCTGTCTCTGTTTCTCTCTCTCTCTCATATACTAATAAGAAAGAAAAAGAAAAGTACAACCCCTTCATCTCAAGTGTCATCTCTGGTGCTTCTCTGCAAAGCCTGCCCATGGCTTTCCATTGCCATGAGTGTGGCTTACCAGCACATTATGGTCTGGTAACCCAGCACACAGAGCAGTAGCCACGTGGGTGTGCCAGTCTTCCTAGCTGGAGTATAAGTCCTCTGAGAGCAGGGAGCATGTCCTGCGGTTTGCAGTGCATGTGTCTGGCCCAGCATGCTGCTTGAAAAAACTCAACGCATTTCTGAATGACTGAATGAACAAGCGCCCCCGGGGCAGCCTTGAGGCTGCTGTTAGTGTGGTTTCATTTAGTCTCTGTCCTAGGTGGGTTTGTCTGGTAGCAGAAGACTAGCAGGAAGACTCATGTGCCCATAACTTATTAAGGAGGGGCCTCCAGGGGAACCAGTAAGTAAGTTGGCTTGGAATCAAAGATACATTTGATCTTTGCCCAGTTTCCTGGCACAGAGATTTCTAAAACCCTTGGAATTTCCTGAGTGACATGAGCATACTTTGTTATTCATAGTGAGCCTCTTCCAACATTACCTGAGTTTTTGCTGATGAAGAGAACTCTTAGCAGAGCCTCTAGAGACCTTTAGGATAGGGCTGGATATGGGGGTGGGGGACATGATAGAGAGGCTGTGCTAAAAGTATAAAGATAATTTTCTCTTGTAGAATAAAGTTTAGCAGCTTGTCACAAAAATGACATCTGTCCCCCTTGCTTCTTCTGTGCTGGTGTTTCTGTCTTCTTAAGCTGTGGAGAGTAGGACCAAGGCCTGCAACACACACATCCTGGCCCGGGGATTCTGGGTGGAGGGATGCTGTGACTGTGCTGGGCTGAACTCCCCTGTGGCCTGTGGTTTTTCCTCTGTGCCCAGCTAAGGGACAGCATGGAGCCTCTGAGAGTCAGTCTGGGTGGGGTGCTGGCTGTGCTGGCTAGTTTTATGTCAACTTGACACAAGCTAGAGTCATCAGAGAGGAGGGAACCTCAATTGAGAAAATGCCTCTGTAAGACTGGGCTGCAGGCAAGCCTGTAGGGCATTTTCTTACTTAGTGATTGATGGGAAGAAGTGCTCACATTGTGGGTGGTGCCATCCCTGGGCTGGTGGTCCTGGGTTCTATAAGAAAGCAGGCTAAGCAAGCCATGGGGAACAAACCAGTCTGCAGCGCCCCTCCATGGCATCTCTATCAGCTCCTGCCTCCAGGTTCCTGTCCTGACTTCCTTCAGTGTTGAACAGTGCTATGGAAGGTAAGCCACATAAATCCTTTCCTCCCTAAGCTGCTTGGTCATGATATTTTATCATAGCAAGAGTAGCCCTAACTAATGCCCTGTCTGGGGTTGAGAGGGTTGGGTGGCTTTATGGGGAAGCCTCTACGATATCAATAGCTCCTGAGCCAGCCATTCATACTCATACAGCTCAGCTCCAGTTGCTAACTGCTCTCAGTTTTCTGCTGTGACGTATCATTGAAACCAGGCTCTGTCCCTACTCCCTGCCACCTCGTTTTAATATTAATTGCAGCCAAAGCAAATTAGAGGAACAAATCTGCTGCTTCTGGAACATGCCATGCATGGCAGAGCCAAGTAGGGTTTTTATTTTTATGCATGTTATTTATGTGATTGCTCTCTTCTGTTGGTGCCGATTAAAAGACAACTCCCTTTGTTAGGGAGGTGAGGGTCCCTCCCTAACAGCCAAGAGGTAACTGCTGGAAAAGGACAGATCCCCAGATTACAGCAGCATGTATGCCTTAGGGAAGGCTGAGGGAAGGAAGCCCAAGCATACCTGGCTGGATAAAGGGCCGGGCTTGCTATGAGGTTCTCTCTTCTTAGTACTGGGAAAAATGCATGTCCCAAAGTCCCTTCTATTCTGTGACATGTCAAACCAAGACTACCGTTGTCTACTGGATGGCTGCCCCAGGCAAGTGCCTGACATGAGAACAGATCCTCTGTACCCACCACCCCCTTGGATCGAGTACAAAGTATGTGCCTGGGAACCTGAGCTGCCAAGATTTGCTTGGGCAGCCTTGAATGAAAATGTGTGCCCCTGCTTGAGGCCAGGCTAGGCTGGACTGATTATTCAATGCCAAAAGAGCATTAAAAATGTTGATGCTTAAGCCGGGCGGTGGTGGCGCACGCCTTTAATCCCAGCACTCGGGAGGCAGAGCCAGGTGGATCTCTGTGAGTTCGAGGCCAGCCTGGACTACCAAGTGAGTTCCAGGAAAGGCGCAAAGTTACACAGAGAAACCCTGTCTCGAAAAACCAAAAAAAAAAAAAAAAAAAACATGTTGATGCTTGGTATTTCCATATCATTTAAATTATAACAGGTATGTATGGAGAATGGGCTTCACAGCACACAGTCTTTCAGTATAGAGGGCTTTAGTAGTAATAGGCATCTCTTTCATGGAAAGGTGGAGAAAAGATGAGATAAAACATTAATGATTTCTGTGATCTTTCTGTCTAGAAGGTAAGGGTTGTGTGATATTTTGATTGTGTTCTGACAAATAAAGCTTGCTTTGAGTAACAGGGCAGACCTAGCCACAAGTTGACCATAGAGGTTTGGAGGACTGCAGACAGAGAAGAGACAGGAAGTGGTAAGGCGGGGCTGAGAGAGGATCTTGACCCTTTTGGACAGAGGAACGGTAGAGGTAGAAAGCGACTGTGGCTGCTCCCTGTTTCCTGATCTTTCAGGATCTTACCTCAATATCTGACTCTTGGTTTTTTATTGATAAGATGAATTAGATTAATACTTCATCTGGCATCCCACTTTTGAGGCATGAATTCACAAACTAGCCACTTGTCCCTGGCTTTGCAGCTACCAGCACCCATCAAAGCTGCATGCAGGAGCTGCACAAGCCAGAGCCACTGCACCACTGGCTGGCTTTCCCTTTTCTTCTCCAAGCCCTCTGAGTGAGTCTGGGATTTTCCTGGTGTAGCCTCTCTACAGCAATCTCCACAAACTCAAACTCCACAGGTGCTTGGGCTCCAAACGCTGTTGGAGTTAGCCTCTCATCAGTGGCCAGCTCTGCCTTCAGGCAGCTCTATGCTTCCACTTCCTGTCTGTCACATGTACTGTTTTGGCAGGTTCCCCCACGTCTGTCTTTCAGATGGCTGGCTCCTTGGCTCCTTTTTCTTATGAGTTGTGGGCTTCCCCTGGACCCCCTTCTCAGGCTGCTGCCACGTGATCAGTGGCAGCTGTCCTCAGCCAGGCTGTGCACCACCTGTGTTCTCCTCCAGATGTGCTATGCAGCGACAGCCAGCCTCACACTTCACCATCATCATCAGCAGATTGGGTGAGACCACTGGGACTTTTTAAAGGGGGAAATTAGTTAAGAGAGAGAGAGAGAGAGAGAGAGAGAGAGAGAGAGAGAGAGAGATGTTTCCCACACTAAAAAATGGGAAACACTATTGTGATGGAGGGAGTTAGGTCTCTGTATGATGATTCCACAATGAATGATTTAAAAATGGAACAATTAGCCTGGTGGTGGTGCACGCCTTTAATCCCAGCACTTGGGAGGCAGAGCCAGGCAGATCTCTGTGTCTGTGAGTTCAAGGCCAGCCTGGTCTACAGAGTGAGATCCAGGACAGGCACCAAAACTACACAGAGAAACCTTGTCTCGAAAAACAAAACAAAAAACAAAAAACAAACAAACAAAAAAAAGGAACAATTAAATGAGGGGATAATTAACTTAGCTGTGATTTACATAATGTTAATTATAATCATTATCAGTTTGGTAATTCTTGATTTATCCCTAAAACAGTTGGTTGATATCAATGCCAAATATGAGAAATTGACTGATAATATGCAAGTCCTATAACTAATTACTAAAGAAAATAATGCAATTTTGACTGATAGTTAAAAGCCTTAGAAAAACTTATTAAAACAGATAATAGAGATATTCAGACAAAGACAGAGGAATTTAAGGGGGAACCAACCTCCACATTACAAAATGAAATTAAAAAGGAACAGCCCAAGTTTATAAAAAAAAATACAACCTTAATTTATCCAGTCACCATACATGAACAACTGCCAAATGACAGGTATCCCCAAGGCTATGTAAGAGCTGACTGATTCCTGTGGAAATGTTAGATTTGAGGAGATTTAAGAAAGTGATAGTAAGCTGGGCGGCGATGGTGGCGCACGCCTTTAATCCCAGAACTCGGGAGGCAGAGGCAGGCGGATCTCTGTGAGTTCGAGGCCAGCCTGGTCTCCAAAGCGAGTTCCAGGAAAGGCGCAAAGCTACAGAGAAACCCTGTCTCGAAAAACAAAAAAACAAACAAACAAAAAAAACCCAAAAAACCCAAAAAAACAAACAAACCAAAAAGAAAGTGATAGTCTCATATGTTATGTAGTCACCTTTTATGAGGCGGATGTTTAATTCATGGTCAACTAGTAACAGAATTATCCCATAAGACTGGAAAGACTTGGTTACAAAAGTATTGGAATCTGGTCCTCAATTACAGTGGAGGACCTGGTGGAAAGATGAGGCTAAGACCATGAACAATGAGGTAGGGCTAGAGGTATGGAAATTTCCCAAGATAAAATTCTTAGAGAGAGTGATTATGTATAAAGCCAATCTATATATGATGACCACACCTTGGCTCTACATCATGCAGCAGCTTTGAATGCTTGGGACATAGTTGAAGAAGTCAGAAAGAGAACTGAGTCATTTACTAAAGTTTTACAGGGATCAAAAGAAACCTTCACTGGTTTTTTATAAAGATTGACTTCAGCTATAAATGACACCAAATCTAGAAGCTAGACAAATAATAATTGAATCTTTGGCTTTTGAAAATGCTAATTCACAATGCAAAAAGGTAATTAGGCCTTTAAAGGCAAGATCAACACCCATAGAAGAATGGACCTGAGATACAGTTAATATTGAATCTCATAACCATGAGGATGCTTGGATAAGAGAGGTGATTTCCAGAGGCTTGAAGAAAAATCAAAATGTCAGATGTTTTAATAGTAATAAACAAGGCCACCTAAAAATGGATTGTAGGCAGGGCATTCCTAGAAAGAATGCTTTTTCTAGGAATAATCCAAACAGAAGACCCTTCCTTCTAGAATATGCAGAAGATGCTTGCTTGGCAAAGGCCAACATTGGACCAATGAATGCAGATCAACAAGGTAACCCTTTATCATCAGGAAATGCCTTGAGGGGGGGCCTCTCACAGGCCCCCATGTCAGATTTGGTTCAGTCATTCCCTGTCATTGTGGGAGAAATTCCTCACCATAGCAATTAAAGGACCTAATTCCCATTGTAAATAAACACACTGCTCAGTATGATAGAATAGCTTTAGAAGATAAAACAAATATTTCAGGAAAAACCATAAAGCAAATATTTTGGCAAACTTCTATATATGATTAAAGGCCAAAGTTAAAAATATGAATAAATGACATTCTACAAAATGGATAAAGGTTTGATTCCAACAAGAGAGCTCTTGATTAGAAGAGATGATAGTTCATCAAGCAATGTGACCATTCAATCTAAACCAACTTATACGACTAACAAATGCTTGTCATTTGATCAGATATAACTTGCCAAAAGGGAAACTCCCCAAAGTTAGGGCTGGGGCAGGGTTCTGTTTTGGTCTTTCCAGGAGAATGAAGGCATCCAGCTAAGGAATTTAGACCACTGGACAAATGAGACATCTAAAGACAAAGGACAAATCATCCAGAGAAAATGTCTCAAGAAAAAGAGTAAATTGGCCTATTGATATATCACATTTCCAACAGGATAAGATTTCATAAATCTTCCCAAATGTTTGTTTCTGCTGTTCTCTATAGACGCATAATGCAAACGGTCTGTTGTAGTCCCAGTTCCATTAAAATTTAAAGCTGCTTTTGGAGTTGGAGCATGGCTCTCTCCTTCTCTAAATCCAAGCATGCTTGTTAAAGGAAAACCCAAAATCTCTGTCTCATGTCAGAAGAGCCACCTGATATGGGATAGAAGAAAAACCAAAATTAAGCGACTGTTCTATTGCCACTAATCTCATAATTCTTTGGTTTTATTTTGACTCTTTAAATCTTAAAGTATAAATATTATTTCAAAATTTATAAAATAAATATATATATTTTAAACTTTTTGTCATGATATTAATGGTCATATAGAGTACTAACTAATTCTAGAAAAGGGCTTCATCTAGCTTCCTATACATGATTTTGGGTTTGAGTCTATCAGGTAAGGAAGAATTAAATTTTTGTACTATGGATGTACATAACAAATTATGGTCCTTTAACCTCTTTGAAATCTGCTGCATATGACATTTAAATTTTTAAATTTTCTGCAGTGAACCATGACCATGCCTAAGAGTGACCTTTGGAAGTCTCCAAAAGGAGGATGTATTTTAGCAATAATTCCACCTGCATAGTGGTAACTCTACTAAGCTGACAAATGCCACCGCAAAATTGGCTTTGAACTACAAACTGCTCAGGACAATTTCAAGGTGGCTAGGTGAGATGGTCCAGCCTCACAGACTACTCTAGCCAGGACTTGAGATAAGCCCTGTACTTTCCCATTACACAAAGACTGGACAACAAATGATACAGCTATATTGATGTAACCAACCGTCTTATTAAATAAGAAACACAGAAACAATGTAAAAGAGAAAACCGAGGGGTCAGAGCTCAGAGCTAAAATCTCACCCTTCCGCCTGCGGTGTCCCAGCTTCCCGAAAGAGACCTATTTCCTGTCTGTTCGTCTATTTATAGTATTTTGTTCTGCCTTCTCATTGGTTGTAAACCCAAACACGTGACTGCCTCGTCACTGTCTGAATATACAGCCCCCTAGGTCTTAAAGGCATATGTCTCCAATGCTGGCTGTATCCCTGAACACACAGAGATCTATGGGATTAAAGGCGTGTGCCACCACCGCCACACTCTTGCTATGGCTCTAATAGCTCTGACCCCCGGGGAATTTTATTTATTAACATACAATCAAAATCACATTTCAGTACAATTAGATTACCACCACACAGCTACCCTCCCCCAGGACTTGACAATTATCCCATTTTTTTCAAGGTTTCCTAAAGATGCCATCACCCCCAGACAGCAGGAAGTAATTTTAAGAACATGATGCCAACATTCCCAAGAGGTGAGGTGGGTGGTTTTTGGTCATTCAGTGGGTTATGGATATTTATCATTGTTTGGGGGGGTGTTGGTTACAAGTTGTTATTGATAATGGTCAGGAAAAAAGCTGAACAAAGGAGATTAGATTCAGGGATCTTGTTCTGAAGAGAAAAAATGGGGGGGGGGATATAGAAATGATAGGATAAAAGGGTAGATTATTGAATCTACTTTTAAACAAAAGAAAACCCAACTACTAGTCTTAAATATTTTACATTGGTATGGATTTTTTTGTATATTGGTAGAAATTTAAGGTTATTTTTGTTAGAACATTCTATATATATGTTTCTACTTTTGTTTAAGGTATTGTACCTATACAGCTCATTTAACAATGTAATATAAATTTCTAGTCCTTGAAAGTTATTATTACGAGCTATTTAGGATAATAAAGAAATGCAGGTTAGTAGTTAGTCACATATTACAATCAAACTTGTAGTCATGTTAGGTATGCTTCCAAGGTCAAACAGAGATATATTTTAGATATACAGAGGTCTTCAAACACTTCAAATATCTACAGAATATGGCATTTAAGATGTTTTAATAATACAAGGTTCTTTTTTTTTTAATGATAATGAGACATGTCTACTCCTGGCAGCACCAGTCTACTTCAGAGAAGATGATGGGCACTGAAGAAACTCCATATAGAGTTTACTTTCTTTGGGGCAAAAGTTAGCCACTTGGCAAGAAACTGCCTTTGCCTTGACTGCTGACTGTATGCTGTCCAAATTGGACAAGCAAGACAGAAAAGAAAGTGGTTGCCGAACTTTGCCAAGACAAGACAGGACAGTTCTTCAAAATTCCTGTTTTAATGGTCTGTCACATAGTCTAGGCCTGTAGGCTGAAGATGGATGCCTCAATATTACAGAAGACCCTTGGGTGACTTTCCAGGCAGTCAGCTGTTTCTGTCATTTCTTAGTTTTGAAAGTTCTTTGCTCTGCACTTCCTGTTTACTCAGGTAATATTATATCTTTCTCAAGTATCTGGTGGAGTTGAAGACTAGATAGTTATAATTTTCCTTGCAAACAAATTCAGAAGAAACTCACAAAAGAGATGTAAAGCGTATAAGGTTGAGAGACATAAAAAGATAGTTTTGGGTTGGTAATGCAAGTTAGGATAGAAAGTGAATTAGGTACAACACTTTTGACTCACCAAGATAGGATAGATAATGGAGTATTTTCTCTGAATTTGTCAAATGCAAATGGACATTTTAAATGTAATTCTTGCCTGTATATATTTGTATGTAGTTATTGTACTTATTGTACATAGTTTTACTATGTTAGTTAAAACCTTTGCTTTTCATTTAGACAAAAAGGGGAAATGTTGTGTGATACTTTGTGTTCTGACAATAAAGCTTGCTTGGAGTCAGAGGGCAGAGCTAGCCACTAGCTGACCATAGAGGTTTGGAGGACTGTAGACAGAAAAGAGACAGGACGTGGTAA
This sequence comes from Peromyscus leucopus, assembly GCF_004664715.2. NCBI lineage: Eukaryota > Metazoa > Chordata > Mammalia > Rodentia > Cricetidae > Peromyscus > Peromyscus leucopus. The sequence continues at coordinate 63,808,961 of NC_051079.1, read as the reverse complement.
GACAGGGCTGAGAGAGGATCTTGGCCCTTTTACACAGAGAAATGGTAGAGGTAGAAAGCGACTGTGGCTGCTCCCTGTTTTCTGATCTTATCAGATATTGAATACCTCAATATTTGGTTCCCAATTTTTTATTGATTAGATTAATGTTTCAGGTAGGAGTAGATCTGACTTTTCCCCCCTTAGGCCAGGCCTTATCTAAAGAGAACAGTTGACATCCTGTGTGTTTATCTTTCTTGGGGCCAGAGATGCCCTTTTCTGTGCACACTTGAGAGAACACCAGCTTCTCCTGCAACATCCTTGCTGGATCCAGGTAGCTGAGCCCACCCAGAGTTTCCAGTTTGGGGCCCAGTGATTCACGTCTCTGCCAGTGCTGGCTATACTGAGACCCAGATAGAGGGACTGAAGGTCATTTTTGGAGGTGAGGGGGGGTGTGCAGGCACTAAGCCTGTAGCTGCTTGGAGGCACCAAAGGTTACAAGGTGACAGGGAGCTGAGGAGGTGTCAAAAGCTCCAGCAACCATGTACTACTAAATGTCTAATAACTGGCTCTTGGGCAGAAGGAATGGGTTGAGGGCTTGGCCAATTTATTGTTTTTAGTATAAGGCATGTGTGTATGTGTGTTCTTTTTGTAAGGTTTAAAATATTTTTAATTATGTTTGTATGTGAGTATGTGTGGCTGTGTGCATGTATATGTAAGTACTATTGTGCACAGAGGCCATCAGTGTCAGAGCCCCTGGAACTGGAGTTACAGGCTGTTGTGAGTCTTTCTCCAGCTCCTTGTTTTGTTGTTGTTTTTGGAGACAGTGTCCCCTAGTTCTGTGTAGCTTGGAACTCTGTAGGTAGATCAGATTGGCCTCAAACTCATGGGTGCCTTCTGCCTCTTCCCAATGGGTACTGGGGTTATAGGTATGTGCTACCACGTTGGCTTTACTGACGTTTTCCATTGGCATTTATTCACTGCACATGGTGCTGGGTTTTATAAGGACATACAAGTATAAAGGCATAAAACCTGCCCTGCACTTCCCTCGCCCATCCCCAATAGTCTCTTTTTTCCCTTTTCCTGTCATCATACATACATGACTTTATGTATTTACATAAAGTGAGATAAAACATGTAATGTTTACTTTCTGAGACTAAGTTTGCTTGCCATGATTGTGGCCTGCTATATTA